>NC_064644.1:45686967-45993217 GCF_023864345.2 Schistocerca serialis cubense
AGCTTCTTGTAGAGTTCCCAGACTATTTCGGATTCCGTGCGGCGATCACGCAAATATTCCAACTTGCGGATCCAGCCCTCACAAAACTCCTTCATCGAGCCGCGCGAATTCACATCGAAAGGCCTCGATACGACAAATTCGCGCCAGATATTTTGCTGTTTTTGCTCTGACCAGTATTCAGCCAGAAACAAATTTTTAAACTCGTCAAAAGCCAGGTTCGTAATGTTGAGGTTTAAGCCCCAACGCTTGGCATCACCAGCCAACACATCAATAACCGCATTAATTTTTCTCTCATTAGTCCATGATATGGGTAAAACTCTTTCACAATTTTTAATGAAATCCGTCGGGTGTATACCGCCTTTTTTCAAGGGGTCGAACCGCTCCTCTTTTGTCAACAATTCCGAATTATGTGCACAGATTGGCACATAGCTCTGTTTTTTGTCAAGTTTCTTTTCTAATTCCGACACTCTCGTAATTACTTGGCAAGTGGTTGTCGCAAGCGTTTCTACTTCCCTTTTTTTTTCTTTCAGGAATTAGCCTGCTTCGTCACTTTGGTATCTACTTCGGATACTAAAGCCTTTAAAGTTTCCACCTTCTTTTGATCCTCTTTTCACTAATTGAATTTGTTCCGTTACCTTATTCTCGATTATCGGAGCAACTGCTTCTCCTACACTTTTCTCGATTCTGCTAATTTCTGAATAAAAACGAGTATTTATGCTCGCAATTTCCGCCTGAACGCCTATCATTTCCTGTTTAAGATTACCGATTTCGGTATTAATCACAACAATATCTTCTTTGATTTTATCAACTTTTGTGTTAACAACTCCAACATTGTTGTTAACAACATTAATAGATTTGTTCTGATTGTCTAGCTTCCGTTCAATTTTTTCAGACTGAGCTTCTTGCTTGGCAGCCTGAGCTTTAATTTCTGCCGATTGACTCTTGATTTCGTTAATCAAAACATTCAATAAATAAGTTAAATTTCCGGAAACTACCGGTTGTACTTCCGTAGAGGCTTCCTCTTTAATTGTCCCCCCGTATTCGTCATCAAGGGATTCAGATATGATTTTCACTTCCGATTCCGGAACATTTTCTAAAGTTTGGAGTTCCATTTCTGATCTTTGTTGGGTTTCGGCGGTCGCGTCTTTCATGCAAGCCGCCTGCCCCTGAACAATGGGAACCGCCGTGCGCGTTTCCCACTGTTCGACCGATTGTTCCGTATCCAAGTCTACCAAATTTTGGTAATTGTTGCCTTCCTTCACTCATTTTAATAATTTTCAATATAAATGCCAAATCTCAAGTCTAATTAGGATTCTTCACACTAATATTCTCGCTGACGTATCGACCATTTTGTAACCAGTACTTTGTTACGAGATTTGCACAATGCAAAATTCATGTCCAGAACAACCTCAAATCCGAAGATTGTCCTGTCACCAGTTCGCCACGTGTAACCTCCCCCTCACTTATCGACCTTAATGACAGTGAAAAATTAAACCGCGTATACCTAATGGAAATTTGGGAAAAGCAATCGTCACCGAAGTTAATTTGTCGGTAAAGAGAGAGGAAAGGGTTACATCTAAATGAAAGGAAAAATGTAAATGAAACTGGTGGAAATTAATTTTGAAAAGGGGTAAAGTTAATAAAGAAAGTAAATGTGCGGCCGTTACGTTAGCAAATAAATAGCGGTAATTAGATATTTGAGACAAATTACGGTCGCCAGTCCTGTGGACAATTACTATAATAACTGAAAAAGAAAGGTTATTACGCATATAACTAGCACTAGAAGCATGGAAACTGAAGGTTGACACGTGTAGTGAGAAAACTGAAAGTTTGTCAGAAGTAATAAATTTCGCTACACTCTGACTTAATTTAGCAAAAGAATTAATAAAACCCGAAAATCGAAAGTTAATTTAGCGACTGAAGTTAATAGTGAGCTTTCTTTCTGAAGCACATCGAAATTCAGTAAAATACGATTAGTCTTGGACTACCTCAACAATCATTTCAAAAGCTACTTGAATCTACGCAATTTAGAAAAAAGAGATTTAACTTTGAACTTGAATTAAATGATTCTCAACAGTTAACAATAGTAAAATTTAGTACGTACCAAGCTGAGCTGCAGTCACAGGTCAGTCACAGGTAAGCTAAAATACGGTAACAAAACTCGCACTCTTAATTTATGCTTGTGTAATCTAAATATTGTAGCCAGCTATGAATACCTTAACTGAACTTTGAAATTAAAGCAGTGAAATCGAATGATGCTGGCGTTTGAATTTCAACGACACTCGGGTTCATTCCGGACAAGGAAGGGACCCTGCTTGGTAATGCAATTGGGACAATGAGCAACAAAGGTTCATGCTACGTTGCTGTAATTTAGTTATGAAAATGGAACAGTTTGAAAAGCTGAGGTCTGCCATACAGTTCTAAAACTTCACGTGCTTCCAGTCTTCCTTGTTGGTTGATTGAAGGTTTGAAGCCGTCGATCGAGGAGGTGGCGACAGTCACTCATTGTCGGCCGTCGCTGTTGCAGAAGCTGGATGTTGGCGCGCCTTCTTCTCGACACGGTCTCCAGCCGAAACGGGCTCTTGATGTGTGCCAGCTAACGCTTCCCGTCCGCGACACCGTGTCAGAAACTATCATAGCAATTCGAGCGCAATTACATGCTGCCAAACCCCGAAAGCGCGGCAACTCGCGGGAGCGTCACACAACACACCTGCTCCACTGCACTACTCCAGCCAGACTCCTCCTCTGCCCGCGCTCCACGCGACAGAGTTCACACTACCAAAGATCCTAAACACTTTGGTTCTCCACACGACCTATCGATGTATTCGTTCGATAGCATAGTTTTCCCTAGGCCAGACCCAGCGTATAAATACAAATAATATTCACAAAACAAACCAACATAAATGCATAAATATATATATATATATACAAACAGTAAAACAATTACAATATATAAAGAGACAGAAATGTCATTACTTGAGGTAACAAAACAAGGAAAAAAATTATAGTACAATAGATGGAAATAGGAGGATATGCGTTTCTGGCGTTACAATATCTATCGTTAAGCCCGACCAAAGCGTTCACATTTTAGCATTCAGGCCTTTGTCACAAATTTGTGAATTTCACGTTAACAGTAAATCTTAAACTATTATAGACATGATCAGTATTCAAGTTTTATTGAGATCATCATGAAAATTTATGGAGGATGGCAGATCAAAAGTACTGTGGCTTCATTCCCTGCACAAATACAGAATTAAATAAAAAAATGTTCAAATGTGTGCGAAATCTTATGGGACTTAATTGCTAAGCTCATCACTCCCTAAGCTTACACACTACTTAACCTAAATTATCCTAAGGACAGACACACACACTCATGGCCGAGGGAGGACTCGAAACTCCGCCGGGATCAGCCGCACAGTCCATGACTGTAGCGCCTGAGACCGCTCGGCTAATCCGGCGCGACATAATTAAATAGTTTCCATAAATGTTTCCCTTTATGGCCGACCTCAGGTCCGCCATCTTTAAAACTGCTACGGCCCGTTGTCCACAATCGGCTCCAACTGGGTTTCCCTATGACGTAGATTCTCGTTTGTCTCACTCGCACACTACAGCGCTTAGGCCTCAATACACAACAGACGCCTGTGAGTTCTCGTGGTGAATCTGCGCCCTTAGTGGCACGCGATCCTGGACGACAGGATTCGTTTCACAATTCCTGTAGGCTGACTCTTTCAGCCATATTTTTAAATGAGAGCACAACGCTCATTAACTCACAATCCTCCACCATGAGAAGATATATGTGCTCCATCAAACAAAAACTGGACACAGGACAATGTCACTGTTATGTCCCTGCAACCAAAATTCGCGCTATTTGTGTGTGCTTTTCGTCTTGGAAACTTGCATGTATGGGCTAATAGCTAGCTGTGTAGCTTATGGTTCATTTCTGTAACAGCTTCAAAGGCTACTGTCATTTATTTATTTTAATAATTTACCTTGATTCAGAGAATACATCTGATGTCCTTCCTTCCTGTGCTGCACATCACAGACTCGACAACATACAGAAAGCATGTGTATGTCAATGTAACTGTTAAACAGTCTCTTGACAGAGATTAAGTATTAAACAAATTTACAAAAGTCTTTGAAATAGTCTTATACAACTACACACACACACACACACACACACACACACACACACACACACATATATATATATATATATATATATATATATATATATATATATATATATATATATATATATATTACTGGCCATTAAAATTGGTACACCAAGAAGGAATGCAGATGATAAACGGGTATTCATTGGACAAATATATTATACTAGAACTGACATGTGATTACATTTTCACGCAATTTGGGTGCATACATCCTGAGAAATCAGAACCAGAACAACCACCTCTGGCCGTAAAAACGGCCTTGATACGACTGGGCATTGAGTCAAACAGAGCTTGGATGGCGTGTACAGGTGCAGCTGCCCATGCAGCTTCAGCACGATGCAACATTTCATCACGAGTAGTGACTGGCGTATTGTGACGAGCCAGTTTCTCGGCCGCCACTGACCAGACGTTTTCAGTTGGTGAGAGATCTGGAGAATGTGCTGGCCAGGGCAGCAGTCGTCTATTATCCCCATTGTACGTAGGTGTTTCTTGAAATTCCCATGGCTTGCCAATAGTCCAACCATGAGTTTCACTTTTCTGTCCAAGCCCAGGATTGAGAGACTTCTCTTAGAACATGGCTTCGGCATCAATACCTTGCCATGTTTTTCCTTCTTAACCCAATATTCTACACGCTGTCTCCTTGTCCAGTCTCGTAGTTTTATTTTGATCATTGCCGTAGTGATTGTGAAGACAGGTTCCAGTCCACTAAATGGTGTCATTGCCCCTACCCTGGCCAACCTATCGGCTTGATAATTACCACTAATCCCTGAGTGACCATGAATCCACAGTAGGTTTACCCTATTGCTTTCCCCTAGCTCCACAATAGCTTTGTGACATTCTGCCGCGATCTTTGATCTTGTTTCAGAGGCTGCCAGTGCTTTCATGGGTGCTTGGCTGTCTGAATAAACGAAAAAGCTACGACCTCTGTAACACCTCCGCAAATTATCCTCCACGCTCACCCTTATAGCAGATATTTCTGCTTGAAACACATTGGCCCTCTTCCCTAGAGAGATTGCAGTCTCCAGCCTTGGCTGCAAACCGTATACCCCAGCCCAACACCTTGGTCTGTTTTCGAACCGTCAGTGAACCAGACTATGTCCTCACTACTGTGTCGAAATTTGCTCTCCCAGAGCATTTTACTTCCAATTACTACATTGAAAGACTTGTTTAAGCAGCTGGGAGTTATTATACAGTCGGCCCGCATTTCCCCAACCACACCTCCTCTAAATCCTCGCACGAACGAAAAAATGGCTGACACCGAAATAAGTGTCCAAGGAATAGAAAAGCAACTGGAATCACTCAACAGAGGAAAGTGCACTGGACCTGACGGGATACCAATTCGATTCTACACCGAGTACGCTAAAGAACTTGCCCCCCTCCTAACAGCCGTGTACCGCAAGTCTCTAGAGGAACGAAAGGTTCCAGATGATTGGAAAAGAGCACAGGTAGTTCCAGTTTTCAAGAAAGGTCGTCGAACAGATGCGCAGAACTATAGGCCTATATCTCTGACATCGATCTGTTGTAGAATTTTAGAACATGTTTTTGCTCGCGTATCATGTCATTTCTGGGAACCCACAATCTACTCTGTAGGAATCTACATGGATTCCGGAAACAGCGATCGTGTGAGACCCAACTCGCTTTATTTGTTCATGAGACCCAGAAAATATTAGATACAGGCTCCCAGGTAGATGCCATTTTCCTTAACTTCCGGAAGGCGTTCGATACAGTTCCGCACTGTCGCCTGATAAACAAAGGATGAGCCTACGGAATATCAGACCAGCTGTGTGTCTGGATTGAAGAGTTTTTAGCAAACAGAACACAGTATGCTGTTCTCAATGGAGAGCCGTCTACAGACGTTAAAGTAACCTCTGGCGTGCCACAGGGAAGTGTTATGGGACCATTGCTTTTCGCAATATATATAAATGACCTAGTAGACGGTGTCGGAAGTTCCATGCGGCTTTTTGCGGATGATGCTGTAGTATACAGAGAAGTCGCAGCATTATAAAATTGCAGCGAAATGCAGGAAGATCTGCAGAGCATAGACACTTAGTGCAGGGAGTGGCAACTGACCCTTTGCGTAGACAAATGCAATGTATTGCGAATACATAGAAAGAAGGATCCTTTATTGTATAATTATATGATAGCGGAACAAACACTGGTAGCAATTACTTTTGTAAAATATCTGGGAGTATGTGTAGGGAACGATTTGAAGTGGAATGATCATATAGAATTAATTGCTGGTAAGGCGGGTGCCAGGTTGAGGTTCATTGGGATAGTCCTTAGAAAATATAGTCCATCAACAAAGGAGGTGGCTTACGAAACACTCTTTCGACCTGTACTTGAGTATTGCTCATCAGTGTGGGATCCGTACCAGGTCGGGTTGACAGAGGAGATAGAGAAGATCCAAAGAAGAGCTGGGCGTTTCGTCACAGGGTTATTTGGTAAGCGTGATAGCGTTACGAAGTAGTTTAGCAAACTCAAGTGGCAGACTCTGCAAGAGAGGCGCTCTGCATCGCGGTGTAGCTTGCTGTCCAGGTTTCGAGTGGGTGCGTTTCTGGATGAGGTATCGAATATATTGCTTCCCCCTACTTGTACCTCCCAAGGAAATCACGAATGTAAAATTAGAGAGATTCGAGCGCGCACGGAGCCTTTCCGGCAGTCGTTCTACCCGCGAACCATACGCGACTGGAACAGGAAAGGGAGGTAACGACAATGGCACGTAAAGTGCCCTCCGCCACACACCGTTGGGGGTGGCTTGCGGAGTATAAATGTAGATGTAGATAGATGTACCTATGTCTACCTCACTCAGTATTTTAGTGTGAGATCTTGGATACCCCAGTGAGTTCCAGTTTTTGTCAGTCTTTAGTCTGTGTGCTCCAGCTGCTGCCTCCATCTTTACCCACAGGTGTAATGGGGACATGTCCAGCACGGTTCCCATCCCAGCAGTGGCTATGCTGCTAATTCCACCTGTAATGGCTAAGCAGGCCCCTGCTAAGACTACCAACATCACCATCCACATTACTACACTACTACATCTATTTCCAAAGTTATTATCTCTTTTGCTATTTCGATGTGTAACTACAGAAAACTGCCTACTTATTTGCCACGAACGACTTTGTCGCTGCCAGTGAGATGCAGACATCCCCTTCCCAGAGCTCCAGCGGCGGATGTACTGAAGTTCTAACATCCACGCATTTTGTACGTTTACCAGTTGAATAATATTTACAGATTTTCATAGTGACCAGGGCTCGACATCTTCTGAATAGCCTTTGTATTGAATGACAAATCTATAAATCTCTTGTACTTGTATATGCTTCTACAATCAAATCTACTGTTAGTAATTGGCACTACTACTTCTGTAACAAATTTATGTATTATTTTCACTATCTAATATTAGATGTAGAGTAAGTTAATATCTGAATGCTGTGTTCATCTGTTCCTTGTTCCCGTATCCACTGAAGAACCACACAGCGTGCAAAGAAAGACATAAAAGAGTGCCGTCTGTGTTGCCACATGTTGCTCCTGCGCTTCTTGGGTGCAGGCGAAAATCGATCCGTTTGTGTACGGCGCTTTGCCATGTTGTGCGTCGACCATCGCTTTAGGACTACCTTCCTCACCGCAGTCAACAGGACTCCTCGTGTGAGCGAGCCATTACTTCAGTGTCAGTGCCGTTCCAGTAGTGCAGGGGCTCCAAGTTAGTTCAGACAGTGACGTGTCTGCGATTCTCTTTTTGACGCTCCATTATCAGTGTTGTCGAGAACCTGCCAGGCTGTGTCGTGCTGCGGGACCCCCTCAACAGTTGGCATTCGATGCTGAATAAGTTGTGTCCACTCACCGGCAGCCACATCCGCCTGCACGTACGGTCTGCCGAAGCGGTGTGCTTTGGAGTGCCTACTTTTCCATCTGAATCGGTGAGAGTAAGTGGCGTACAAACCGTGGCCCACCAGAAAGCCCGTCACCCATGTGGAGGGGTTCAGTTGTCGTAATCCGAGCCTTTTTCTGATGTTAGAGAAGAAGTTGCCTTTTCTTCCATAATTTTCGGCATCGTCCTGGCGTTCGTACCAAAAAAGGGGAATCCGGTTAGTGGCAGTTCCCTTTCGTAACAAAGGAGTATGATTTTTTAAGTTGCTTGATAGCCTATCAAATGTGTCTTCAAGTTGGTGAAAATTACATCAAAGGAAAAATCCTCCAGTAATGCAACATTTAAAGATGAGAGTATTTGGAAAGTTTCGCGTACACATTCTGCCGCGTCATGAAAGCATGTTCTAACAGCGATGAGGATGATTCTCGTTACAAATAACTGCATTCCTTTTCTTCCATCGCTCGACGATCAGGCCAATGCGTTGTGGATGCCTTTCATCATTCTTCATTGATTCTTTTGACCATGAAATTTCAATATAATTACCACATTGCGAAACTGTAAGAAAAGAAAGAAAATTAAATTACTGTACTGCGTCTCTTTCTTTGATGAAAAATGTTCAGCGAAAGAGCCTACATGAAAATCAAATCGTTTTGTCGTTGACCAATGATTATCGCAGCCCCTGTTGCAGTCGGCTTTCTGTGAAATAATAATTTACAGTTTTGATTAATTGAGAATATATGAAAAAATTTGCTTCAAATTTGCCTACTAATAAAACTCCAGTACACAATTAAGTGATTATTAAAAATGCCTCTACATGAGCGACACTTAAAATATACTACCAACGAATATGGGCACACAGAATCAAGTGCTACAGATCTTGTCGTGGCGGAAGAAGTGCAGAGTTCATACGTTTTTTAAAAAAGATAAATGATAACTATATGCAAACAGCATCTTAGAATGAGGAACCAACTTCTACATTATAGTTTCTCTACACATTTTTAAATATCATTTAAATCCCAGTAAAGACAAAGGTGGTGTTGTGTGGCCCTCTTGAGTACCAGAAGTTATGTGGAAAGTAAGCACACTCACTTCGAGCACTGAATTACAAAACTTACTTTTTGTAGGCGCTATAATGCCATATGTAACTTATTTGGCTCCGACAATATGAATACTTTAGCGTCAGATGGGATTTGGAACTGATTTACTCGACGCTCATTCATTATATAGGGTGAATACTACACTACTGGTCATTAAAATTGCTACACCACCAAGATGACGTGCTACAGACGCAAAATTTAACCGACAGGAAGAAGATGCTGTGATGCAAATGATTACTTTTTCAGAGCATGCACACAAGGTTGGCGCCGGTGGCGACACCTACAACGTGCTGACATGAGGAAAGTTTCCAACCGATTTCTCATACACAAACACCAGTTTACCGGCGTTGCCTGGTGAAGCGTTGTTATGATGCCTCGTGTAAGGAGAAGAAATGCGTACCATCACGTTTCCGACTTTGATACAGGTCGGATTGTAGCCTATCGCGATTGCGGTTTATCGTATCGCGACATTGCTGCTCGGATTGATCGAGATCCAATGACTGTTAGCAGAATATGGAATCGGTGGGCTCAGAAGGGTAACACGGAACGTCGTGCTGGATCCCAACGGCCTCGTATCACTAGCACTCGAGATGACAGGCATCTTATCCGCATGGCTGTAACGGATCGTGCAGCCACGTCTCGATCCCTGAGTCAACAGATAGGGACGTTTGCAAGACAACAACCATCTGCACGAACAGTTCAACGACGTTTGCAGCAGCATCGACTATCAGCTCGGAGACCATGGCTGCAGTTAACCTTGACACTGCATCACAGACAGGAGCGCCTGCGATGGTATACTCAACGACGAAACTGGGTGCACGAATGGCAAAACGTCATTTTTTCGGATGAATGCAGGTTCTGTTTACAGCATCATGATGGTCGCATCCGTGTTTGGCGACATCGTAGTGAACACAAACTGGAAGCGTGTATTCGTCATAGCCATACTGGCGTATCACCCGACGTGATGGTATGGGGTGCCATTGGTTACACGTCTCGGTCGCCTCTTGTTCGCATTGACGGCACTTTGAACAGTGGACGTTACATTTCAGATGTGTTACGACCCGTGGCTCTACCCTTCATTCGATCCCTAGGAAACCCTACATTTCAGCAGGATAATGCACGTCCGCATGTTGCAGGTCCTGTGCGGGCCTTTCTGGATACAGAAAATGTTCGACTGCTGCCCTGGCCAGCACATTCTCCAGATCTCTCACCAATTGAAAACGTCTGGTGAATGGTGGCCGCGCAACTGGCTCGTCACAATATGCCAGTCACTACTCTTGATGAACTGTGGTATCGTGTTGAAGCTGCATGGGCAGCTGTACCCGTACACGCCATCCAAGCTCTTTTTGAGTCAATGCCCAGGCGTATCAAGGCCGTTATTACGGCCACAGGTGGTTGATCTGGGTACTAATTTCTCAGGATCTATGCACCCAAATTGCGTGAAAATGTAATCAAAAAAATGGTTCAGATGGCTCTGAGCACTATGGGACTTAACTTTGAAGGTCATCAGTCCCCTAGAACTTAGAACTACTTAAACCTAACTAACCTAAGAACATCACACACATCCATGCCCGAGGCAGGATTCAAACCTGTGACCGTAGCGGCCGCGCGGTTCCAGACTGTAGCGCCTTTAACCGCTTGGCCACCACGGCCGGCAAAATGTAATCACATGTCAGTTCTAGTATAATATATTATGACCAATGAATACCCGTTTATTATGTGCATTTCTTCTTGGTGTAGCAATTTTAATGGCCAGTAGTGTAATAAAAGCGGATTCGCGACTTAAAATGAAGGAAAAATGGTCCTATGACAACGTGTGGGGAAATACGTCGTTGCCACGATAGATGACGCTGACGAATGAAAGTTCCTCTGACCACGAGCCATGCGTTTCTTGTGTGTTGTGTATGACTGATGCAGCAGACGGTAAGCAGCATGTCGGTAACGAGCCGATATGGGTACGGCAAAGCAGATGGAAATGGTCGAGAGGCAGCCCTGCTATACCAAAACAAGTATACTCACAGACATCAACCACTTTGCACGACATTTTAAGCCCTTTTTGGACATTTGTGTGATCAGGGGTTTCTTCAGACAGACAACCGTGCAGGGAGACGGCAGACAGTGGGTACATCAGATTTGGTGGAGCGCATTCTACAGGATATTGAGATGGACCCTAATACAAGCTACAAGCAAGTGATCCGCCAACATGGTGTAAGCCAAAGTACCATTATGTGTATCCTGCATGACAATCGCTGGTATCCCTGTCACGAGCAACGAGCGCAAGCATTGTCAGCAGCGGATTTCCCTCTACGGGAAGGGTTTTATCGACGGTCACGATTATGCTATTTTTGTCATCAGTCCTCTTTACCGACGAAGCAACCTTTACCAGAACTGGCATCATCAGTCTGCATAATCGTCATCTGTAGGCTGCAGACACGGCACTTGGTCAGACGAACTTTCATTTGTCAGTGCCATTTACCGCGGCAACGATGCACTTCTGGACATCTGTTCACAGATCCTTTTTTCTTCATTTCCACTCAGGAATCCGTCTCTGCAGTTTGTCGGTTTTATTAATGTTCACCCTGTATTTGTCTTGCCGCAGTGCATACACTGGTTCCCGTGAGATCACCGAAGTTAAGCGCTGTCGGGCGTGGTCGGCACTTGGATGGGTGACCATCCGGGCCGCCATGCGCTGTTGCCGTTTTTCGAGGTACACTCAGCCTCGTGATGCCAATTGAGGAGCTACTCGACCGAACAGTAGCGGCTTCGGTCAAGAATACCATCTTACGACCGGGAGAGCGGTGTGCTGTCCCCACGCCCCTCCTATCCACATCCTCCACCAAGGATGACATGGCGCTCGGATGGTCCCAGTAGGCCACTCGTGGCCCGAAGACGGAGTGCTGTATTTGTCTTGCCTCGCCGTTTGGACGTGGACGACGAAAAACCGCGTCTAAAACTGGGTCGAGGCCTTTTGATCCCAGTGTATTGTCTTTAATCGGAAATATAAAATTTCACTCGCATGAGAAATGAAATATGATTATCCGATTACAAATGTAAGTTGAATTACAATTATTTTTTCATTATTTCTTAAAACTATTTTAATGTTCTGTTGCATTGTATTCACGTTGAACAGTATTGTGACTTCTTCATTGACGTCTGTGAATGCATTTTGTCCGGTGCAGAATGGTTCGAAGGACTGTCCACAGGACAGGATGACAGTCGCAGACTCCCATGACAAACTGGACAAGTTGTCGAGACAGTTGACAGTTGTGAACTTCAGGTCATACTTGTTCATTTTCTCCATATTTAGTCGTGAGGCTCAAGTCTGAACATGAAACACTGTTCGTGCAGTATCAGTGCTGGATAATAACAATTCTACTCTAAGCTGTGGTAAAAGAAAAGTTTCGTTAGTACAGTTATATTAACAAATATTAGTTACATATAGAACATTTATTTGTTCCGTATTGGCGGCTTCCAATTCTTGCTAGTTCTTAGTTGGTAAGCCTGCATACTGGCAAAGACCCATTGCATTACTTACATTTTTAACCAATGTTCCTGTGGCTTCGTAAACTAAAATCACTAGTTAAGCACCTCTGTAGGGCAAAGCTATTATCTGTTGTTGTGGTCTTCAGTCCTGAGACTGGTTTGACGCAGCTCTCCATGCTACCCTATCCTGTGCAAGTTTCTTCATCTCCCAGTACCTACTGCAGCCTACATCCTTCTGAATCTGCTTAGTGTATTCATCTCTTGGTCTCCCTCTACCATTTTTACCCTCCACGCTGCCCTCCAATGCTAAATTTGTGATCCCTTGATGCCTCAGAACATGTCCTACCAACCGGTCCCTTCTTCTCGTCAAGTTGTGCCACAAACTCCTCTTCTCCCCAATTCTATTCAATACCTCCTCATTAGTTATGTGATCTACCCATCTAATCTTCAGCATTCTTCTGTAGCATCACATTTCGAAAGCTTCTATTCACTTCTTGTCCAAACTATTTATCGTCCATGTTTCACTTCCATACATGGCTACATTCCACACAAATACTTTCAGAAACAATTTTGGTAAACATTTTTGGAATACAGTGATCAATTGTTATATTTAGATTAAAGTTCAGTCTTGATCACGTCTGTTTTAATGGGTAACCGGTTTCGGTTTTTTCTGTAAAACCATCATCAGACCCATTGGCTCCCTTGGGTTGGTAGGTGGAGCTCTCCTTGCTGCTGTGCAGTCAACTCATCAGTTGACTGCACAGCAGCAAGGAGAGCTCCACCTACCAACCCAAGGGAGCCAATGGGTCTGATGATGGTTTTACAGAAAAAACCGAAACCGGTTACCCATTAAAACAGACGTGATCAAGACTGAACTTTCAGAAACGACTTCCTGACACTTAAATCTGTACTCGATGTTAACAAATTTCTCTTCTTCAGAAAGGCTTTCCTTGCCATTGCCAGTCTACATTTTATATCTTCTCTACTTCGACTATCATCAGTTATTCTGCTCCCCAAACAGCAAAACTCCTTTACTACTTTAAGTGTCTCATTTCCTAATCTAATTCCCTCAGCATCACCCGACTTAATTCGACTACATTCCATTATCCTCGTTTTGCTTTTGTTGATTTTCATCTTATATCCTCCTTTCAAGACACTGTTCATTCCATTCAACTGCTCTTCCAAGTCCTTTGCTGTCTCTGACAGAATTACAATGTCATCGGCGAACCTCAACGTTTTTATTTCTTCTCCATGGATTTCAATACCTACTCTGAATTTTTCTTTTGTTTCCTTTACTGCTTGCTCAATATACAGATTGAATAACATTGGGGAGAGGCTACAACCCTGTCTCACTCCCTTCCCAACCACTGCTTCCCTTTCATGCCCCTCGACTCTTATAACTGCCATCTGCTTTCTGTACAAATTGTAAATAGCCTTTTGCTCCCTGTATTTTACCCCTGCCACCTTTAGAATTTGGGAGAGAGTATTCCAGTCAACATTGTCAAAAGCTTTCTCTAAGTCTACAAATGCTAGAAACGTAGGTTTGCCTTTCCTTAATCTTCCTTGTAAGATAAGTCGTAAGGTCAGTATTGCCTCACGTCTTCCAATATTTCTACGGAATCCAAACTGATCTTCCCCGATGTTGGCTTCTACCAGTTTTTCCATTCGTCTGTAAAGAATTCGTGTTAGTATTTTGCAGCTGTGACTTATTAAACTGATAGTTCGATAATTTTCACATCTGTCAACACCTGCTTTCTTTGGGATTGGAATTATTATATTCTTCTTGAAGTCTGAGGGTATTTCGCCTGTCCCATACATCTTCCTCACCAGATGGTAGAGATTTGTCAGGACTGGCTCTCCCAAGGCCGTGAGTAGTTCTAATGGAATGTTGTCTAATCCCGGGGCCTTGTTTCGGCTCAGGTCTTTCAGTGCTCTGTCAAACTCTTCACGCAGTATCGTATCTCCCATTTCATTTTCATCTACATTCTCTTCCAATTCTATAATATTGTCCTCAAGTACATCGCCCTTGTATAGACCCTCTATATACTCCTTCCATCTTTCTGCTTTCCCTTCTTTGGTTAGAACTGGGTTTCCATCTGAGCTCTTGATATTCATACAAGTGGTTGTCTTTTCTCCAAAGGCCTCTTTAATTTTCCTGTAGGCAGTATCTATCTTACCCCTAGTGAGATAAGCCTCTACATCCTTACATTTGTCCTCTAGCCATCCCCGCTTAGCCAGTTTGCACTTCCTGTCGATCTCATTTTTGAGACGTTTGTATTCCTTTTTGCCTGCTTCATTTACTGCGATTTTATATTTTCTCCTTTCATCAGTTAAATTCAATATTTCTTCTGTTACCCAAGGGTTTCTACCAGCCCTCATCTTTTTACCTCTTTGATCCTCCGAGCTATTATCTAAAACATTTAAAGTTTTGCAGTTGAGTGCACACGAGTCGACAAACAGAAATACTGAACTGGTTGTTGATGTGAACCGCCATCAGCTGCAGACTCATAACCACCGCATTCGTGTGTTCACTATCGTGTTCGGAATTTCGTGAAGAATTTTCATGAAGCGGTGGTTGCCTATGGATTTAGCCCACGACAATGTTATACTTCTACTTCAGCAGAGGTAAATGAATTTCACTGCGTTCCCTCTAGTGAGTGGAAAGTCTGTCGTGGTTCAATTTCACTTTAGAAATCACTCGTCTGAGAGTCCTATATCGCAAGCTTTAGTGAAGATGTCCACTCATTTAGCAGTACTAAGTTCACTCAAGCACTCAGTTCAAACACACTTACATATGGAAACATGCTTTTCACATACACTTCCACATTTTAACATTCATTCCCACATAGGAACGGATTTATTTCACTTTTATTTCCCCAGATCATAGATTTTTCCTTACAAGCGGTTTCGGATTTATTTCACTTTCATCACCGCGGGTCATAGATTTTTCCTTAGAAGTGGTTTCGTCTAGTTACAATATGTTTATTTTATTTATTTCGTATGGGACCAAGGCTACAGTGCTTAGCTTGAACAGCAATGGTGTTGATGGTAACACAATATACATAAAGTACAGATAAAATAAATTACATTTATTCCTGATTAGGAAAGTCTTAGGTTAAGTCGATAAGACAATATTATCCATAAGAATTGATTCAAAAAGAATACCACAACTTTAGGAATTTAAAACTCTGCAACGACAAAAGGAAGAGCTAAGCACTATCTGTCGGCGAATTAAGGGAGCTATAAAGTTTCATTTAGTTGTACATTTGTTCGCTTGAGGCGCTGTTGATTAGGCGTCAGCGTCAGTTGATGCTAAGATGGCGACCGCTCAACAGAAAGCTTTTTGTGTTATTGAGTGCGGCAGAAGTGAATCGACGACAGTTGTTCAGCGTGCATTTCGAACGAAGTATGGTGTTAAACCTACTGATAGGTGGTGTATTAAACGTTGGTATAAACAGTTTACAGAGAATGGGTGTTTGTGCAAAGGGAAAAGTTCTGGACGGCCGAGAACGAGTGATGAAAATGTAGCACGCATCCAGCAAGCATTTGTTCGCAGCCCAGGAAAATCAACTCGCAGAGCTAGCAGAGAGCTGCAAATTCCACAATCAACTGTATGGAGGGTCCTACGAAAAAGGTTAGTTATGAAACCTGAACGTCAACTACCCGAGGCGATGGATCGGCCGCCAGGCAGCCCGTGACAGAGCACTTCATCACTGGCCTCCAAGAAGCCCTGATCTTACCCCCTGCGATTTTTTCTTATGGGGGTATGTTAAGGATATGGTGTTTCGGCCACCTCTCCCAGCCACCATTGATGATTTGAAACGAGAAATAACAGCAGCTATCCAAACTGTTACGCCTGATATGCTACAGAGAGTGTGGAACGAGTTGGAGTATCGGGTTGATATTGCTCGTGCGTCTGGAGGGGGCCATATTGAACATCTCTGAACTTGTTTTTGAGTGAAAAAAACCTTTTTAAATACTCTTTGTAATGATGTATAACAGAAGGTTATATTATGTTTCTTTCATTAAATACACATTTTTAAAGTTGTGGTATTCTTTTTGAATCACCCTGTATATTTTTTAAAAACACTTGATAAATGACATATAAAAGAAAAAACTGTAATTTTTGTAAACAGAACAGATATTCTAAGTTGAAAGAGACTAAATGATAGGAAAATTTTCAAATATTTTCAAGCTGGTGGTTATAGGTGGATGTCTAAAGTTTCCGTGCAGGAGAACGCATCCTCAGTGCCCTCGTGTATGCTAGATGTATTTCTGTAGAAGACATTCTGTGACTATATGGTGTATTGTTTGTGGCTGGTGTCGACAGTCAAACTTGGCACCTGCAGTGATTCCCCACTTGTGCTTCATAAGTTCTGGCATCTTCCGTGCTTGGTGCCTATGTGATTTATGGTGGTCTACAAACTCCTAGGCTGGTGGAATCCATGAGGGGCTCCCTGTGGTGTAGCCCAGCCAACGTAACTAAGCTATGGCTAAATATTCTACCGATACAGGCTGCTGGGCCTCTGACAATTTATAATTGCCTCAGGATATCCCAGATGTTAGAGGATACATATGTATGTAGCAATTACAGTATGTATCCACTTATTTATCCAGGCTTCTTTTCATTTTATTTCAAATTGTTCATCTGCATGGCAGTGTTGGATTATTTATGTAACACATTGGTCTGACATTTACAGAGGAAAGTATTTTTCCTTTCTCATCAATCAGACGGACATGTAGAAATTGAGTACATCATTGTCTCGCTTTCAGAGCAACGAACCCTAAAATTGCCCTACACGTCGGCACGTAACCTTAAAAAAATAAAACGCAATCCCAAAATTAAAACGCAATCCAACGACAGGCACAAGAAGAAACTGCTTGAAATAATTACAGGTAGGCATATATTATATAACCTAAGGTCAATACTAACAAATACCGTACCTAAAATTCATACATTGTAACAAGGAAAGGAATTTTGAATACTAATTCTGTATCATATGTGATGAAAATCAGTAATCTTCTAGTGTACAGCGCATGAAAGTGTTTACATACATACGGTCACAAATTTGAGATAGGATTGTAATAACACTTAAATCTAAAATGACTTATTCTACATTCTTTCGTAGATTAATGGTCCCACGGACGCAGAAATTCTCTTTATAACAGTTCCTTTCGTAACTCTCCGCTATGCCACAAAGATGAATTATGCAGCGTGTATTACACATTTTATTATTGTTTTTCCATGACTCATTCTGCATCGCAGTGCACATACGTCCTTTATGTTTAGAATCTAGTTTCATTTTTCTAAGACTGTTTGGCAAAACAGCAAAAGCTTTTTATTTACCTTTTAGCTACATAAAGAAAATTTTTGTTATTGGACACACTTTTGATTGCGTATTTTACCGCTCCCCACTTTTTCTATGGGATGGAGTGTCTTCCATGACAGTATGCGTTGTGAGGCACTGCTTCCAAGTTGTATTTACATCCAATAATAATTCCTAGCTGTCAGAGAAAACTTGAGCATACGTTGTTAATAAACTGGCTATTTCAACACCCTGTGTGTCATTTAGACACTCGGACTCTAAAAGTTCTTTTAAAACACAGCCGATCATTTTTTACGTCATCAAATCGGTGTCACGCGTTTTCTTGTCCGGAATGTGCCAGGTACTATTAGTATATAGCACCTGGGTTCTAAATATTTTCATCTTTGTTCCTTGGTAATATCTAACATGCCGGGCCTTAATCTTTAGCAGTCCTAAGGCAATACTCTGTCGATCAGTCATCAAATAACATTTTGCATTAGGGAGGTCGCTTCTTTTATTCCTCTCCTCGCAAGAAAGCCATCCGAAATATATGATTTATAGAGAAGGATTTGCAATAACAAATGTGCCATCTGTGGCTCTGCTTCCGGAATCTACTACAACCTGTGCCTATATTTTTATATATTGTGATATTGCACCAACAGCACTATAAATCACACGATTTTCTACCGGCAGTGTGGGCACCTTAATCGTCTCACTTCTCCTCCTGGAAAAATTACTTGATAAAATGTTCATCATTGCTCCATTGTCAATTATAGTGGGAGTGAGTAATCCACCTGCAATTGCACTTACAGCTGCTTGAACAGTCTCTTCTCCCTGTTCATTGTAAGAGTCAGGGTCGTGACAGAGGTCATTGCGTATGTTAACATCATGATTATACCTCAACATATTAATCTGTTGTTCTGAGATAGTGAGCCCATCGCGTCCCGCGACCTGCACTGGGAAGCGTAATGTGGTCGCGTTTAGTTTGACGCTTCGGGGAGAGCAGAGAAATTTTTCTCCCTCACCTTCACAATACATACGGCATGATTTTATTGCTGCTGTTGTTGTTACTGCTGTTACTGTCAATCAGGAGGCGATACGAAGTACCGAATTCTTTCTGCTGTTTGTGTTTGTGTGATTAACGCTGAGTGGCGGATGATTCGTAAAATTTTTCTGCTGCTGATTTCCAAATCGACCCTGCCAGTTTTTTTTTTTTCTGGCTGTGGCCATTACGATTCGTATTATGGCCTGGATTGAACATATTGTTGTTATTCTCTTGTCGCCTTGGGAAATGTGAAGAACTCTGGGTGTTCTGTTGATTGTTTTGGTTTACAGATATGTCTGGCTGTAACGTTTCATCATTGCCGGCTCTCTGAAAGTGAACACATCGCTCCTCCTGATTGGATATAGATAAAATAAGAACTAACATCGGCGTCCCAGCAGGAGGACCGATGAATGACAGTCCCTACGAAACATAACACCCGGACCAGCCTCCCTGACCGGTACGGTACGTGACCGTATTACAGGGTGGTGTGATGAACCATGGATCTTGCCGTTGGTGGGGAGGCTTGCGTGGCTCAACGATACAGATAGCCGTACCGTAGGTGCAACCACAACGGAGGGGTATCTGTTGAGAGGCCAGACAAACGTGTGGTTCCTGAAGAGGGGCAGCAGCCTTTTCAGTAGTTGCAGGGGCAACAGTCTGGATGATTGACTGATCTGGCCTTGTAACACTAACCAAAATGGCCTTGCTGTTCTGGTACTGCGAACGGCTGAAGGCAAGGGGAAACTACAGCCGTAATTTTTCCCAAGGGCATGCGGCTTTACTGTATGATTAAATGATGATGGCGTCTTCTTGGGTAAAATATTCCAGAGGTAAAATAGTCCCCCATTCGGATCTCCGGGCGGGGACTACTCAAGAGGATGTCGTTATCAGGAGAAAGAAAACTGGCGTTCTACGGATCGGAGCGTGGAATGTCAGATCCCCTAATCGGGCAGGTAGGTTAGAAAATTAAAAAGGGAAATGGATAGGTTAAAGTTAGATGTAGTGGGAATTAGTGAAATTCGGTGGCAGGAGGAACAAGACTTCTGGTCAGGTGACTACAGGGCTATAAACACAAAATCAAATATGGGTAATGCAGGAGTAGGTTTAATAATGAATAAAAAAATAGGAATACGGGTAAGCTACTACAAACAGCATAGTGAACGCATTATTGCGGCCAAGATAGACACGAAGCCCACGCCTACTACAGTAGTACAAGTTTATATGCCAACTAGCTCTGCAGATGATGAAGAAATTGATGAAATGTATGTTGAGATAAAAGAAATTATTCAGGTAATGAAGGGAGACGAAAATTTAATAGTCATGGGTGACTGGAATTCGACAGTAGGAAAAGGGAGAGAAGGAAACATAGTAGGTGAATATGGATTGGGGCTAAGAAATGAAGGAGGAAGCCGCCTGGTAGAATTTTGCGCAGATCATAACTTAATCATAGCTAACACTTGGTCCAAGAATCATTTCTTTTTGTTAAGTAACTGTTGGTGTAAAAGGTTAAGAAGACTGAAGTATTCCGCTATGCAGTAGCAATGGCTGTCGAGAACAAAGACAGTGCATTGTTAGTAAAATTGTTTTGTCAGAACGGCAGCAAAAGCAGCGTTCTATTGCGAGAATATCGCCGACAGAAACAGCTGCGAAGAGGCCCCACGTCCATAAGTGGGCTAAAGAATATGATGGAGAAATTTGAAAAGGAGGACAGGTGGTCGGTGTAGCAGGGATAGAGAGGCAGACCATTCCCATGTCAGTTGTTGACGAAGTTGGTGCAGATGCAGCCGACTGTGCAGCACATGCGTCAAATTCCGCAGCCAGTGCTCGAGCTGTGTCAAGGGTATTGTCTCTCCCCTGATCAACAGTTCAAGAGATTTTGCGGTGCATTTTAGACTGACATCACTACAAAATTCAGAGTATCCAGCAAATGAAGTCCCAAAATAGGCTACAACGTCGTGACTTTGCCCTTCGTTTTTGGCACACATGGAAAAGGACGACACGTGGCTGGAGAATATTGTTTGGATGGACAAACCGCATTTCACTTTACAAGGTGCCACGAATGCAAAGGAGTGTCAGAGTTGTGGCTCTTCTCTGCCACATGATGTGCCGGAACACCCACTACACTCACCTTATGTGACTGTGTAGTGTGATTTAACTAAGTCGTTACCCTAGCCGTTTTTCTTCGATGAGATGATACCTCGAGAGCCGTTTAGATGTACATTGTCATCTGCTTATTACACTACTGGCCATTAAAATTGCTACACCACGAATATGACGTGCTACAGACGCGAAATTTAACCGACAGGAAGAAGATCCTGTGATATGCAAATGATTAGCTTTTCAGAGCATTCACACAAGGTTGGCGCCGGTGGCGACACCTACAACGTGTTGACACGAGGAAAGTTTCCAACCGATTTCTCATACACAAACAGCAGTTACCCGGCGTTGCCTGATGAAACGTTGTTGTGATGCCTCGTGTGAGGAGAAACGCGTGCCATCACGTTTCCAACTTTGATAAAGGTCGGATTGTAGCCTATCGCGATTGCGGTTTATCGTAATGGGGCATTACTGCTCGCGTTGGTCGAGATCCATTGACTGTTAGCAGAATATGGAATCGGTGGGTTCAGGAAGGTAATACGGAACGTCGTGCTGGATCCCAACGGTCTCGTATCACTAGCAGTCGAGATGACAGGCATCTTATCCGCATGGCTGTAACGGACTAACGGATCGTGCAGCCACGTCTCGATCCCAGAGTCAACAAACCATCTGCACGAACAGTTCGACGACGTTTGCAGCAGCATCGACTATCACCTCGGAGACCATGGCTGCGGTTACCCTTGACGCTGCATCACAGGCAGAAGCGGTTACGATGGTGTACTCAACGACGAACCAGGGTGCACGAATGACAAAACGTGATTTTGTCGGATGGATCCAGGTTCTGTTTACAGCATCATGATGGTCGCATCCGTGTTTGGCGACATCGCGGTGAACGCACATTGGAAGCGTGTATTCGTCATCGCCATACTGGCGTATCACCCGGCGTGATGGTATGGGGCGCCATTGGTTACACGTCTCGGTCACCTCTTGTTCGCGTTGATGGCACTTTGAACAGTGGACGTTACATTTCAGATGCGTTACGACCCGTGGCTCTACCCTGCATTCGATCCCTACGAAACCCTAAATTTCAGCAGGATAATGCGCGACCACATGTTGCAGCTCCCGTACGGGTCTGTCTGGATACAGAAAATGGTCGACTGCTGCCCTGGCCAGCACATTCTCCAGATCTCTCACCAATTGAAAACGTCTGGTCAATGGTGGCCGAGCAACAGGCTCGTCACAATACACCAGTCACTACTCTTGATGAACTGTGGTATCGTGTTGAAGCTGCATGGGCAGCTGTACCTGTACACGCCATCCGAGCTCTGTTTGACTCAATGCCCAGATGTATCAAGGCCGTTATTACGGCCAGAGGTGGTTGTTCTGGGTACTGATTTCTCAGGATCTATGTACCCAAATTGCGTGAAAATGTAATCACATGTCAGTTCCAGTATAATATATTTGACCAATGAAAACCCGTGTATCATCTGCATTTCTTCTTGGTGTAGCAATTTTAATGGTCAGTAGTGTAAAAGAACCTCCCTGTCCATCATGTGATTCCAGCTCTGCAAGAACGCGACTGTGTACACGCCATTATTTTCAGGTAAGATGCAGCAACACCACATGTTGCTTGCCAGGTGAAAGATCTGCTTCGAGAAATCTTCGGTAAGAACCATGTCGTCTCTGGCCACTCTCTAGATGTGTGGCCTTCCTGGCACCCGGACCTAAAGCCGTGTAACGTCTTGTCGAGGTCAGTGGCAGCTGTTGTGGAAAAGCACAAGGTCACGCGAACAGCCTATCTTTTGACACCTTGCGAATTTATTGGTTATTTTTCTTTGAATGTTGTTAAACGCTATGCAGAGGCGGTAAGCTGAAATACGCAGAAGTAAAAGTACTCCTGTAGACTCCATTAAACTTGTCATCCGGGTGATGAGGACACCTTGGTTTGTGTACATTTTAATGAGCTTTTGCGCATGTGCAACTGGCGTGACGTAATTGCTTTATGGGTGAAATACATAGGGACTTGATAACCAATGTGCACGGGTCATGGCGAGCACAGCTAGTCAATACTAGTCAACTACGAATTTACGTCAATGCCACCAGGTGGTAGCACTCTGCAGCAGACTTTTATTCCAGTTCGTTTCGCACAAATCCCAATAGACGGTACCACAATCCTCAGATGTGCCAATTCGATCACTATATAGTAAAATTAGATCGGACATCAGTATACGTTAAAGTTATACCGATAGAAAAACCTATTTTGTGGCATTCTCAATGAAGTATAATGTATTAAATTTTGGATTTTATCATACAGTAATCCATTTGAGGCGCTGAAAACCATAAAGTTTGAGACTGTAGCATTTATTATCTACATCTACATTTATACTAAGCAAGCCACCCAACGGTGTGTGGCTGAGGGCGCTTTACGTGCCACTGTCTTTACCTCCCTTTCCTGATCCACTCGCGTATGGTTCGTGGAAAGAACGACTGCCGGAAAGCCTCCGTGCGCGCTCGAATCTCTCTAATTTTACATTCGTGATTTCCTCGCGAGGTATAAGTAGGGGGAAGCAATATATTCGATACCTCATCCAGAAACGCACCCTCTCGAAACCTGGACAGCAAGCTTCACCGCGATGCAGAGCGCCTGTCTTGCAGAGTCCGCCACTTGAGTTTGCTAAACATCTCCGTAACGCTATCAGGCTTACCAAATAACCCTGTGACGAAACGCGCCAAATGAATGTCAACCTGGCACCCGCCTTACCAACAATTAATTTTATGTGATCATTCCACTTCACGGCGCCGTATTTTCACCTGGCGGCAGAAAGTGGAACCGTTATTTTTTCAGCACACTCCCGAGCGCACCGTACGATGGACATACCTACAATGTTTCGACGTCGTGCGATGTACTCAGTCCGCGTTACTGCACTGGAAACACCGTCAGCTTAATTACCACCACCCGGTATTCGTCGTGCGTAGCCCGGCCGTCGGGGAGCAGTGGCATCCGTCGCAGAGCTGGCAGCGGGTATTGCGCGCGCAGTGCTGGGCTGTGCGGGATTCATCGGCGTGGCCAGCGGAGTGGAGGCCGCAGATAGCCCAGCGGGCCGGCAGATCTGCTGCGCCGCGCCGCGACGCGGCCGCGAGGCAGCGAGCGCATACTCAGCGCCGCCGCCGCCGCCGC
This sequence comes from Schistocerca serialis cubense, assembly GCF_023864345.2. Classification (NCBI taxonomy): domain Eukaryota; kingdom Metazoa; phylum Arthropoda; class Insecta; order Orthoptera; family Acrididae; genus Schistocerca; species Schistocerca serialis. The sequence goes on from NC_064644.1 coordinate 45,711,208, forward strand.
CGCTGCCGCCGGCCCTAAATCACGGCTAATGGGCCGCGCGGCCGGCGCCCTATTGCCTGCGCGTTCCAGCGCTGCTGATGCCGCCAGCGCTGACGAGGGCGTCCAGCCAGAGACGAATGGCAGGCGGCGCCGGGCCGGGATAGGCCCGCCAGCAGCGGTCAGCGCGCCGCCGACACATGTGGCAGTGCGCTGTGCGCCGGGACGAGAGAGTTGGCACAGAGCGGGGAACGCCTAGCAAACAGGCCTGCCGCTGCCTCGTTCTTCAGCGCCAGTCTTCCATCGGCGTGGGAGAGGCTGCAAGCAGCCAGTCACGCGTTAAACTGCTGAACATTTTTAGAAGGTGACTACTAACAGCCGTCAAGTAATGTATAAAATGCTTTTTTGACCGTCAGAAGCTTAGTTGAAAGGGTACAGTACCGCCCGACATTGAAAATAGGTACAACATACTTCATTATTCTTGTCAGTACAACATATTTTGTTCTAATAATAACTCAGTTTCAATTAATACAGCGAAGCCGGATACCAGTGTGGGAAAGAATGACAGTTTATTTATTTAATTGATCACATGTGCACTCCCACAAAATAAATCCCTACATCCAGTTTGGTGAGATCTGTGAAATGAATGAATGTATGGTCGTCTGCTAACCGCAGATAGTGAATGTGAATATATGATCATCTTTGAGACGTTCTTTTGGTCACCTTTGGCGGAACCAAAGAGATGAAACTTACCGGAGCTTTGAGCGCCTGAAATGTGGCTGACCAATACGGTAGCAAGGTGCTCCCCCACTTCGGCAGAGGTGCGAGAGGACCTAGAGAACAGCCATGTTTCAGCATTCTGCCGCTGTATCTTGTGTTGGTAAGACCTGTCTTAGGTGTGCTCCATAAAGACAAAAGAGTGGATAGAATGGTATGCATGTGGAATACTTAAGAGTAGTTTCGAATAATAATTTCTCTATTTCAGGAACTTTTGTGGGAAGAATTAAATGTCAAGCGGATAATATTAAGGGGATCGTAGTAATCTTCGGAAGTGACCAACGGTCGCAATGAAACCACGAGTAGCAATAAGTTTAAATACTTCCGAGTGATTAAGTTAAGCTGAATTACTAGCGTGTGTACTATTAGTTGGAAATATTTAAGAAATGGCGTGTGCACGACTTGAAATTAGAGACGAGTACTTCCACGTGGTGAGTACTGTGTGAGTCTCAATCTGTGTATGAGACAAAGGATAAAGAGAAGTACTCGTCCATGGTATCAGTTGAGGACTCGCGTGTGTGATGAATATGTTCTTAATATTACTTTGCGTGTTATGTTTCCGTGTGACGCTTGATTCAAACTATAACACTCTGAGAGTGAAGCAAGGTGAGTCAGACGTCTATCCAGCAACGCCACTTGGTTTGCATTGCACAGGAAGACGTGCATTTATCCCCCAGATTTCATAGTAGGAAAGAAAAGTTACGAAGTGGGGCAGTGTCGTGTGAAACTAGGATGAATACTAATTGAAGTGGGAAAGCTGAAAGTGATCTGATTATAACGTTGTGACTATTCCTTGTGTTGTATTCCATGTTGCCAGTGTGGTGTATTTCATGTAATTTAAGTATGTGTGGTTTGCATGGGAGAGTAGCAAGATAGGTTCAGAGGCAGTGGGTTATGCATGTTCCTTTTTGTACCGCTCGGTCTGGAGGAAATTTTCGTGATGATGGGTGTGAGAGTCGAAGTGTGAGATATAGCAAAAGATCCATCATCCTATCCAGAAAGTGCACTGTAGTGTTAGATAATTACGAGACCATAAGATAGAGAATCACCAGTGTAAAGCCATGCCCACTGGGCGGAGTTTCTCATGTGTAATTGTTGTAGAAAATGTAATGGTTTGTTTAAGTTATAGAATTTATCGGAATAAAAAGATAGTGAAAAGAATAGTATGTTGTCATGATATCCAGAATTTACAATGTGTGCGCCATTCATATTCAGGGCGATGGCCACGTGTTGATCAAAGCCGTTCAATAAGAAAGAAAATGTGGTATTGCCAGTGCGTAGTGAACAGTCAGAGTTGTGTAAATTACTAACAGTCAGCTGTGCGTTATCCGTTGTGTAATATTCATACAGGAGGATAATTTGTAACTTAATTGTGAGTACGAGAGTTCATGTTACTCGATAAATAAGAATGAATCCACTCGCTTGGCAGACCACTCATCTTGCAGGCCTGACTGCTTGATGCCTCAGTATGAGCAAGGCATGTGGGTGCCTCTCATAGTCAATTTTTTCTGGGTTTGAGAACACCATTCGTGGTGGCCGTGCGGTTCTAGGCGCTTCAGTCTGGAACCGCGAGACCGCTACGGTCGCAGGTTCGAATCCTGCCTCGGGCATCGATGTGTATGGTGTCCTTAGGTTAGTTAGGTTTAAGTACTTCTAAGTTCTAGGGGAATTATGACCTCAGAAGTTAAGTCCCATAGTGCTCAGAGTCATTTGAACCATTTCTTGGGTTTGAGACCGCATTGTCAATTTCTAAAACTACCGACGTTTCGGTCACTGTTGCAAGGTATTCCAGGGTATGAAACTTTCTGGCAGAATAAAACTGTGTGCCGGACCGAGACTCGAACTCGGTTCAAATTCAAATGGCTCTGAGCACTATGGGACTTAACATCTTAGGTCATCAGTCCCCTAGAACTTAGAACTACTTAAACCTAACTAACCTAAGGACATCACACACAACCATGCCCGAGGCAGGATTCGGACCTGCGACCGTAGCAGTCTTGCGGTTCCGGACTGCAGCGCCGAGAACCGCACGGCCACCGAGGCCGGCCTCGAACTCGGGACTTTAGCCTTTCGCGGGCAAGTGCTCTACCATCTGAGCTACCGAAGCACGACTCACACTCCGTCTGGCAGAAGTAAAGCTGTGGGGACGGGGCGTGAGTCGTGCTTGGGTAGCTCAGTTGGTAGAGCACTTGCCCGCGAAAGGCTAAGGTCCCGAGTTCGAGTCTCGGTCCGGCACACAGTTTTATTCTGCCAGGAAGTTTCATATCAGCGCACACTCCGCTTCAGAGTGAAAATCTCATTCTATTTCAGGGTATTTTGTGTACTGCTGATTGAGAAAACTTTGTTCAGTCGTGGCGGCTGGCGCTAGGGTATTCTACTGGCATCGCTGATATCGATATTCGGCTGTCTCGCTATCTTTGACTGCTCCCCCTGGCGGGTTTTCCGGGTGAACGTGTGACGGAAGTGTCTCCGGTCGGCGTTCAACGAGCCAACTTGTGCTGAAAACAAGCCGGCGTCCCTAACCGCCGTGCTCGGACCTCGCCGTGCTCGCCGCCCCCCGTCTTTTGTCGCGCGCCGGATGTACCATGGAGGTAAGAATAAGGTGAGATGGCGCTACGTATCCCAGCCGTACTACGTTTTGAAGCCATGAGGGCGTGGCTCGCTGCCATGACACTCTGACCAAAACATTGCCAGTGTGCTATAGCGCTGCGTGTATTACAGTCGCTAATTGCACCACATACGCATGTAACGTCATCAGATTGGTTGTTTCAAAGTTTTTGTTTAAAATAAAATCTCGTAAAGGCGAAATTCCGCGTTTCTTCTGATTAAAAATAGTTTTTAATGTAATATTACGAATAGCTAGCCTTCAATGTAAACGATACAATTTTGTTAATTCAGTAATAAACGTGTATCACAAACTAAATAATAGAAACTGAAAACTAAGTTAGCTATACCCTCCCTTCAAAGCTCCATAAATACATCTTGTTTGTAATACGTACTGGGACATTTCAGTTACGTTACACTACTGGGAAACACTGTTCATTACCACCAATATTTACTGAAATACGGTACATAGAATGGAAAATCTACACAGTGTTCTGTTTAGGCCTATACTTTACGCCAGTTAATGTAGTGTTAGCTTTTAATTTGGTACATGATGAAGACAAAGTGAGTTAGTCAACACTTTGATTATCGACGATACGTACGTATTATACTGAAACGTGAACTTGAAAACTAAGAATTTAATTCTTTGAATTAACATACCTTTTGCAAATGTTTTGGGTGTGTAGGGAAAACTGATGGTACAGCATTTTCTCGGAGCCTTACTGTTGAAAGGGAAGTTCGGTCTATGTCCTCTTCTCGGAAATGCTGAGAACATATAGTGCTCCATTTAGACGCACGGCAATTCTTCCTCCTCACGGCATTCTCCCACAGAGCTTTCCGACTTTCATTTTTAGGAAATCTAAAATCATACCGGAGGAAAACACGCTATAGTACAAGTACCGATGTAGCACACGTTCATTCACAATGAAGTTGTAAAATCACACTTAACGAGACAACTTACACATGAAATGTTATTCCCTTCGATTTCGCATCACAATCAGAACGATTTGTACATCCGAACACCACACAAGTCACCATAATAGCGCAAAATCCTTCCAAAAGCGAGCGACGAGCCTATGCACACAAGCTTACAGCAACAATGTTTTGGTCGGATTGAGATGGCTACCCTCGGCTTCACATAGCTTCACAGCTGTGACGTCACGGCGTCTCCCTCTATTCTTACCTCCATGGGATGTACGGTGATCGTTGGCCGCCTTGACGTGCAAAACTTGTGGTGGCTTCGCCGTCTCACACTGAACAGCTTCCCAACTCGTAATTTGCAAGTTCCAAGTTATTCTGTGTTTAACTAAGAAGATTGTTGAAACTTATTGTGACATGGGTAGCTGCCGGAGATGGTTCTGATTGTTGAAACTTATTGTGAAATGGGTAGCTGCCAGAGATGGTTCTCAACTTAGTTCCAAAATGGCTCTCAGCACTATGGGACTTAAGATCTTAGGTCATCAGTCCCCTAGAACTTAGAACTACTTAAACCTAAATAACCTAAGGACATCACACACAACCATGACCCAGGCAGGATTCGAACCTGCGACTGTAGCGGTCGCGCGGTTCCAGACTGAAGCGCCTAGAACCGCACGGCCACACCGGCCGGCAACTTAGTTCTATAGTGGCTATTTTAAGGAGGCTGATGTTCCTAATTTCGTTTCTCATCATTTGTGGAGTGTGTGTTTTAAGTCGTTTTCATGCAAGTTTTAACTTGTTTCAGGACATATTCACCGCTTGGGGACTGGTTACCGTTGTGTACGCGCCCAGCAGCCGTAGAGTTAATGGTTTAATCATTTGTCACGGCAGGATTTGGTATGTTTATTTAATGCTGAAAGTGCCTTAAGGTAACTGCAAGTAATCTCCAAGTTTCCTGCTAATTTGCTGGGAGACGGGTACTGTTAGAGTATTGCTCCATAAGAATTTGGGGGCATGCTTATCATACTCGTATATTCCCGCGTGGCTGTGATTTGACCTTGTTTTCATTGCAATCTATTTGTGCTGCAGGCCATTTGTTAAGCCTGCTCCTTTCCTGGCATCGGTGCGTTTATAGATTCTTGTGAGGACCGCTCATTGTTAGACCGGTCGGACTATATATAAATATATACCGCCTGCTTGTGAGCCTGTGCACAAGGCGGGGGGAGTGAACGCTCGTTTTGCATGCCGGCCGTAGCGTTATTGCTTCCAAATACTGCTGTGGGCCTTAACGCGGTTCTCTAAAGTTAAGTGAGGCCACTTTATAATATTAGCGTTTCTGTAAGTTATGTTACTGGTTCAACGCTTGTTAGTCATTTGTGTATCTTTAATGAATGTGCAACTTGTTATTTTTCCTGTGTGCCAGTTTTGCGACTTTGGTTGGCCCACTTTGCATTTTTCGTATAAGCATTTTTCACCGTGGACCTTAAGTGGGTAGTTCAGTTTTATTAAGCTTTAAGATCTTGTTTTCTTAATGAAGTTGTGGTATTATGTGGCTGTGTAACTTTGGGTTGGAAGTGTATAGTGTTACTAGACTTTTGATATATGGTTAAACAAGAACGATTCTTTATGATTGATTATTCACTGCGCCTACTATCTATGTTTTTGGTTGCGGGTGCAAAATATGATTCTTATTCGTGTTTATGTAATTCAATTAAAGTGAAAATTTGTATATTGCATCAGTAAGAGGGCAAATGTCCGAATTTAAGTTATAATAAAGTCTGTTTTGAGTCAAATTAAAATTGTAAAACAATCACAAGCTTGTCCATCACCAGTGCTGCCAGGCTTCCTATTTTCTTTAAATAACTGTGGTGAGATTGTAATATTGATTTTCTAAAGAATTGAATAGTACCACGGTTCATTTGTTTGTTTTATATAGGGGATAGGCAAAATAATGTGATCACGTGAATTTACTTCGGAATCGTTTATTAATAAGGAGTTGGACCGCCGTTTGCCCGTAATAAATCTGTGATTCTTCTTGGAATAGGGTCTCCAGTGGAACGTTATTCCACTCTTCGATCAGAACCTCTTCTAACTCCTGTAGTGACGATGGAGGCGGAAATTTGCTCCGGAGTCTGCGCTCCAATACTGCGCCTCCAGTCCCAGCTATTGACAACAGCTATTGTTATTGTGTGGCAGAAAATATACAAATATCATCTTCTGGATCTTATGGGACGTTTATATAGCGATGTCAACATATCATTAAGGTCTACTCCTCCCATATTACAATTGTACATTTGAACAATGGATGGTCGTGGGACAAGAATATGTTCTTTCTTAGTCCTATCCCATCTTTTTGCCATATCCTTTGGCAACTGCTCCAGCTCAGCTAGGATAATGTCAATAGTTGTACCCAGTTTCTGAATCCTATAAATATTGGTTTGTTGAACACAGAGCTCCAACATTTCGCTTGTCACAAGAGATCTGAAGTTCTGCAAAGAGGCGAGAACTTCTTCAGGTTCGTCTTCTCGAAGCTGCACAAATGGATGAATTTCTGGAGTAAAGTCACCATCGATCCACGACAACTCTATATCTTGTGGAACAACCTTACGATTTACTGAAAAACAGCCGACTGTTGCTGCACCTCTGAAGTAGAAGTTTCTCTGCCGTCATTATATGTACTACTATTAGTCTAAATTTCTTCATCATTCTCATCATCAAGTTCAGAAAAATAACTTTCATCAGGATTATTTAGAACGTCAAGAATGTCATCAATTGTTAAGTGGAAGTAAAATAAAATGCCTGAACGTCACAATACGAACATTCATAAACATAACCCTAAATGCCCACTGTTACACATATGTAACATGAGTTCATTTCAACATTCCTGGGGTATTCAATACGCAGAAACAAAAGAATACAAATTGTTGGTCCACTAGTACTTAATAAAGAGAAATATTTAATCTATACTGATTAAAAACATATTATCCACACAAACAGTGCATCCCACGTACCTTGCGCGACATGATGGCGACCAACTTCTGCCCTGGAGCACCTAAAAAGTTACAAACACGGTCAAAGACAATATTTCTACAGTAGTTCCAATAATTCCTCACAGGATGCGCTGCAAGACTCGTACAAATGTGTAACGGTGGACATTGGAGAATTAGCATTGACTGAAGGCCACCAAAATACATATAAAACTTAGGTTACATATATGTAACGAGGGGTACTAGAGGGTTAATCCCAATCCCTGAAAATCGTCTGTGACTGAAACCGGTCGATATTTAGGTTACAGATAAAAAAGCAGCTGATTGTCAATACACGTTAAAGTGCTTCACCTCCTTAATGTTTTCACTGCCATTTGGACTGTTGCGGGGCGTCAACGGTCGAACCCGGGACTCCAGAAGACCGAGCTGAAGCCGGGACCCACCGCACCGCTTTTTTGGTCAGGAGGCCGAGCAAGTTCAGTAGTGTCAAGCGGCAGTGCAGTGATACAGCGGTATTCGGAAGCGTTTCTTTATTCAGCTAGTTTACAGAAGCGCAATGTCGGCATGCCGCTTGCGCGCTGTTCCGCAAGTCCAGCCGGCTCAGCAGCTCCTGGTATGCAGACACCGCTGCTGCCGTCTGCAAGGCCACGCAGCTGGAACTCGCCCGGTCCCCGCTCGCCGAGGCGTCGCGTCTTGCGTCGCGCAGCCGCCCGCCAGTCCGGAGACTGTCACACTCCCTGGCCCCCTCCGCCCGTTTGGCCTGCTCTGTCTGACTATGGGACGAAGGTGGCTGTGCTGGTCACCACTACTCCCAGGACAGGACCGGAGTCGAACCCGCGTCCTCCTGGATGCTGTGCCCAAGTACGCCAGGTGGGAAGCGAACGTGGGCCGCCCTGGACCCGTTGCAGATTGCTGTCACTGCCCTCCTTCACGCAGACCGTGCAATCTCCAAGAACCCGGCTGCCGTTCCATCCCGCCCCGGTGTTGTGTCCCCGGAGGCGGAAGACAGCCCGAACAAGTACATAGAAATAAAGAACAGGTTACACAGGATATTTACAACATCGCTGCCAGACTGGCCAGCACAGGTCCGACCCGACTCTCGACTGACCTGGCACACACTTGTCTCTAGCTAAAATTGCCTGTCTATTTATACTTCTTTACTCTTCACTTCCGACGTAGTGTCAGAGAGAGACAGAAACTATGGCAGGTTCAAATGGTTCAAATGGCTCTGAGCACTATGGGACTTAACTTCTGTGGTGTGCATACTGTAAGACCTTCGGTACACACACCATCAGATTATTTGACTTGTCGCTCTAGCGAAGTAGGCGAGTGTCAGCAATATGTCTCGTGGCCTTATCGTGGCGTGTTTATCTTCTGCCGTTACGTCAAACGATAGCAATGCCACTTGCACGCTTGGAGTAGCAGATTGACGGTGACCAACTTTAAACAGAACTTGATTAATTTTCACACACATTAATTAAAATAATAACAATCATAAACCTTACGTAACTTGATTCTGGATGCTATTTACAACTGACAATCTGAAGTTCCTTTGGTCTTGGTACGTTAATCTTATTCTCACATATCTCTGATACTTGACGAAGTGTCTATACATTTCTCTTCATGGCTATGTACAGGAATGTGATAATCTTATTAGGCGCTGACTGAAACTTGACTATAGACTGGTACAGACGAAAGCAGACTGGTACAGACTAATGCAGACTGACTAATCGGAGGTCTGTACACTCGTTATAATACCTCGTGCGTTCATGTATCACTGCGCAAGTGTGACCCGCGATGAGAAAAGGTTCTACGTTAGCAGCAATCTCATTGGCTGCGTTACATATTAATACGCGGATCGGCGGAAGCAGAATTTGATCCGTCTCTAAAGCAGGCCCATCTCATAGTGCGGAGACGGACGAGCGCTGCGCCTGCGCCGTTGTGCTTAGCGGGGCGCGCTCTAGTGGGAAAGTTGTGTACGCGCTGACTATGCGGAACTATGTACACAACAACTTCTGAGGTCATCAGTCCCCTGGAACTTACAAGGGAACCTCCCCATCGCACCCCCTTCAGATTTAGTTATAATTTGGCACAGTGGATAGGCCTTGAAAAACTGAACACCGATCAATCGAGAAAACAGGAAGAAGTTGTGTGGAACTATGAAAAAATAAGCAAAATATACAAACTGAGTAGTCCATGCGCAATATAGGTAACATCAAGGAGAGTACAAGCTGAAGAGCGCCGTGGTCCCGTGGTTAGCGTGAGCACGTGTGTAGCGAGAGGTCCTTGGTTCAAATTTTCCTTCGAGTGAAAAATTAATTGTCTATTTTCGCAAAGTTATGATCTGTCCGTTCGTTCATTGACGTCTCTGTTCACTGTAATAAGTTTAGTGTCTGTGTTTTACAATCGCACCGCAAAACCGTGCGATTAGTAGACGAAAGGACGTGCCTCTCCAATGGGAACCGAAAACATTTGGTCGCATGGTCATAGGTCAACCGATTCGTCCACAGGAAAACACGTCTGATATATTCTATACGACACTGGTGACGGCATGTGCGTCACATGACAGGAATATGTTATCGACCCACCTATATTGTAAACTTGGCGAATGGGTAAAAATATTCTTCTACCTTGCCCGATTTAGGTTTTCTTGTGGATGTGATAATCACTCCCAAAAAAGTGATGAAAATATAAGAGTTTGTCACATAAACTGCAACAAATGAATGCAATAGTTTCACAGTCGCACAGTTTTCCCTGTGCTCTGTCAAAACATATGTTTTTAACGTTTTCAAATTTTTCGTGTGTAGACCGTCAAATCCTGCATATGTCCAAGCAAATCTGAGCATTTCCTGGAATTTTGGAGAGCGAAGTTGATTACGTGTGAGTGCCTGAACTTTGATAATTGTCTGAAAATAAAAAAATAAACTTATCGCTCGAGGGAAGACTTGAACCAAGGACCTCTCGTTCCGCAGCTGCTCACGCTAACCACGGGACCACGGCACTGCTGTGCTCAAGCGGTCCTAGATGTTGCCTATCTTCCACATGGAATACTCAGTTTGTATATTTTGCTTTTTTTTCATAGTTCCACACAACTTCTTCCTGTTTTCTCGATTGATCTGCGTTCAGTTTTTCAAGGCCTATCCACTGTGCCAACTTATAACTAAATCTGAGGGGGGTGCGATGGGGAGGATCCCTTGTTAGAACTACTTAAACCTAACTAACCTAAGAACACCACACACGCCCATGCCCGAGGCAGGACTCGAACCTGGACCGTAGCGGTCGCGCGGTTCCAGACTGTGGCGCCTAGAACCGCTCTGCCCCCACGGCCGGCAAACTATCGCAGGGGTAAATTCCTGTACGTCAGCGATTTACACATGGCCCTCCTGGCTCTGGCCTACTGCCTCGCCTCATACATCGCAATAACTTGAAGCTACGCTGCGGTTTCCTGCCTCGTTGTTGCACCACTCAAAACACATCGTGCGTGCAATAACGCCATCGCTACTCCGTGCCATGTTTACCCTGTCTGGCCTACTGGCTGCCGACTATTACTACACACTGCCTGCGGCCCCAGACTTCATCGCCCAACCGTGCCTTTACTGAATTTTAGCAAAATTCCCCCTTTCTACGACTAAGACTAACACTAGCGCAGCAGGACTGGTTGAATAAATATATAGAATCACCGAGACATGCATGTTTCAGTGTAGTTGCTGAGCCTGCAACGGCACCTCTGCTATAGGGATGAGCCGGTATTCGGTGATAACTGGCTTTTTACGTCTCCTGTATAATCTGAGTATTAAAACCGTTCACAATAATCGGTTTCTGACATAACAGACTTCAGGTTTTTTATTGCTTTTATTTCCAGTAAGAAATGCATACTTCTAACAAAGATCGAAACATTCCAATGAAGGTGAAAGCTGAAAGAGTAGGAGGGAGCTAGAGGGGGGGGGGGGGGGGGGGAGAGAGAGAGAGCACGCATAGCAAACACATGTCACTCCTCAGCGCCAGTCTTCCGTCTCGGCATAGGAGTGGCTCATTGGTTCACCTGCGCAATGTTTTTACTGCCATTTGGAAGTACAGGGATTGCCCAAAAATATGGCAACACGGCTAGAAATGCATGCTTGAACATACCTGCAAATGCTAGCCAACACTACAAGTTGCGCTGTCGTATGTGACCACGATCGGCAGTAGGGATGGCGGTTATCCCTGAATGAACCGGGTTTCGGCTATCCCTGTGTCTTACGTCTCTATATTAACCTCAATGTTAAAACCGCTCAAAACAACTCGTTTCTGTAATAACAGGTTATCGGATCTTTATCGCTGTTATTTCCAATAAGAAACATACACTTTGAACAAAGACTGAAATATTCCAATGAAGGTGAAGCAGCAGGATATCTCGATCGAAATGGGGATGAGGCTGTGGCAGAACTCGGTCTTACTGTCTCCAACGAAGATGGCGAAGGCAACAATGAAAGGTAACAACTTGCTGACCTTCCCGTAACGTCATCTTTGAAAGGTATTAGTTTTTCGCCCCGAAACAACCACAAAATTAAATGATCATTTATTATCTCAGGTTAATACCAAATCAATAAAATTATAGGTATGTCAACCAAATTTACCTTGTTTTTCCAGAAGGAGTGTGCAAAAATGGTTCAAATGCCTCTGAGCACTATGAGACTTAGAACTACTTAAACCTAACTAACGTAAGGACATCACACACATCCATGCCCGAGGCAGGATTCGAACCTGCGATCGTAGCGGTCGCGCGGTTCGAGACTGAAGCGCCTAGAACCGCTGGGCCATTACGGCCGACCAAGTTTATTGTTCCTCCTCCAGATTTTAATCTTTTAAAGCAAATGCAGCATTTTACTTCACGGCTACCACACTTGGTAAAATACTTCCAAACTAAGGATGGTGCCATTCTGCAATACAACCGATGTCTGAGGACAACAGCAAGAAACTAACATATAGACCAGATGGTGGGGTCTTGCACGCTGCACGTACTCACGTACCATCTAATAGGCCACGCCACAACAGATATACACTGAAGCGCAAAATAAACCGGTATATGCATGCGTATTCAAATACAGACATGTAAACTGACAGAATACGGCGTTGCGGTTAGCAACGCCTGTATAAGACAAGTGTCTGGCGCAGTTGTTAGATCGGTTACTGCTGCAACAATGGCAGGTTATCAAGATTTAAGGGACTTTGAACGTGGTGTTATAGTCGGCGCACGAGCGATGGGACACACCATCTCCGAGGCAGCGATGAAGTGGGGATTTTCCCGTACGACTATTTCACGAGTGTACTGTGAATATCAGAAATCTGGTAAATACATCAAATTTCCGGCATCGGTGCGGCCGGAAAAAGATGCTGCAAGAACGGGACCAACGACGACTGAAGAGAATCATTCAACGTGACAGAAGTGCAACCCTTCCGCTTTTGCTGCAGATTTCAATGGTGCGCCATCAACAAGTGTCAGCGTGCGAACAATTCAACGAAACATCATCGATACGGGCTTCCGGAGCCGAAGGCCCACTCGTGTACCTTTGATGACAGCCTCGCCGGCGCCCGTCAACACGGGCACATGTTGCCTGGCCGAAGGAGTCTCGTTTCAAATTGTATGTAGCGGGTGGACGTGTACGCGTATGAGACAACCTCAACAATCCATTGATCCTGCCTGTCACCACGGCACTGTTCAAGCTGGTGCAGGCTACGTAATGGTGTGGGAGGTGTGCAGTTGGAGTGATATGGGACCCGTAATACGACTAGAAACGACTCGGACAGGTGACACGTACATAAGCATCCTGTCTGATCACCTGCATCCATTCATGCCCATTGTGCAGTCTCACGGACTAGGACAATTCGAGCAGGACAATGCGGCACCCCTCAAGTCCAGAATTGCTTCAGAGTGGTTCCAGGAACACTCTTCTGAGTTTAAACACTTCCGCTGGCCATCAGACTCCCCAGAGATGAACTGAGAGTATGAATTGAGCATATCTTGGATGCCTTGCAACGTGCTGTTCAGAAGAGATCTCCACCCCCCCTTTGCAGACAGCCCTGCGGGATTCATTGTGTCAGTTGCCTCCAGCACTACTTCAGACATTAGTCGAGTGCATACCACGTCATGTTGCAGCACTTGTGTGTGCTCGCAGGGGCCCTACATGATAGGAGGCAGGTGTACCAGTATCTTTGGCTCTTCAGAGAATTATTGTCTGAGCAGTGCTGTACCTATTCTTAAATCATGCCTTTTGTGCTAGTTTCTAACAGTAACTGTCGTTTTTAAAACGTCGCTATATGGTTTTCCGATTTTCTGTAGTGATGCACTATTTCAAAGTAATTGAATTTCTATGGAAAAACATTAATCGTTTTTTTTAAGTTTTATTTAAAAACCATAGTTTTTAACACTGATGCTATGGCAAATTGTAAAAAATAAAAAAACCATGTTAACAGAGGTCCAATAAATAGCAAAAAATGCCGGTTATTCAGAACTAAAATGCCGGTATCGGTTTTTAACCGACCGATTTTTTCCAGCCCCTTCTGTGCTGTGTTCAGTGCGTTGCAGGTTTCAGCCGAGGTCAGAACAGTCTTCTATGTAGGTGTGAGTGCATCGTCTCGGAGCTAAGCGAACTCGAACGTGGAAATACTGTTGGTGCTAGTATGGTGGGTTGTTCCTTATGGAGGATTTATACTCCATACGGGGAAAGTGAAAAACAACAGCCGCTATGTCACAACGCGGATAAAGTGTCTGTCTGTTGAGTGATCGTGACGGATAGTCATTGTAAGATATTGTTGTGAAAATTGAGAGTTCGACAGCTGCAAAACTCACTGTAGAACTGAATGTCGAACTCGCGAAGTCTGTCGGCATCAAAATAACGAAGGGGACTCCAGAAGCAGACTGTCGCAGGACAAGCTGTAATTCTAGAACCCAACACCAGTGAGGAAAATCGTAACTGGAAAACGTGGTGGCCATAAATCCTGGACTATAGAGTAATAAAAGAAAGTCATTTGGACACTGATTCCAACTTCAGCCGGCCGGAGTGGCCGAGCGGTTCTAGGCGCTGCAGTCCGGAACCGCGCGACCGCTACGGTCGCAGGTTCGAACCCTGCCTCGGGCATGGATGTGTGTGACGTACTTGGGTTAGTTAGGTTTACGTAGTTCTAAGTTCTAGGGGACGGATGACCTCAGAAGTTAAGTCTCATAGTGCTCAGAGCCATTTGAACCATTTTTTCCAACATCAGGCCGCGTTTACACCACAATAGTGAAGCAAATTTGTCCTCTAGCCATTCCCGCTTAGCTATTTCGCACTTCCTGTCGATCCCATTTTTGAGATGTTTGTATTCCTTTCCGCCTGCTTCATTTACTGCATTTTCATACTTTCTCCTTTCATCAATTAAATTCAATATTTCTTGTGTTACCCAAGGATTTCTAATAGCCCTAATCTTTTTACCTTCCTGATCCTCTGCTGCCTTCACTATTTTGTCTCTCAAAGCTACCCACTCTTCTACTGTATCCCTTTCCCCTCTTATTGTCAATCGTTCCCTAATGTTCCCTCTGAAACTCTCTACAACCTCTGATTCTTTCAATTTATCCCGTTCCCATCTCCTTCAGTTCCTACCTTTTTTGCATTTTCTTCAGTTTTAGTCCACAGTTCATAAACAATAAATTGTTGTCAGAGTCCACATCTCCCCCTGGAAATGTCTTACAATTTACTAGTTCCTAAATCTCTGTCTTACCATTATACACTCCTGGAAATTGAAATAAGAACACCGTGAATTCATTGTCCCAGGAAGGGGAAACTTTATTGACACATTCCTGGGGTCAGATACATCACATGATCACACTGACAGAACCACAGGCACATAGATACAGGCAACAGAGCATGCACAATGTCGGCACTAGTACAGTGTATATCCACCTTTCGCAGCAATGCAGGCTGCTATTCTCCCATGGAGACGATCGTAGAGATGCTGGATGTAGTCCTGTGGAACGGCTTGCCATGCCATTTCCACCTGGCGCCTCAGTTGGACCAGCGTTCGTGCTGGACGTGCAGACCGCGTGAGACGACGCTTCATCCAGTCCCAAACATGCTCAATGGGGGACAGATCCGGAGATCTTGCTGGCCAGGGTAGTTGACTTACACCTTTTAGAGCACGTTGGGTGGCACGGGATACATGCGGACGTGCATTGTCCTGTTGGAACAGCAAGTTCCCTTGCCGGTCTAGGAATGGTAGAACGATGGGTTCGATGACGGTTTGGATGTACCGTGCACTATTCAGTGTCCCCTCGACGATCACCAGTGGTGTACGGCCAGTGTAGGCGATCGCTCCCCACACCATGATGCCGGGTGTTGGCCCTGTGTGCCTCTGTCGTATGCAGTCCTGATTGTGGCGCTCACCTGCACGGCGCCAAACACGTATACGACCATCATTGGCACCAAGGCAGAAGCGACTCTCATCGCTGAAGACGACACGTCTCCATTCGTCCCTCCATTCACGCCTGTCGCGACACCACTGGAGGCGGGCTGCACGATGTTGGGGCGTGAGCGGAAGACGGCCTAACGGTGTGCGGGACCGTAGCCCAGCTTCATGGAGACGGTTGCGAATGGTCCTCGCCGATACCCCAGGAGCAACAGTGTCCCTAATTTGCTGGGAAGTGGCGGTGCGGTCCCCTACGGCACTGCGTAGGATCCTACGGTGTTGGCATGCATCCGTGCGTCGCTGCGGTCCGGTCCCAGGTCGACGGGCACGTGCACCTTCCGCCGACCACTGGCGACAACATCGATGTACTGTGGAGACCTCACGCCCCACGTGTTGAGCAATTCGGCGGTACGTCCACCCGGCCTCCCGCATGCCCACTATACGCCCTCGCTCAAAGTCCGTCAGCTGCACATACGGTTCACGTCCACGCTGTCGCGGCATGCTACCAGTGTTAAAGACTGCGATGGAGCTCCGTATGCCACGGCAAACTGGCTGACACTGACGGCGGCGGTGCACAAATGCTGCGCAGCTAGCGCCATTCGACGGCCAACACCGCGGTTCCTGGTGTGTCCGCTGTGCCGTGCGAGTGATCATTGCTTGTACAGCCCTCTCGCAGTGTCCGGAGCAAGTATGGTGGGTCTGACACACCGGTGTCAATGTGTTCTTTTTTCCATTTCCAGGAGTGTATAATCACTCTGAAGCCTTTCGATGTCTCCATGTCTCTTCCACATATACATCCTTCTTTCATGATTGTTAAACCAAGTGTAAGGATGATTAAGTTCTGCCCTGTACAAAGTTCCACCAGGCGGCTTCCTCTTTCATTCCTTACCCATAGTCCATATCCACCTGCTATTTTCTAAAGATTCTGCAGCATTGTTTCTAATAGGACCTCTTACTTTAATCTTACGTGTTTTCAGAACTGGCAATTCCTCAATGGCATTACACTGCATGAATAAATTTTCTGTGATCGCAGTCAGTTCACCTCCACTATCAATTATAATATTGACTGGGATATGCTTTACCATGGCCTTCACAATTGGTTGAATTTGAAAGGGTTGGTTCTGTTCTTGCATCAACAAATCCTCCACTGAATCATACATGAGTCTTTTTAGGAATTTCCCTTGTGAATTCGAACTTTCTGTAGGATAGGCTTCAACTGCTACTTCTCTCTTATTTCCTCTCCTCTGTTTCTTCCTTCATTTACGCTTTCTTCAACATCCCCTACTTTTTCCTCATCCTCGTCTATCTTCTCCTTCTTCGTCGCTACTTCCACATAATCGCATCTAAATGATCTAATCATCGCTTCTTAACTTCCTTCATTATATACGTTGTGTTGTGTGCCCACTCGTAACTTATTTTCAACTTCTGTCGACTGCGCATTATCCTCATTGAATTCGCTTTCCCTGGTTTCCATCTCAAATAGCTCTGCAGTACTCATTACTTCGTCCTTTCCTCCTACATTCGTTGTGCATGCCTCTGGTAATTCATCTTCCTCGTCAGTATTCTCCCAATTAATTTCGTCCCAACACGATATTGTTATTTTCTTGTCTTCGTTTTCATCTGGTCCCTGCGGATTCGTTTCTTCCTTCTTCTCTTCTCGTGATAAGATTTTTACTTCTCTGTTCAAGGTGCTGCAATTGTCCTGGGTCGGTGCGTCATTCTCTTTGGCATGGGCGCTTAGCTGTCAAATCGAACGTTTATCGGGGTTTGGTGGTCTTACCTCCACCTCTTCTATGTGTATTCTCTTTTCTTGTTTAGCTTGTTGATAGTGGTTTCTTTGTTGATAATTTGTCGGTCTATTGGTTCTCCAGTACCCGTTCCGGTTGTCGTTATTCCCTCTGTAATAGTTGTTGCCGTTCCTGGGTGAATTATAGTTATTGCCATATTCTCTTCTAAATCCATAACCGGTTCTTTGTTGAAATCTATTGTCGTTTCTTGGTGCGAAGTTATCACATGGTTCGTAATTATTGTTTCTTCGTACTGTGTCTTGTGGATTCCACTGCTTTTTGCTTTCGTTTTCACGTGCGCTTCGTCTTTTTCTTGCGTCATCTTCCGAAAATATGAACTCTAGTTCCCTTAGAATACCTTTAATGCTTCGACGTCATTGCCTCCGCGACCTACTAATGATTGCTGGTATTTCAATGGAAGCTTCATCGCGCATAATTTAATCAACTCTCCGTCACTGTATGGTACATCTAAGAATTGATTTTCCTTTGCCATTAATTCGAAAAATTTCACGGGACTCTTCTCTCCTGAATTTTCAAAATATGGGTTCTGTAATAATTCGTACTTCACTCTGTTCTGTGCTTCGCTGGACCAATATCGTGAGAGAAACTTCTCTCTGAAATCTTCGTACGATCGGCATGTCACTGCAACATTCTGCATGGTTTCTGCGACTGTTCCTGACATGTGTGCACATATAAAGTCTAATTTGTGGGCTAGCGTCCAGTGTTCTGCTAATCCTACTCGAAATTGATCAATGATAGTTCGTGGATGTAATGAGTTTCCTTCTCGAAAGTGTTGAAATTTTCTGACTGTGAAGAAATGATCGTTGTTGTACTTCGTCATACTTCCACATGAAATTTGCGATTCTTCGCCACTTTTGTTTCTGATCATTTCTCCCGTCGTTCTTTCCGGTTGTGGTAGATCCATTGGATATTGTCCACTGTAACTTTCGCCTTCCCTTGCGTAGTATCGTTGGAGTGGTACGCAATAATTTTCTTCCATCGGTTGTGAACGTGTAGCTGAATGCATTGCACTGTACTCTTCGCGACCTGGCTTTCCATTATCAGGTTTTGGTTCGGTATCTTGTCTGGCTAACCTTGCTGCTTCATTGCACGATCCAAACTGTCTTGAAACATACATTTGTGGTTCCGCATGCGTTCGTGATGACGCTTGTTCATCAAGAATTTCAAGACGGAGTATGTTGCTGTGCAGGCTGTCTGATTTCACGTATGTTACTTTCCGCCTGTGATTGGAATCGCAAATGTGTAATATCTTCGTTAATTGCTTGTTTTTCCGGTGCTGTTACAGATACGGATGTGGTTGCAGACTGTGCTTGTTCGATCCTGTTCACTACGCTCTTTAATGGTTTGCAACAACTGTTCGCAATTTCCGAAATTGTCGCTTCGTTTGCGCTTCTATTTTGACTATGCGGTTACCATATCTTTTCAGCGCTGGTTTCGTGATACGTTTGTGTAACACACTGTTTTCAACAATTTCACGCGCTGTACCTGCTGCTTGTCTAGTAATTTCGTTTATCTGTTTCTCTAGTTTCTTGACTTCTCACTGGGTGTTGTTACGTAATGTTTTGATCTCGTCCTGAGTGCCATTACGCAATGTTTGTACGTCCGCTTGTACCTTGTCAATGTCTGTTCTCAATTGATTGTGACCTGTTATTAAGTTTCCTATCACTTCTCGAGATTCTTTTGCCTCGTCTTCAATATGACTTAGGTGTAACTGAATTTTTTTGTTTTGTTCTTTAATCTCACGCATTTGTCTCGTGGTTTCTGCATTTTGTTTCGTCATTTCTGCATTCTGAATTTTAATTTGGTTCGCAATTTCTTTATTTTGTCTTACATGGTTTCCGTCATTAATTGTAATAATTCTGCCAGATTGATGGGTCCTATTGCGTTTTCTTCCGACGTCCTACGCTCTGTGTTTTCGCCCAAGTGTTGGTTGGCAACCGATTGCATTGAACTGTGCTGTGACACGTTTCTGCTCGCATTCCTTGTACTCTGTGGTGAGGGAGCTCTGATTACTTGTACTATGGGTACTACGTATTCAAGACGCAAGTTAGAATCCTCATCGGCTGTCTCTCTACTTTCCTGCTCCTCTGTCGTATGCTGACTTACGTTTTCTATGCCTTGACGTACATTATCCTCGTTATGGTGCGTTATATGTCCTATTTCTTGCGATACTGCATCGTCTGTTGTACTGTCCTCTATTCTCTGTCCATTTTCATGCTGGGTCTCTACCTCAATTCGGTCAAGGTCACGATCTGCCATTGCTAATCTTTCCGAATCCCTTATTTTCTGTTTTAAAAGCAATTCACGCGCCCTACTTCGCGTCAACATGCGCTAAAACGATCTCACGCGTTTCATAAACTTTTTGTTCACACGACTTGACACTACGAAGACTGACAATCCATTCACTTACTTGTTGGGTCAGAACCAACTTGTCAACGATGTATCCGCCACCTGTGCGCTTGCATTGAGGAGAAAACTTAGTTCTAACAATTTTTAAAATACATAACTTAATTATGCTGTTGTCTCTGCTAGAATGTCTATCTATTGAATACTTTATTACTATCTATCGCTGCAGCTACTGTTTTGGACTTTAGGAAAAAAATTTTTTTACAAAAATTTTTCAACAAGATATTTTTCTAGCCTAGTTAGGCATGTGGTCGACCTTCAATCCTGGTATTTTACTATCCTGGCAGGGTCGCCATTTTCTAAACATTCTGTGTGGTGTCTGTTTGTTCTATATCGTGTCTCCCTACCACTTTCGCGCAACGACGCTCTGAGCGTGTTTTTTAGGGAATGACTAGTTTGAACCTGGGACCTGTTGCTGGTAAGGAGACGTCAGACCACACATGACATGTAGAGTTCAAGAGTTCAGTGAGACTAGCGATGATATAACCAAATACTTAATGATTTCAGCGTCAGCTCCACTGCACTCCCTGTAAAAGAATCTTAATACTAACTAAATTTAGTGGAAGGGGTTCAAGGCTTTCCTATTTTTAGTTAGCTGGTAAAATAACGCCGAAAAAGCAGTTAAGTTTACAATTGGAAATTTTATTCTACTCACAAAACATCGTTTATAAATTGCACTATTGATAAAAGGAAATGTTTTAATACATGATGGTAAAAACCAACTGCGTTCAACAAAAATGTGAACGAATATTCCCTGAATGGGTTTCCAAGTTCTACAATGGATCGAAGGATGACGTATGCCATATCACATCTATAATCTAGGTTTAAATTAAGCTTCACAAAAGAGAAAACTATCAAAATGGTCTACAGTGACCCTCAATTATCTTTAATTACTTATCTAACTTGTAAATTACAGTGGCTGATGTGGCTTCTCAATAACTATATAACAGAAAAATCATCGCGTTTCAGATTTTTTACTTCAAGTGGCAAATGTGAACACCATCAGCTTTAATTGACGATCGACACTAGTATTACGGAAAAAAGGGGTTGTAACAGATGAGACTTCTGCAGTTCTGAGTGAAGCCTTATGCGCTCAAAAGTGCGGCATCGCGTGCGTTCATTACCTTGTCGGTGTTCGTCAGCGGGCAGCTTCGTCCAGCTCGCCCTCTCGGAAGCAACTCCCTCCTAACTTCTCCTTACTACAATTTACCGTAGTTGGTTTAAAAAATAAACTATCTGGCTGTGTTTTCATCTGACCAATCAGGGTCTCAATGTTAACCTTAAGCTCCACCTACAAAAATTCTGTCTATCCAATGACAAACGCTATACTTTTCGTGGTGGGGCAATGTTTTTAAAGTTTGCAACGTAACAGAGACGCGAAAAAGTCTCACGCAAAAACTTGCAGCTGGTGTGGTCCTTTTAGCGTTATCGTAAGATCTATACTGTTCTTCTGGAGGGCTCTATCTTTTAACATGGGCTGGGGGGGGGGGGGGGGGGTGGTCCTAACGTAACACAGACGCGAAAAAGTCTCACGCTAAAACTTGCGGGTGGTGTGGTCCTAGCAGTTAGCTGGCGACGTGGGTGTCCGTCCGTCCCTTATCGTAGGGCCTTCCAGCTTGACATGGTTCTGCTCTCGGCTTCTGTTCTCGTTTCTCCCCTCGGAACTGCGTCTGTCTCACGGTGGGAAGGTATGACATGCATTTAGGCATTCTTGTGTTAGTCTGTGGTATTCCATTTGCTCACTCGTTACTCGTATTACTTTGGTTAATTTAATGTCACGATTTATTCGGAGCTATGTGACATACTACTGGATCTGCTTATCATGTCAGGGTTTTCATGGAAGGTGTTGGATTTGCCTGACACGTTACAATTTTTCCTTCTCTTTCTTTTCTACTAACGAATTTCAGCCCGCCTCCCCCCCCCCCCCCCCCCATGACTTAAATTTTCGTTTCCCTTCACCACAACGGAGGGGTATCTGTTAAGAGGCCAGACGAACGTGTGTTTCCTGAAGAGGGGCAGCAACCTTCTCAGTAGTTGCAGGGACAACAGTCTGGATGATTGACTGATCTTGACAGATCTGGCCTTCTACCACTATACCACTAACCAAAACGGCCTTGCTCTGATGGTACTGCGAACGGCTGAAAGCAAGGGGAAACTACAGCCGTAATTTTTCCCGAGGGCTTGCAACTTTTCTGTATGGTTACATGATGATGGCGTCCTCTTGGCTAAAATATTACGGAGGTAAAATAGTTCCCCATTCTGATCTCCGGGCGGGGACTACTCAGGAGGACGTTGTTATCAGGAGAAAGAAAACTGGCAGGTAGGTTAAAATATTTAAAAAGGGAAATGGATAGGTTAAAGCTAGATATAGTGGGAATTAATGAAGTTCGGTGGCAGGAGGAACAGGACTTCTGGTCAGGTGACTACAGGGTAATAAACACAAAATCAAATAGAGGTAATGCAGGAGTAGGTTTAATAATGAATTTAAAAAAAAGTGCGGGTAAGCTACTACCAACAGCATAGTGTATGCATTACTGGGGCCAAGATAGATACGAAGCCCACGACTACCACAGCAGGACAAGTTTATATATCGACTAGCTTCGCAGGTGACGAAGAGATTGATGAAATGTATAGTGAGATAAAATAAATTATTCAGATAGTGAAGGGAGACGAAAATTTAATAGTCATGGGTGACTGGAATTCGATAGCAGTGAACTGTAGATTAAAACTGAAGAAACTGCAATAAAGGTGGGAATTTGAGGAGATGGGATCTGGATAAACTGAAAGAACCAGAGGTTCTAGAGAGCTTCAGGTAAAGCATTAGGGAATGATTGACAAGAATGGGTGAAAGAAACACTGTAGATGAAGAATGGGTAACTTTGAGAGGTGGCTTTGAGCACTATGGGGCTTAACATCTGAGGTCATCAGTCCCCTAGAACTTAGAACTACGTAAACCTAACTAACCTACGGACATCGCACACATCCATGCCCGAGGCAGGATTCGAACCTGCGACCATAGCAGTCGCGCGGTTCCGGAATGAAGCGCCTAGAACCGCTCGGCCACCACGGCCGGCAACTTTGCGAGATGTAATAGTGAAGGCAGCAGAGGACCAAGTAGGTAAGAAGACGAGGGCTAGTAGAAATCCTTGGGTAACTGAAGAAATATTGAATTTAATTGATGAAATGAGAAAATATGAAAATGCAGTAAATGAAGCAGACAAAAAGGAATACAAACTTCTCGAAAATTAGATCGACAGGAAGTGCAAGATGGCTAGAGGACAAATGTAAGGATGTAGAGGCATATATCACTAGGGGTAAGATAGATACTGCCTAGAGGAAATTAAAGAGACCTTTGGAGAAAAGAGAGCCACTTGTATGAATATCAAGAGCTCAGATGGAAACCCAGTTCTAAGCAAAGAAGGGAAAGCAGAAAGGTGGAAGGAGTATATAGAGGGTCTATAGAAGGGCGATGTACTTGAGGACAATATTATGGAAATGGAAGAGGATGTAGATGAAGATGAAATGGGAGATACGATACTGCGTGAAGAGTTTGACAGAGCACTGAAAGACCTGAGTCGAAACAAGGCCCCTGGAGTAGACAACATACCATTAGAACTACTGACGGCCTTGGGAGAGCTAGTCCTGACAAAACTCTACCATCTGGTGAGCAAGATGAATGAGACAGGCGGAATACCCTCAGACTTCAAGAGGAATATAATAATTCCAATCCCAAGGAAAGCAGGTGTTGACAGATGTGAACATTAGCTAACTATCAGTTTAATAAGCCACGGCTGAAAAATACTGTCACGAATTCTTTACAGACGATTGAAAAAACTGGTAGAAGCCGACCTCGGGGAAGATCAGTTTGGATTCCGTAGAAATATTGGAACACGTGAGGCAATACTGTCCCTACGACTTACCTTAGAAGAAAGATTAAGGAAAGGAAAACCTACCTTTCTAGCATTTGTAGACTTAGAGAAATGCTTTTGACAATGTTGACTGGAATACTCTCTTTCAAATTCTGAAGGTGGCAGGGGTAAAATACAGGGAGTGAAAGGCTATTTACAATGTGTACAGAAACCAGATGGCAGTTATAAGAATCGAGGGACATGAAACGGAAGCAGTGGCTGGGAAGGGAGTGAGACAGGGTTGTAGCCTATGCCAGATGTTATTCAATCCGTATATTGAGCAAGCAGTAAAGGAAACAAAAGAAAAAAATTCATAGTAGGAATTAAAATCCATGAAGAAGAAATAAAAACTTTAAGGTTCACCGATGACATTGTAATTCTGTCAGAGACCGCAAAGGTCCTGGAAAAGTAGTTTAACGGAATGGACGGTGTCTTGAAAGGAGGATATAAGATTAACATAAACAAAAGGAAAACGAGAATAATGGAATGGAGTCGAATTAAAGCAGGTGATGCTGAAGGAATTAGATTAGGAAATGAGACACAAAGTAGTGGGTGAGTTCTATTTGGGAAGCAAAATAACTGATGGTCGAAGCAGAAATGATACTGTGATGTCCTTCGGTCGGGAGGAAAGAACTAGCGATCAAGGTTGAACACACTTTACTACAACTGTAACGCTTTGTTGGAGAGCACTAAATTTCAAACGCAAGAACAACAAGAAGCACAACAATCCTTGTGGTGGCAAAAACCAGATAAGAGTTCAACACAACGAAAAGAAAATAATATCCAAAATACTACTCTACACAATTACAAAGATACAACTTTCTACTGAAAGCTACGGCGGGTGTTTACTAGGCTGGAGTCGGTGTAGGTATTGGTCGGAGCTGTCCTGGCTGTGGGTAGACACTGTCGGTCTGACTCTGCTGGCGTGCTTATAACGCCGATTCGGCGGAGTGCTACACGTAGTCACATTAGTTCCAATTGGTGGATCTCTGTCACATCGCTTTTCACGAAGTAGTGCCATGTTTATGGGGGGAGTATGTTGATGTTTACATCAAATGGCGATGTTGTGATACGAGCTCTTGAAGGGAGATCGACAGCCCACCTTGCTTGTCTGTTGTGCTGGCCCTCTAACTGTTAAGGGGCCGTTACGACAGATATAAAATGTAGAATGGCGATGGCAAGGAAAGCGTTTCTGAAGAAGAGAAATTTGTTAACATCCAGTACTGATTGATGTGCCAGGAAGTGTTTTCTGAAAGTATTTTATGGAGTGTAGCCACGTATGGAAGTGAAACACGTATGATAAACAGTTTAGACAAGAAGCGAATAGAAGCTTTCGAAATGTGGTGCTACAGGAGAATGCTGAAGATTAGATGGGTAGATCACGTAACTAGTGAGGAGGTACTGAACAGAATTGGGGAGAAGAGGAATTTGTGGCACAACTTGACTAGAAGAAGGGATCGGTTGAGAGGACACATTCTGAGGCATCAAAGGATCACCACTTTAGTATTGGGGGGAAGCGTAGAGGGTAAAAATCGTAGAGGGAGCCCAAGAGATGAATACACTAAGCAGATTCAGAAGGATGTAGGTCGCATTAGTTTGTAGGTCGCATTAGTTACTCGATGATGAAGAGGCTTGCACAGGATAGAGTGGCATGGAGAGCCTAATCAAATTTTTCTAATGAAGACCACTACAACAACATGGTGTTATTCCATGGGCTCCACGGTTAGTCTGTAACGTCGCATTACTGCCAAGGAAAATGTGACAATTTTGACTCATCAGTTCTACCTCATGGTATAATGGTTGTGCTCCAATGGTGAGGTTGTTTCCGAGACGAAAGGGCCCATGTTCACACAGTTCGCATCGTCCAGCAATGGTTTTGTAAGCACAAAGAAGAACTTTCGCGTCTCGCTTGGCCGCCACAGTCATCAGATGTCAATGTTATTCAGCCTTTATGGTCTACTTTGGAGAGAAACGTGCGTGATCGTTAGCCACCTCCATCTCCCTACATCTCTATATCTACATCATACTCCGCAAGCCACCTAACGGTGTGTGGTGGAGGGTACTTTTTGTGCCACTAACTGAACCCTCCAACCCTGTTCCATTCGCGAACAGCGCGTGGGAAGAATGAATGTCGGTAAGCCTCTGTATTGGCTCTACTTTCTCGAATTTTCTCCTCATGGTCATTAAGCGAGACGCATGTAGGGGGAAGTAATATGTTGTCCGAATCTTCCCGAAAAGCGCTCCGTCTAAATTTCAGTAATAAATCTCTCTGTGATGCACAACATCTCTGTGCGTGTAATGTCTGCCAATGAAGTTTGTCGAGTATTTCCGTAATGCTCTCGTGCTGAGGACACGATCCCGTGGCGAAACGCGCCGCTCTCCGTTGCAACGTTGTGCGGGACTTGACCAGAAATGAAAGTTACAGAAGTGGGAGCTCCAGGTGGCCAAGAGTTTAGCAAAAAAGCAGCATTTGTGGCGCGGGTCGGACGCATCAGCCATTTACTTTAGCGTAGTCCCCACGCAGCCGTTGGCGCAGCGGATGACACACGGAACGGTAGTCCAAAAGCCACGGCGTCGAATCCCTACACGGAAACATTACGAAGGGATGCAGGTGGCTCGCAGTTGTCAGCAGTTGTCTTCGTTTACTACTGCAACTCCCATGCATGTGCAGTAGAATTTCTCCCATAGCACAGTACTGCTCCTATCAGCCCGTGCCCTCTGTCCGCTGCACGTTTCCAGCAGCCGTTCACTTCGATGACGGCGTTGGTGAAGACGACCATCGACCTAGTGTAGCAAAAATATGATCCTCCCAAAGAGCCGACACGTTTCCATTGATCAACGGTCGAATCCTGGTCGTTCCGTGCCCACTGCAGTCGTAATTGACTATGTCGTTGGGTCAATATGTGAACGCGTTGGGATGGACAGATGCGAGGATCCATGAGCAGCAATGTACGATGAATGTTGTGCTCCTAACTCTTGAGCGTCCATTAGCATCGCAATCTTGCGACAGAGATGCCGCACATCACCATTTATCCTACACTACTGGCCATTAAAATTGCTACACCAAGAAGAAATGCAGATGATAAACGGGTATTCATTGGACAAATATATTATACTAGAACTGACATGTGTTACATGTTCACGCAATTTGGGTGCATAGATCCTGAGAAATCAGTACCCAGAACAACCACCTCTGGCCGTAATAACGGCCATGATACGCCTGGGCATTGAGTCAAACAGAGCTTGGATGGCGTGTACAGGTGCAGCTCCCCATGCAGCTTCAACACGATACCACAGTTCAACAAGAGTACTGACTGGCGTATTGTGACGAGCCAGTTGCTCGGCCACCATTGACCAGACGTTTTCAGTTGGTGAGAGATCTGGAGAATGTGCTGCCCAGGGCAGCAGCCGAACATTTTCTGAATCCAGAAAGGCCCTACAGGACCTGCAACATGAGGTCGTGCATTATCCTGCTGAAATGTTGGTTTCGCAGGGATCGAATGAAGGGTAGAGCCACGGGTCGTAAAACATCTGAAATGTAACGTCCACTGTTCAAAGTGCCGTCAGTGCGAACAAGAGGTGACCGAGACGTGTAACCAATGGCACCCCATACCATCACGCCGGGTGATACGCGAATGTGGCGATGACGAATATACGCTTCCAATGTGCGTTCACCACGATGTCACCAAACACGGATGCGACCATCATGATGCTGTAAACAGAACCTGGATTCATCCGAAAAAATGACGATTTGCCATTCGTGCACCCAGGTTCGTCGTTTAGTACACCATCCCAGGCGCTCCTGTCTGTGATGCAGCGTCAAGGGTAACCGCAGCCGTGGTCTCCGAGCTGATAGTCCATGCTGCTGCAAACGTCGTCGAACTGTTGGTGCAGATGGTTGTTGTCTTGCAAACGTCCCCATCTGTTGACTCAGGGATCGAAACGTGGCTGCACGATCCGTTACAGCCATGCAGATAAGATGCCTGTCATCTCGACTGCTAGTGATACGAGGCCGTTGGGATCCAGCACGGCGTTCCGTGTTACCCTCCTGAACCCACCGATTCCGTATTCTGCTAACAGTCATTGGATCTCGACCAACACGAGCAGCAATGTCGCGACACGATAAACCTCAATCGCGATAGGCTACGATCCGACCTTTATCAATGTCGGAAACGTGATGGTACGCATTTCTCCTCCTTACACGAGGCATCACAACAACGTTTCAACAGGCAACGCCGGTCACCTGCTGTTTGTGTATGAGAAATCGTTTGGAGCCTTCCCTCATGTCAGCATGTTGTTTAAGTGTCGCCACCGGCGCCAACCTTGTGTGAATGCTCTGAAAAGCTAATCATTTGCATATCACAGCATCTTCTTCCTGTCGGTTAAATTTCGCGTCTGTAGCACGTCATCTTCGTGGTGTAGCAATTTTAATGGCCATCAGTGTACTTTACCGAGCAGACAAGTCTGTACGTTCTGTGAAGAGTCGGGAAAGTCCAACGATTTAGCGCCTTGTGGTAGTTTCACTGCCCTACCTCTTCCCGTATATGCTTACAACAGTAGCACGTGAGCATTCGACCAGCTTCGCCGTTTTCGAGATACTCGTTTACAGGCTCTTCATAATAATAATCTGCCCTCCGTCACAGTCGCTTGTCTCAATAGATATCCCCATATCTATTCCACATCACCGCTACGTTGATCCCCCGTCCTTTCTGTTACTGCATCAAGTGCCTCCAATCCCATCAGGCGGTATCCGACGTCGCGGAGGACAGTGATCATAATGTTTTGGCTCTTCAGTTCAAGTCAGTGTGTGAGAAACAGTGTCCTGTAATCTAGGTTGAAAATCGATGAGTTCGTCTACACATGGAGCACCCCTCCTTCAGCATGGCGATGTCAGACCACACACGAGAGCTGCGACATCTGCAAAAGTCAGGCGCATTGGGTTCGCTGTCACCGACCATCCTCCACACTGTCCAGACTTGGCCCCATCCGAGTTTAATCTGTTTCCAAAATTTAAACAACAGCTTCGAGGACTTTACTCTGATAGTGATGAAGCGGTGCAAGCAGAGGTGAGGTTGTGCCTCCGCCAACAAAGTCAGTCTCCCTACATACAGTATCTGTGTCAACAAAATGGTCTCTCGTTGGCAGAAATGTGTTCGTCGCCATGGTGGTTATTTGAGAAATATGTATGTAAACATAAAGAAAAAGGTGCAGAGTGTTATTAACCTAAGCATTATTTAAAAAGAGTTAACGCCACAAAAAAATTCGGTGGCGTTACTTCTCAGCTCGCCCTAGTGTTATGCTCGCTGCTGAGATACAATTATAAATATTCTTTTAGGTCAGTGTTGACTATCTCCTACAGTCCCACAGTGCCACTGGGTCAGTACAGAAACAGGGATATTGCAGTTCTTCCTCGGGACTGAAGGTGGTTCTTGCTGAACTTGCTTCAGCTGGTGGGGGAGCAGGCGTATCATTTATCCAGCCACCGCAGCGGAGGCTAGGCAAGCACCGGGAACGAAGAGAGGGGACAAACTTGCTGGCGAGGGGAGGGTTGGGGACGCCGCTTATACTTTTGTGGGTTTCACGGCAGACCGAAACAAGCGCAAGTTTTGCGTGTGACGCTGCCCCGCCCGAGAACAAGAGTTCCTCTTAAGGAGGGAACTTTGTCGGATATATGGAAAGTTCTCTGCTTCCGCCCAGCCGCCCTGCTAGCAACTTTGGCTACAGCGGCATAAGTATTAATTCTGCAAGGAAAATTCCCCTGAAGATTTGCAACAGACTTAAATACGGTTCCCTCTTGTATCACGCATGACAAAAGCTCTAACTGTTTCCTTCAGCTCTAAATCGCTGTGAGATCATTTATGCTACCATCAAAATATGACTAGAGAGACCGGTGTAGGCGCTAAACGACCAGTGGGCGCCACTTGAGAGATGTTCGAAAGCTAGCCATCAGGATCCCTACACGATCAAACAATTTCTTGAATTTCGCGTCTTGTCAAATTATCTGGGAGTTTATTATTTTTACTCATTTAGTTATTATCTATTTTCCTTACACACTATTTACATTTTCAAAGGGGGAGTACTGTCCCCGGGTAACGCTAGCAGTACCGTTTCTCTTTTAAGGCGCTAGAAGCCTCTCGCTGGCTGTCTCCGTTCCCTGCTGCCCTCTCTCGACGTTATTTTATATTAATACTACCACTTAGCGTCACCTTTTTGCCGCTAGATGGCTCGCGCTGCCTCCAGCTATCGTATTGTAACCTCACAGTCTGTTGTGTGTTGTGTTTCCTGTGGAAACTGGTTCTGCCTCGGTGCCACTGATAGCCTTGTATTGATTAGGAGGCCAGTTGATGACCTGCAGCCGAGTTGTCTGCGTGATAGACACACAGTACCTACACCTGGACTTATCGTTCTGAATGTGATTTCGTATGACCGTAGGAAACTCACTCTTGCGGTTATCCCACGAAGTCTGGTTGTAAATCTGTACCTCGGTCTGATGATCCAACCTGTTGTGCTGCCATACATGAACTGCATTCCAGGGAGTGGCTTCCAACAGGACAACGCACGCGCACATTCCGCTTTTGTAAACTAACCTCCCCTATAGAGTGTTGTCGACATGTTGCCTTGGCCTGATCGATCAGCAGATCCTTCTCCAGTCGAGCACATATGGGACATCATACGATGATAACTCCAGCATCATCCTCAAACACCATTAACTGTCCCTGTACTCACCGGCCAAATGGAACGTGCAAGGAACTCCATCCCACAAACTGACATCCAACACCTGTGCAACACAATGCATGCACAGCTGTATGCTTGCGTTCAAGATTGTGGTGCTTATACCGGTCATTAACGTACCAGCATTTTACATTTTCAGTGTCTTATCTCGTGCTTACGTTAACCTGTGGTCCTGCGACGGTAATCACTTGAATATGTTATCAGATATTTCTGAAATTTCATTACTGTATGTTTATTAATTTTTGGTGTTGCGATTTTTTCCGTCAATGTATATCACACATGAAACTTCTTGGCAGATTAAAACTGTGTGCCGGACCGAGACTCGAAGTCGGGACCTTTGCCTTTCGCGGGCAAGTGCTCTACCATCTGAGCTACCCAAGCACGACTCACGCCCCGTCCTCACAGCTTTACTTCTGCCAGTACCTCGTCTCCTACCTTCCAAACTTAACAGAAGCTCTCCTGCGAACCTTGCAGAAGTAGCGCTCCTGAAAGAAAGGATATTGCGAAGACATGTCTTAGCCACAGCCTGGGGGATATCACACATGCTTAAATACGACAATGCCTTCTCTGAGTTGTACGTATTTTCCCCGATTGACCAGAAAATGCTTCATTACTCACTTTCCAATAATAAACGAACTACTGACAGGACAACACAATAGGAAAAATGTAATGGCTACTACACTGCCGTAGGGCCTACACATTATTATTATTCTTTCCTTTCTCAGACGTTATGTCTGGATAAAAATGGAAAGTGACACGGACCTTGATCAAGCGTGACTTCCTTTTAATGTACGGTATATGTTACATTGCATTTAGGAACTTTCGGGTAATTGAACATGTATCAGTAATTACAGATTTCTGTAGTTGTATATATACGTTTGGATGTAGCTGTATTGCGTTGACATACTGGTGGATATTGTGTGGTATGACTCCTGTAGTTGATAGTATAATTGGTATAATCTCAGCTTTATCCTGATGCCACATGTCCTTGACTTCCTCAGCCAGTTGGATGTATTTTTCAATTTTTTCTCCTGTTTTCTTCTGTATATTTGTTGTATTGGGTATGGATATTTCGATTAGTTGTGTTAATTTCTTCTTTTTATTGGTGAGTATGATGTCAGGTTTGTTATGTGGTGTTGTTTTATCTGTTATAATGGTTCCATTCCAGTATAATTTCTATTCATCACTCTACAGTACATTTTATGGTGCATACTTGTAGGTGGAAACATGTTGTTTTATTAGTTTATGTTGTATGGCAAGTTGTTGATGTCTGCTAGTATTGTACATCTGCTTGTGATGTGATCTACTGTTTCTATTTGTTGTTTGCAAAGTCTGCATATATCTGTTGTGGTATTGGGATCTTTAATAATATGCTTGCTGTAATATCTGGTGTTTATTGTTTGATCCTGTATTGCAATCATGAATCCTTATGTCTCACTGTATATATTGCCTTTTCTTAGCCATGTGTTTGATGCGTCTTGATGGATGTGTGGCTGTGTTAGATGATACGGGTACTTGCCATGTAGTGTTTTCTTTTTCCAATTTACTTTCTTCATATCTGTTGATGTTATGTGATCTGAAGGGTTGTAGAAGCGGTTATGAAATTGCAGTGGTGTAGCCGATGTATTTCTATGAGTGACTGCTAAGTGTATTTTGCTAGTTTCTGCTCGTTCTATAAAGAATTTTCTTAAATTGTCTACCTGTCCATAATGTAGGTTTTTTTATGTCGATAAATCCACTTCCTCCTTCCTTTCTGCTTAATGTGAATCTTTTTGTTGCTGACTGTATGTGATGTATTCTATATTTGTGGCAATGTGATCGTGTAAGTGTATTGAGTGCTTCTAGGTCTGTGTTACCCCATTTCACTACTCCAAATGAGTAGGTCAATATTGGTATAGCATAAGTATTTATAGCTTTTGTCTTGTTTCTTGCTGTCAATTCTGTTTTCAGTATTTTTGTTAGTGGTTTATTTTTCTTTTAGTTCTTCTTTAATATTTCTATTATCTACTCCTGTTTTTTTCTGTATCCTAGATATTTATAGACATCTGTTGTTTTCCATCGCTTCTATGCAGTCGCTGTGGTTATCCAATATGTAATCTTCTTGTTTAGTGTGTTTTCCCTTGACTATGCTATTTTTCTTACATTTGTCTGTTCCAAACGCCATATTTATATCATTGCTGAATACTTCTGTTATCTTTAGTAACTGGTTGAGTTGTTGATTTGTTGCTGCCAGTAGTTTTAGATCATCCATATATAGCAAATGTGTGATTTTGTGTTGATATGTTCCAGTAATATTGTGTCCATAATTTGTATTATTTAGCATGTTGGATAGTGGGTTCAGAGCAAGGCAGAACCAGAAAGGACTTAATGAGTTTCCTTGGTATATTCCACACTTAATGTGTATTGGCTGTGATGTGAAATTATTTGAATTTGTTTGGATATTAAGTGTGGTTTTCCAATTTTTCATTACTATGTTTAGGAACTGTAACAGTTTAGTATCTACTTTGTAAATTTCTAATATTTGTAGTAACCATGAGTGGGGTACACTATCAAAAGCTTTTTGGTAATCAATGTATGCATAGTGTAGCGACCTTTGTTTAGTTTTAGCTTGATATGTCACCTCTGCATCTATTATCACTTGCTCTTTACATCCTCATGCTCCTTTGCAACAGGCTTTTTGTTCTTCATTTATAATTTTGTTCTGTGTTGTATGTGTCATTAATTTCTGTGTAATGACAGAAGCTAATATTTCGTATATTGTTGGTAAGCATGTTATGGGGCGATGTTTAGCTGGGTTTGCTGTGTCTGCTTGATCTTTAGGTTTCAGATAAGTTAATCCATTTGTAAGTGTATCAGGAAAGGTGTATGGGTCTGCAATGTAACTGTTAAATAATTTAGTTAGATGTGAATGTGTTGAGGGGAACTTCTTTAGCCAGAAATTTGCTATTTCATCTTTTCCAGGGGCTTTCCAGTTGTGTGTAGCATTAATTGCTTGGGTGACTTCATGTTGCAAAATTATCACTTCAGGCATTTGTAGTATCTTCTTGTATGTATCTGTTTCTGCTTGTATCCACCGTGCATGCCTGTTATGTTGTACCGGTTTTGACCATATGTTGCTCCAGAAGTGTTCCATGTCTGTTATGTTTGGTGGATTGTCTATTTTAATGTGTGTGTTATCTATTGTCTGGTAAAATTTCTTTTGGTTTGTGTTGAATGTTTGGTTTTGTTTCCTTCTATTTTCACTTTTTTTGTATCTTCTAAGTCGTTTGGCCAATGCTTGTAATTTCTGCTTCTTTTCATCTAATTGCTCTATCGCTTCTTGTTGTG
This sequence comes from Schistocerca serialis cubense, assembly GCF_023864345.2. Classification (NCBI taxonomy): domain Eukaryota; kingdom Metazoa; phylum Arthropoda; class Insecta; order Orthoptera; family Acrididae; genus Schistocerca; species Schistocerca serialis. Next base: position 45,745,072 of record NC_064644.1, read on the forward strand.
AGATTTTTACCTAACCTTTCTCGTTTTTTTTCTGACATTTCATTTCTTATAAATTGTGTTAGCTGTCCGATGTCTTTTCTCAGTTTTTCTATTCTGATCTGTAGCCTGTGTTGCCATGCTGGTTTTGTGGGTTTCTTCTGTGTGTTGGTTGGTTCTGATCTCTGCCTAGTGTGTATATTAAGTGTAGTGAGTGCTCCTATATAAACTAGTAGTTGTAACTCTTCCATAGTTGTGTTTTCATTTATTTTGTTGTGTATGATTGTGTTGATAGTTTTTATTGTTGTTTTGACTTGTGGGTTATTTGGCGGTCTATGCAAGAATGGTCTAATGTCTGTATTTGTGTCTTTGTATTCTATATATGGCAGCTGAAATTTTTCTTCTATATCTAACATGTGTGTTACTTCGAGTTCTATTTGTGCTTGTTCTGGTGGCTGTCTTAAGATTTCGTTTTCCTCTGATTGTTTAATTGATGCGTGTTGCTCTTTGTTTGTTTGCTCTGGGATGTTTGAATCCATTACTGTATTTTCTTCTTCTTCTGATTGCACATTATTTTGTTCCAGTATTTATTGTACTTGTTGTTTGATGTTTTCTAATTCTGACTGGGGTATCCTGTTATTTTTGATTATTACACGGATCTGATCAGCTAGTCGTTGTTCTGTTAAAAAATTTAATTCTGGGTGTCTGATAATAAATGTTGTGTATACTTGTGATCTGTATCCAGTTGTGTTGGTTCCTAGGTTTGTTGCTTGGTAATAACAGAACATGAGGTGTCGATTAACTTCATCTGACCATCTCATCCTCTGTCTTTGTTTTCCTTCAAGGGTGGTTGCAGAATGCATATCCTTCAAAACACCTCTATTTGGATTTAAATCATTTTCCATTTGGCTAGCAGTGTCGTTACCATTGTGGGCGGGCATAGGGTTCAATTGTCGTCCCCGACCATGACGGCGCTTGTCCGAGGCTTCTTTAGTTCTGTCCTGAACCAACTAATCACACTAAAAGGGGGGTTAGCTGTATTAGTGGTTTGTTCTTTTCGTCGCCTTTTACGACTGGCAGAACATACCGGAGGCCTATTCTTTTCCCGGGCCTCCACGGGGTTTATTATTATTATTATTATTATTATTACTTTTATTATTTGAGGCAGTGGTTCGACACAAAGGTTTGGCCGTCTGAAGTCTTCAAATTTCTGCCATTTCCGAACTAACGAGTCCAGCATTCAAATGATTAAGTACAGTGCCACACATTTTAAAGGAGTCGATTTTAAGCGAGGGATCACAGTGTGAGTGAATAAGTGTCGCCAGGGGCAGGGGTGCTGCAAAACGAAGCATGTTTTGTGACAAGTGCCTATTCTCAGTGCGGATACTTACTTTTTTTCTGAGGAGGACTTGAAGGTAGCAATTTCGATGCACTGAGAACTGTTTCATCATTCTATATCATTCGGCAAGACGGAGTGATAATTCGGCAATAGCAGGAACTAATATGGTCACGTGACTTGGTAAAGAAAATGAGAAGGTACAATCAGTCCGATTAAAGTGGTGCGCGTTGTTACATGTAAGTCGCAGCGCGACCATGGAAGGTGAGCGCGGAAACTGTCCTTGCGGGCAGCCGCGATTAAATTTGTTGAACAGAGAGAATTTATCATACCAGCGGAGAAAGTGACGGAACGAACAGTCAAAATGTTAAAGTTGACCCAGAGGATGGTTTGCAAATTGCGGAGGGAGCACGATTAATATCCTTAAGAATGGAGATGAGTGTGCTCGTACAAACTTGAGTGCTTCCTAAACTGCCTAAACTGCCATTGCCTCCGCTGTAAAAGCTGAAGCGCTTTTAGGCAACTTGAAGGCTTTGCTGACTTTGGGTGTGACGGAACAGAGAAGCACATCCAGTACACTCCTCATGAGGAGTTTTGGAGCTCTATCCATACATAAGAGGGAACATCCTGACTGACTGACTGGCCATGGCTCAGCCCAAACAGCTCACGATAGAAACATGAAATTTGGGGAGGGTGTTGAGCTTCTACTGTAGGCACCGTTTAAGTAAGGAGTTTTTGGGTATCAAGGACCAGTTACAGCAGTTCTTGCCCAGCTTGGTTCAGGAGAGAATACAATGGCTTTACTACGCTTTCCAACCGAATCAGCGCATGCGTCCAGTTTAAAGGGCTGCAACGTCATACTGGTAAGTGGGCTAATATTGCCAAGTTCTCTGTAAATATGACTATTTTGTAATTTCCGAGTTTGTTGATCATTCTATTTTTGCCTCCTCGCTATGTTTTCATGATAATTTGTATTGTGTGCTTGATAATGGCGCAACGCCGGAATTGAAATTACGGAATAAAAACTTTCGCAGTCATAGTAGGAAATTTACACTGATCAGCCAGATCATTATGACCACTGCCCACCGCGGCGTTGGATGCCCCCTGGTGGCGTTGCGGCCACGTGATGTGGTAACAAATGAATGTGAGCGAAGCAGACTCGGGTGGGGGATCACCCTAATGAAGATATAGGCTGCAAGTGGGGAAATCCATTGAGACAAGCGACGCAGTGCCTGTGAACGAGTATCTCGAAACCGGCGAAGCTGGTCGAGCGTTCAGGTACTACTGTCGTGAGCATCTAGGTAAAGAGGTGGGAAGACAGTGAAACTACCACTACCCGCAAAATGGTTGGACGTCCACGACTCTTGACAGAACGTGGGGTTAGGAACCTTGCGTGCTCTGTAAAATACGCTACTGGCCATTAAAATTGCTACACCACGAAGATGACCTGCTGTAGACCCGAAATTTAACCGACAGGAAGAAGATGCTGTGATATGCAAATGATAAGCTTTTCAGAGCATTCGCACAAAGTTGGCGCCGGTGGCGACACCTACAACGTGCTGAGATGAGGAAAGTTTCCAACCGATTTCTCATACACAAACAGCAGTTGACCGGCGTTGCCTGGTGAAACGTTGTTGTGATGCGTCGTGTAAGCAGGAGAAATGCTTAGCATCACGTTTCCGACTTTGATAAAGGTCGGATTGTAGCCTATCGCGATTGCGGTTTATCGTATCGTGACACTGCTGCTCGCGTTGGTCGAGAGCCAATGACTGTTAGCAGAATATGGAATCGGTGGGTTCAGGAGGGTAATACGGAACGGCGTGCTGGATCCCAACGGCCTCGTATCACTAGCAGTCGAGATGACAGGCATCTTATCTGCACGGCTGCAACGGATCGTGCAGCCACGTCTCGATCCCTGAGTCAACAGATGGGGACGTTTGCAAGACAACAACCATCTGCACGAACAGTTAGACGACGTTTCCAGCAGCATGGACTATAAGCTCGGAAACAATAGCTGCGATTACCCTGTACCCTTCATTGGATCCCAGCGAAACCCTACATTTCAGCAGGATAATGCACGATCGCATGTTGCAGGTCCTCTACGGGCCTTTCTGGATACAGAAAATGTTCGATTGCTGCCCTGGCCAGAAAATTCTCCAGATCTCTCACCAACTAAAAACGTCTGGTCAATGCTGGCCGAGCAACTGGCTCGTCACAATACGCCAGTCACTACTCTTGATGAACTGTGGTATCGTGTTGCAGCGCGCCACCGACGCAGGCTTGTGGGAGCGGTAGTATACCACGGGAGACATTCTCCTGCGTTTGCATAGGACCTGTTGTAGTAATCGAAGTCACGCTGACAGCTGCGAACCACCTGCATCCCTCCCTGCTTGATGTCTTCCCCGACGGCGATGTCAATTTTCAGCAGTATAAATGTCCGTGTCTGGTGGCCGGAACCTTGCTACAGTGATTTGAGGAGAATTATAGCAAACTCACGTTGATATAAGCTTTAAACTCACGTTGATATCTCGGCGACCAAATTTGTCTAATGAAAATCCTACGGAACCCATAGGATCGGGGCGCCATCATCGTGTACGCAAATCAGCGGCCCGTTATTTACACGATTTATATGAACTGCGCGTAGCCAACTAATGCCACATACCTCCATAAACCTACCAACAAACCGTCGGATCCCTGATACGCAAAATAAGTGATGTACCGGATGATCAAAAAGTCAGTATAAATTTAAAAACTGAATAAATCACGGAATGATGTAGATAGAGGGGTAAAAATTGATACACATGCTTGGAATGAGATGGGTTTTATTAGAACCACAAAAATACAAAAGTTCAAAAAATGTCCGACAGATGGCGCTTCATCTGATGAGAATAGCAATAATTAGCATAACAAAGTAAGACAAAGCAAAGATGATGTTCTTTACAGGAAATGCTCAATATGTCCACCGTCATTCCTCAACAATAGCTGTAATCGAGGAATAATGTTGTGAACAGCACTGTAAAGCATGTCCGGAGCTATGGTGAGGCATTGGCGTCGGATGTTGTCTTTCAGCATCCCTAGAGATGTCGGACGATCACGATACACTTGCGACTTCAGGTAACCCCAAAGCCAATAATCAGACGGACTGAGGTCTGGGGACCTGGGAGGCCAAGCATGACGAAAGTGGCGGCTGAGCACACGATCATCACCAAACGACGCGCGCAAGATGTCTTTCACGCGTCTAGCAATATGGGGTGGAGCGCCATCCTGCATAAACATCGGACGTTCCACCAGGTGTTTATCAGCCAGGCTGGGGATGATGCGATTCCGTAACATATCGGCATACCTCTCACCCGTCACGGTAGCAGTTACAAAACCAGAATCACGCATTTCCTCGGAGAAAAAAGCCCCGATAACGGTAGATGTGGTAAATCCAACACATACCGTGACTTTCTCGTCGTGCAATGGAGTTTCCACGACAGTTCTAGGATTTTCGGTAGCCCAATTTTCCAGTCGTGGGCGTTGACAGACCCTCGGAGCGTGAAATGAGCTTCGTCGGTCCGCGACACGTTGTAACCTCCCCGCAAACAATAAAAATGAAAATGTGAGCCAAGTGTAACCTCCCCACAAAAAATATTTTTAAATGGAAATGGAGCCAAGCGTAGCCTCGCCACAAAAAATAATAATAATTAAATGAATTTTTGTAATATTGTATCCTCTAAACAAAATTGGCTCCGATTTATAGTCTCTGTGCAAAGAATGCATTCACACTTAATATTCCCACAAAATTCTTTTCTCATTTAATGTCAAGTTCGAAATAGAAAAATTCCTAAACACCAAAATAATAAAAAAAAGTTCTGTAACCTGATAAATTTTATGAGGACAGCAGCGCTGACCTTCGGCCCTGTATTCTGAATAAAAAAAGCACAAATTCTTACCTCAATAAAACTGCAATTATATCTGCTCTTAAGTCATTTTTCGACAAAGCTTCGTGCAATGCTGACGTATATATATATATATTTTTTTTTTAATTCTTGGATGCAATGATAATGCATTGGAAATTCTTTAAATTGAAATGAATGCTTTTCCTTAAAAGAGTTGCTTTATATTATAAAAATTATTATTGAGGTATTTCTTTGAACAAATTAAATTACAATTAACATACATTATTAAATATCCGCAAGGCTGCTTCTTTACCTTCTACAACAATACTCATCCTCCAGAGTCCTGACCAGAGTCGCGAGCAGAGCACACAGCCGACGCATGCCGACTCCCGCCGACTCACGCAGACAGCTAGCACGGACTGACAACTACTACTGTCGACTGACTACTACTACTGTCGACTCGCGCGGTCATGCGCAGACTAGCAACAACTAACGATAAACTACTCTCTGGTCAGAGATTCTGTCATGCCTCGCTCATCGCTGGTAATATATACATCTTACATAACCCTCCACTGGGGGGGCAAAAATTTGGCAGTGATGGTGAGTCAATTGGACTTGCCATGAGCAACAAATTTTTCTTAATTAACTAAGTTTACAATCACAGAATATATACAGATATATAGGTGCAGAACATGAAGTAAAATAGAGTGCACATGCACTGTAAAACTCTTTAGCATTTTTACAACAAATAAACATAATGAGTACAAATCATATTGACAAATGACAAAAGTGCACACGCACTGTAGTTCAGAACATATCAGCAAATTACAAAATGTATACGTAATGAATACAAATCATGTTAACAAAATGACGAAAGTGCACACGCACTGTAAAACTCTTTAGCATTTTTACAACAAATAAACATATCAAGGAGTGAAATAAAGTGCACACGCACTGTAGCAGTCTTTAGCATTTTTGCATAACATATCATGGAATGAAATAAAGTGCACACGCACTGTAGAAGTCTTTAGCATTTTTAGGACAACTAATCTTATTAACAAATGAAATCAAGTGCACATGCACTGTATATGTCTTTATCATTCTTACATAACACATCATGGAGTGAAATAAAGTGCACACGCACTGTATAAGTCGTTATCATTTTTAGGACAACTAATCTTATTAACAAATGAAATGAAGTGCACACGCACTGTATAAGTCTCTATCATTCTTACATAACACATCATGGAGTGAAATAAAATGCACACACACTGTATAAGTCTTTATCATTTTACAAGAATTTAAACGCATTGTATAAGTGTTTACCATTTTACAAGAACTAGGAAAGGAATGTGAAGGATTACATCACGGTTGTAGCACTTTAGGTTGCACACAGCTGCACTGAAAGTCCATATCTTTCTACAGAAGCACAACACCAAGTGAGACAATCTGAAGTTCTTTTCCTTGAAGTATTAATCAGTGTAGCCAAGACACTGAACTGTCGTAGTAATATTCATGTTATCATTTTGGTAGTACATTAGGTACACCAAACAGTGGGACTATTGTAACATCTCCATCGCTCAAGGTGGTGGACAGCATGTCGTGTCAACACCACGTTCTTGTAAAGTACACCAACGTAGAATTAGTGCAAAAAACAAATATAGTGCTCCATGATCATGAGGATAGACAGGACAAACGGATATTGCAGTAATTTCTGGTAATTAGGTCAGAAGGTGAAGGACATTAAGTCACATAGTAGTCTTCATTGAGAATTACACTAGTCTAACAACTGATTTGAGTAATTGGTGGCACTCATCACCCAGTTACTGAACATTTCTGTACCATTATGTAGTATTACAGAATAATGGTAACAAATCGTTTGTTTACAGAGAACATTGGCACTCATTGCCCAGCTACAAACCATCAGAAGTCATCATTCAAAACAGGAGCTAATAAATGGCATAGTATTAACATAATTCACTTAATTATAGTAATCATTGGCGTCATAGGTCATCTTATTACAGTAATCAGTGGCATTCATTGGCCAGTTACAAAGCATTTTTTTTGGTGTATTATTCAGAAGTCATCATTCAAAATGAGTTAATTATTGGCATAGGATTTATACATAATTAATCTAATTATAGTAATCATTGGCATCATAGGACATCTTATTACAGTCAGAAGTCATCATTCAAAATGAGTTAATTATTGGCATAGGATTTATACATAATTAATCTAATTATAGTAATCATTGGCATCATAGGACATCTTATTACAGTCAGAAGTCATCATTCAAAATGAGTTAATTATTGGCATAGGATTTATACATAATTAATCTAATTATAGTAATCATTGGCATCATAGGTCATCTTATTACAGTAATCAGTGGCATTCATTGGCCAGTTACAAAGCTTTTTTTGCGTATTATTCAGAAGTCATCATTCAAAATGAGTTAATTATTGGCATAGGATTTGTACATAATTAATCTAATTATAGTAATCATTGGCATCATAGGTCATCTTATTACAGTAATCAGTAGCATTCATTGGCCAGTTACAAAGCATTTTTTTTGGTGCTAGCAATGCATTGCGTTGGGATCGATAATTAATAACAATATTTGCTTTTGAGCTATTGCTGCAAATGAAGATGTGTAACGTCATTCGTCATGAGTCAGCTGTAGCAAGGTTATGAAAGAAGTAGAGTATATGTGATCACATTCATAAATGAACAACTGCTTATAGCACATTAATTTCATGAATAATTTCTCCTGCAAAATACAAAAATGGATTATTAAACTGAAAGAAGAAACGCATATTATGCTGAAAAGTAGTGAACTTCGAATAACAGGTAGTGAAATGTGTATAAAAAATATATGTGTTCTCTAGCTGTCCTTTCCAAAACCTTCAGTCATCATACTGTGCGATATAAGACATACTGTCAAAACGAACTGCAACAAATACTTAAATAACTACATAGTATAAATACATAAACTTCAACATTATCCTCATCTGTAAAGAAAAAAATTCATTATCCATATTATCATAACTCCATTATTATGATCATCTGTAAAGAAAAACTTCATTATCCATAGTAGCATATTCTTCATCATTATTCATCACCATTCATTATCATCTGCAAAAAAGTCACTTCATTATTCATTATACAATTATTCCTTATTTCTAGCATATTTCATAACTAAAACTAGATTGGATTAGATTAGATTAATACTAGTTCCATGGATCATGAATACGATATTCCGTAATGATGTGGAACGAGTCAAATTTTCCAATACATGACATAATTAATTTAATTTAACAACATACTTAAGTTAATATAACAACTTTTTCATTTTTTGTGTTTTTTATTTTTATTTTATTTTTTATTTTTTATTTTTTAATATTTTTTTAAAATTTATATCTAAAAGTTCCTCTATGGAGTAGAAGGAGTTGTCATTCAGAAATTCTTTTAATGTCTTCTTAAATACTTGTTGGTTATCTGTCAGACTTTTGATACTATTTGGTAGGTGACCAAAGACCTTAGTGCCAGTATAATTCACCCCTTTCTGTGCCAAAGTTAGATTTAATCTTGAATAGTGAAGATCATCCTTTCTCCTAGTATTGTAGTTATGCACACTGCTATTACTTTTGAATTGGGTTTGGTTGTTAATAACGAATTTCATAAGAGAGTATATATACTGAGAAGCTACTGTGAATATCCCTAGATCCTTAAATAAATGTCTGTAGGATGATCTTGGGTAGACTCCAGCTATTATTCTGATTACATGCTTTTGTGCAATAAATACTTTATTCCTCAGTGATGAATTACCCCAAAATATGATGCCATATGAAAGCAACGAGTGAAAATAGGCGTAGTAAGCTAATTTACTAAGATGTTTATCACCAAAAGTTGCAATGACCCTTATTGCATAAGTAGCTGAACTCAAACGTTTCAGCAGATCATCAATGTGTTTCTTCCAATTTAATCTCTCATCAATGGACACACCTAAAAATTTGGAATATTCTACCTTAGCTATATGCTTCTGATTAAGGTCTATATTTATTAATGGCGTCATACCATTCACTGTGTGGAACTGTATGTACTGTGTCTTATCAAAATTCAGTGAGAGTCCGTTTACAAGGAACCACTTAGTAATTTTCTGAAAGACAGTATTGACAATTTTATCAGTTAATTCTTGTTTGTCAGGTGTGATTACTATACTTGCATCATCAGCAAAGAGAACTAACTTTGCCTCTTCATGAATATAGCATGGCAAGTCATTAATATATATTAAGAACAACAAAGGACCCAAGACGGACCCTTGTGGAACCCCATTCTTGATAGTTCCCCAGTTTGAGAAATGTGCTGATCTTTGCATATTATGAGAACTACTTATTTCAACTTTCTGCACTCTTCCAGTTAGGTATGAATTAAACCATTTGTGCACTGTCCCACTCATGCCACAATACTTGAGCTTGTCTAGCAGAATTTCATGATTTACACAATCAAAAGCCTTTGAGAGATCACAAAAAATCCCAATGGGTGGTGTTCGGTTATTCAGATCTTTCAAAATTTGATTGGTGAAAGCATATATGGCATTTTCTGTTGAAAAACCTTTCTGGAAACCAAACTGACATTTTGTTAGTACTTCATTGTTACAGATATGTGAAGCTACTCTTGAATACATTACTTTCTCAAAAATTTTGGATAAAGCTGTTAGAAGGGAGATTGGACGGTAATTGTTGACATCAGATCTATCCCCCTTTTTATGCAAAGGTATAACAATAGCATATTTCAGTCTATCAGGGAAAATGCCCTGTTCCAGAGAGCTATCACACAGGTGGCAGAGAATCTTACTTATCTGATGAAAACAAGCTTTTAGTATTTTGCTGGAAATGCCATCAATTCCATGTGAGTTTTTGCTTTTAAGCAAGTTTATTATTTTCCTAATTTCAGAGGGAGAAGTGGGTGAGATTTCAACTGTATCAAATTGCATAGGTATGGCCTCTTCCATTAACAGCCTAGCGTCTTCCAATGAACACCTGGATCCTACTGTATCCACAACATTTAGAAAATGATTATTAAAAATATTTTCAACTTCTGACTTTTTGTTCATAAAGTTTTCATTCAATTTGATGGTAATACTGTCTTCCTGTGCTCTTGGTTGACCTGTTTCCTTTGTAATAATATTCGAAATTGTTTTAATTTTATTATCAGAGTTGCTGATTTCAGACATGATACACATACTTCTGGATTTTTTAATAACTTTACTTAATATAACACAGTAGTTTTTATAATTTTTGATAGTTTCTGGGTCACTACTCTTTCTTGCTGTCAGATACATTTCCCTTTTCCGGTCACAAGATATTTTTATACCCTTAGTAAGCCATGGTTTGCTACACGGTTTCTTATGAGTATATTTAACTATTTTCTTGGGGAAGCAGTTTTCAAATGCATTTACAAAAATGTCATGAAATAAATTATATTTTAAATTGGCATCAGGTTCACAGTACACCTCATCCCTGTCTAACTGCTGTAGGCTTTCCCTGAAATTTGCAATTGTTAAATCGTTGACTGAACGTACTACTTTGGAGGACTGTTTAGTATTGCTGAATGGAGCTATGTCATATATAGTAACTAGCTGTGCACCATGATCAGAAAGACCATTCTCAACAGGATGAGCATTTATCTGGTTAAATTTATCTTGGTCTATAAAGAAGTTATCTATCAGTGAGCTGCTATCCTTTACCACCCGAGTAGGAAAATCAATAACAGGTGTCAAATTGAAAGAACTAATACTTCAAGGTCATTTTTCCTATTACCCTCTTTCAGAGAATCTACATTGAAGTCCCCACAAATAATAATTTGCTTCCCCCTGTCTGACAGATAGCACAACAAGGAGTCCAAATTTTTCAGAAATAGATGAAAATTTCCTGATGGGGACCTATATACAGTTACAATTATAAATGTGCCTTTATTTAATTTAAGCTCACAGGGACATGCTTCTATATGTTTCCCTACACAAAACGTTTTTGTTTCTATACTTTTTGCACGATGATAACTTTTGACACATATGGCAACTCCTCCTTTCAAAAATGGTTCAAATGGCTCTGAGCACTATGGGACTTAACAGCTGTGGTCATCAGTCCCCTAGAACTTAGAACTACTTAAACCTAACTAACCTAAGGACATCACACACATCCATGCCCGAGGCAGGATTCGAACCTGCGACCAACTCCTCCTTTCTCCATATTTTCTCTCATTACATGTGCAGAGAGCTTATATCCACTTACATTTACCTTATCCATATCAGTAACAATGTGATGCTCAGACAGGCATAGTATATCTATTTCATCCTCAGCTCATCTATTTTATTCTTTAAACTCCCAGTATTCTGATGAAATATACTTACATAATTTTTAATTATACTTTTATGAGAACCTTTCCTTATTCTAACATTTGCAGTACTCTCCTGTCTGAGTTTCTCATTGTGCTTAGGCCTAGTTGCTATACCAGTGGTCACATGGTGTTCAGAGAGGCAGATTATGTCAACTGGGTTGGGTGACTTTAATTCATCAATGCAATTACCTAGGACTGAGATACAACTCGGTGGAGATAAAATTTCTGGTGATTGGTGAAAATTTATAATTGACAGCTGTGATTGGTGATCCAAAGTGCTAGAATTGTCCTGTGTAGTTCTGTCTGACAGCCTGCATCAATCGAGTCGTATTCTGAAAGAAAAAATTAGTTAAGACTGCTATTCTACGATGTGTATAGTATATTCTTGTTAATGCTTGTTAATTCTGATCCATTTACTCTTCCTCACGAGGTATTGCATCTTCTTTTGTTCATTCCGAAGGTGAAATTCCCATGTCTGTTTAATTTATATATATATATATATATATATATATATATATATATATATATATATATTTACAGGTTATTGCTTTCTGAAAATGATGAACAAAGATTAATGTCTTGCATTTAAATCACATACCCACAAAATAAAAACTGGTTTATAGTAACATAATTGAACATACAGCATAGCATGACAGAAAACGTAATATGTCAAAAACATAGACAGTGTTCAGAGGCAAAAATGTACACAGTGTATCACAATGTAGCAGCAAAAAAGTAAAGTAGTCACGATGTTGAGATATCATAGGGCAAAACTGTTTAAGTCAACTGGTGTTTGTTATATATTAAATACTTCATAGTGCATACAAACAAAACAGGAAAACAATCATACATACATAAAAAATGATGACAAGAAATGTGACCTTCTTTGTGTTCAGCTTGTATGTTATGTAGTTAATAGAGGCGAGAATTGAAGACTTTAATGGAGAGAGAATTTAATAAAATTAATTTGTCACTAGATAAAATTGCATAATTATTCATAAGATACATAAGTTTATCTGGAAAAATGTGCACGGTCTGATGTGTAACGACAAGAAGAGCGACTTGCTAATCTTACCTTGCCGAGCACTTGCCAAGAAAAAATACGACAATCATCAGTAAGTAGTCACATAAATATAATTGCGTAAGTGGTCATAAAATGTGTAAGTTCATCTGGAAAAATATGCACGGTCTGATGTGTAACGACAAGAAGAGCGACCTGCTAACCTTACCTTGCCGGGCACTTGCCAAGAAAAAATACGTTAATCATCAGTAAGTGTTCATGTGAATATAATTGCATAAGTGGTCATAAAAAAATTAGGAAATGGCATTACAGTGTGATAAATCATAAAGTATGTTCATTCAATAAAAGGTTTGATGTTGGACACGTGGTGGTTCCCTTTGGTTTTTCTGGTTCTCAAAGTTTCGACGTGTACTACATTGGGGTGAGGAATGCTGCGAATCCGATATGGACCTGCGTATAGAAGCTCAAACTTGCTGCATTTACTCTTTCCTCTGTTGGATAAATAGCGTGTACGTACTAATGTCTTCTGTCCAATGTGAAAGTCACGGCGTGTACAAACCTGTTTTTGCTATCTTCTCCGGCGCTCTGCGGCACGTTTGATGTTGTTCAGCGCAATGTCAATTATTTCATGGTGTCGTACTCGACGCGATGTAAGAAAGGTTACTAATTCTTTAATTTTGTTAGGTGGTTCAACATTTTTCAGTATAACAGACGGAGATAGCATAGTAGATTCATTTGGTATGGAATTAATTACATCCTGGAATGATAGTATGTGTGTGTCCCAATCAATATGTTTTTTATGGCAGTATATTCTACACAGTTTACCAATTTCTTTCATTAATCGTTCACAAGGGTTCGAAGAAGCATGGTACCTGGATATATAGATCGGAGAAATGTTTCTAGCTCGTAACATACGTGTCCATATAGCAGATCGAAACTGTGATCCATTGTCGGAAATTACTTTCAACACATGCTCTACATGAAATAGAAAATGTTTTACAAATGCTTTCGAAACAGTTTTAGCAGTAGCTTTGCATAGCGGAGTGAAGGTAACAAATTTTGAAGTGAGTTCAACAGCGACAAAGATGTAGCAAAACCTCTATTAGTTCTGGGAATCCGACCAAAAATGTCTACAGCGGCCATATGACTCAATTTAACAGGTACAATGGGATGTAATGGAGGAAAATGTGAAGTCGTGTCTGACTTAGCTTTCTGGCAGAATTTACATGACGCTAAAACTCGTCGTATACGTTTCTCCATGTTGGTAAAATAACAGTTCTGTCTCAGTATAAGAAAACATTTTCTGGCTCCGTAATGTGCGTAAATTAAATGAGTATACCAGATTAATTTGTTAACAAGTTCGTCAGGAATGCATAATAACCAATTGTTGCTGTCAGGATGAGAGCGGCGAAACAGAATGTCATTGCGTACAGTGTAATGGTTTCTAATGGTAACATTATTCTTATCTTGCCAAAGGTGTTTAATTTCTTTCCACACGTTGTCTTTACTCTGCTCTTGTGCTATGTCTTGTAATGACGACGAAATGAAATTTTCAAATGCAACTTGTTGAATGTACATGACGCTGAAATTTGCTTTGCAGAAGTTGGTTGCGATGTCTTGCTGATTGTTGCTGAGAGAACGAGATAGTGCGTCTGCTACAATATTTTGTGTGCCGGGAATGTGAACAATTGTGAAACTAAATTCCTGCAAATAAAGTTTCCATCTACTTAATCTGTCGTGTGTAAATTTAGCCGAAAGTAAAAATTGTATCGCTCTGTGGTCTGTGTAAATGGTAGTGTGTCTTCCATAAAGAAATTGCCGAAATCTCGTAAATGCCCAAACAACACATAACGTTTCCAGTTCTGTAACAGAATAATTTCGTTCAGCAGGTGACAGAATGCGACTTGCAAAAGCGATGTTTTTAATTACTGTACAACCATCTTCTGCAATTTCCTGAAAAATATGTACGCCTAAAGCGGTGTTAGAACTGTCGGTGGCAATGGAAAAATTTCTGGTAAGATCTGGGTGCGATAAAAGTGGTGCATTCAACAAAGCATGTTTCAAATAACATTCTCGTGAACAAGATTCTGTGTGTCAATAGTATTGCTTGCGTTGCTGGAAGATGCAACCTGTACTGTGTTTAGTCGAATTCTATCTGACGTACTATTATTTTCGGGACGATGCTGTGGCATTTCCACTATTTGAACTGTTCTGTTATTTCATCCTGACGTATTACGTTCGGGATGATATCTACTGTCTGGTTCATTCATGATAATATGTTGTTGCTGATATTCTTGCTGCTGATAAGCTCGACTGTTATTAAATGTACGCTGAAAATTGTGCTCATTATTTTTACGTCTGTCGTGATAGTCATTTTTATACGGCGCATTGCGATAGGAATTGAAATGGTGTGTTTTCTGTACGTAGTCATTTCCTTGTTGCTGCGCATTACTATTTGTTGGAGCTGATGCTATACGTGTACGCGGCGAAACATTAAAGCTCGGTTGACCTTGTACATTACATTGTTGGTTAGGTATGCTAACTGGTTGGTTTTGTTGCTATTGCGGTGAAAAACGTCTATTGTTACCAAAATGTGGTTGCTGTTGCCGATAATTTCACACATACTGATGATTAAATTTTTGTCAGGTATTAAAGTTCTCGTGGTTGTCATTTCTGGAGCGTCTAATGATAAATTGTCACATACAGTAAAATTTGTCTTATCAGGTTTTCTTTACTCGCTCTTAATCCTAGATAGAGCGATAGTTGAAGAGCTGTTTTGATAGATGTAAAGGATAGTAGAAGAGAAGGCAGCAGTGCAGAAAACTAAAGATGAAATAGCAGTACTACGGCTCGGGGCCCTGTGCACGCTACGGCACATATTCATTAAAGTGTAATGAATCCCCTGAGGTCTATTACGCACTGCAAATAAATTTTAGTTTTTGCGTTACAGGCATTGGCGGTGAAAATTCAAAAGCAAATTGCTGTATCCATGCTAATTCTAGTTTCTGCATTACAGACCAAGCTGGTGAAAGTACAAAAATACATTGTCATATCCAGTTCAATGCGTGTACCTGTGCTTTGTCAATTTTAAATACCTTAGATTATCTTACGGATAAAAATTGCTTGTAATCAACGTTATCGTCTCTGAATGTGTGAACAGGTTCACGATTGCATAAGAATCTGTTTGTCTGTGTCTTTTCGGATTTTAAGTCGCGTAGTCTCTGTAAATTACTTAAGTTATACTGGCTGCGTGAGTGTGACAAATGTTCGGAATGTGCCGTATGCTGTGACGTGTTATTGACTGAAACAATTTTCATTTCTGTCACTTTAAAACATTCGTCAATATGGCTATTCTGTGTTCAAATTTCTTATCGACTTCCGTATCCAGAGTGCGTGAAAGTTCTGGTGACTTTAAATTAAACTCGTCACGTATCTGTGTTGTGTTTTCTGAACATTGTTCAGTGACTGCATTAATTTCATCTCTAAGTGATTCTGTTGTCGCTACATCTGTATTACTTAATTCTTGTGCAACAGCCTTAATTTCGTCACGTAACTGTTCTTTAGTATCATTACGTTGCACGGTAACGGCTGTAATCTGTTCACTAAGTTGTTTGTTCTGTTCATTAAGGTTGTCGTGTTTTTCGTTCGGCTGTTTAAAACTTTCATTAAATTGTTTGCACGATTCATTAAGTTGTTTGAAATGGCTGTCGAAACTTTCATTAAGTTGTTTGAAACGGTTGTTTAGTTCTTCACTGAATTGTTTGAATTTTTCATCACGTTGTTTGCAACACTGCAATAATTTGATCCAAGCTAACATTAGCAACTCTATTCTCTGTGCTGTTCGATGGTGTATCTGCAATTGTCACGTTTAGTGTATCCATTTGGATATTCTGTGATTCTTGAAAATGTTTGCTAATCGGATGTGCACTGTTAATCACTACCTCGGAATCAAATAAATCTGACGCATTCTGATTACACTGTTCATTTTCGTTAGGAAAATTTGTCTGTTCACTACGCAAATTTTGCAAATCGGGTATGTCAAGCTGCGCAGCGTTCATTGTAACAGAACGTGCCGCGTCATCCATTATCGTTAAAATAACAGACGACACAATTGAATTTATTTGCTCATCATTAGGATCAAAATCGTTACTAGCGGTCGGTACGCACTGATTGTCTGTAAATGGAGGACTGTCATTATAACACAAACTGTCGCTAGTATGATCGGTCAAATTATTCGAATCGGCTATTTCATTCATTGCACATCGCGATGTACTGTTAACAGTTTTTCGCGGCATTTTTCACAAATCAAAATTATTCACAAATGGAACAAAGACAATGCAAAATGCAACAAACACAAATACAACAAAGAGCAACAAATTGCCGATGATCTGTGAAAGAAAGAGTGACAAATTAGTAAATGCGTTGCGCCTGATGCAAACTACGTTTAAGTAAATAAGAGCAGATATATGACTACTTATCAGAAGATTCACAAAGAAATACGATCCTGGCCGGATGTCGCCAAGTGTAGCCTCCCCGCAGAGATTATAATAATGATAATGTGATCCATGAGTGACCTTCCCACAAAATAT
Source organism: Schistocerca serialis cubense (assembly GCF_023864345.2). Lineage (NCBI taxonomy): Eukaryota > Metazoa > Arthropoda > Insecta > Orthoptera > Acrididae > Schistocerca > Schistocerca serialis. Next base: position 45,762,271 of record NC_064644.1, read on the forward strand.
AATAACTTACAATTAAACGAATTTTTAAATATTGTAACCTCTGAACAAAATTGATTTTAATGTAACCTTTGAACAAAATTGGCTCCGGTTTATAGTCTCTGTGCAAAGAATGCATTCACACTTAATACTCCCACAAAATTCTTTTCTCATTTAATGTCAAGTTCGAAATAGAAAAATCCCTAAACACCAAAATAATAAAAAAAAGTTCTGTAACCTGATAAATTTTATGAGGACAGCAGCGCTGACTTTCGGCCCTGTATTCTGAATAAAAAAAAAGCACAAATTCTTACCTCAATAAAACTGCAATTATATCTGCTCTTAAATTAGTCATTTTTCGACACAGCTTTGTGCAATGCTGACGTATATTTTTTTTTTTTTTTTAATTCTTGGATGCAATGACAATGCATTGGAAATTCTTTAAATTGAAATGAATGCTTTTCCTTAAAAGAGTTGCTTTATATTATAAAAATTATTATTGGGTTATTTCTTTGAACAAATTAAATTACAATTAACATACATTATTAAATATGCGCAAGGCTGCTTCTTTACCTTCTACAACAATACTCATCCACCAGAGTCCTGACCAGAGTCGCGAGCAGAGCACACAGCCGACGCATGCCGACTCCCGCCGACTCACGCAGACAACTAGCACGGACTGACGACTACTGTCGACTGACAACTACTGCTGTCGACTGACTACTACTACTGTCGACTCGCGCGGTCATGCGCAGACTAGCAACAACTAACGATAAACTACTCTCTGGTCAGAGATTCTGTCATGCCTCGCCCATCGCTGGTAATATATACATCTTACAACGTTACTCAACCAATCGTCATCTTCCGCCATCTTTTGAAACGCCCACACCGCAAATGCCCTCCGCTTCACTAAATCGCCAGGTAACAGTTCATGATGCCGATGGATTTTGTACGGATAGCATCGGTTGGACATGTTGTGAACTTTGTTTTTTTTTTTTTGCTCTAATAAAACCCCATGTCATTCCAAGCATGTGTGTCACTTTTTACCTCTCTATGTACATTATTCCGTGATTTATTCAGTTTTCAGATTTATACTGACTTTTTGATTACCCAGTATTTCGATCCAAAGACGGACAAACAAGCTGTTAAGTGGGTAGTTATAATGTTTTGGCTCATCAGAGTATGTCTTTCAAACAATAGGCCGCGGACCTATATCACAAGATATTAAAAACTTCATTAGTCGACTATTTTTGGGTGTAGTCCATCATTATTGGGAAAGGAAGTTATCCAACTGGTATGAAATTTCGGAATTGTAACAGGCAATAGTACTGACCGCAAACTTATCCCATTTCTCGAGGGATTTTCATTCCCCTCCCTCCTTCCGCTGTAGGGCAACGCTCTACATCCCTTTGTTCTTATTTTGAAGCCTGCATTTCTTGTTTTCAGCTCTACTGAGTGCAGTGGACTGTCGATGTGTGCACTTGCTCACCCGGAAAGGAGTATACTGGTGCACACTTGTTTGTGGCACCAGAATAAGATAAGAATATTAATAAATTAAAATGAAACTACTGTACTATGAACAATGAATGTCTCTGATAGGCTCGATAATGTGCATCATTGACTGTGCGCGACCGCAGAGCCAAAGATACTGTACTGCTTTGTTGGATTAAGAGAGCGCTAAGCGCACAGTCGTAGGTAGCTAGCTGTCTGTGAGGAAAAGACGATGGAGTCGGCAGTTTTTGTGGTGTGCTGGGTGAAGCCACCAAGAGTTGGATGAATTTAGATATATCAATATTGTTGACCATGGAAGCAGAAGTCTTCATGCAACCAAGGTAAAAATATTAAATAATTATGATTTCTGTTTTTGCCAGCGTGATAGTATAGATGAGTTGGCTAATAATTTGTAATTGTTGAGTAACCCCAGAATGTACGTAAACGGTTTTGACAAAAGGGCTAGTTAGGTATTTCATTTTTGTAATGCTTTTAAGATTTATTAACAGAGCTATATGTAATTTGATGATTTGCGTTTATGTTGGATAAATGAAATTAGATAATACTTGCTATTTAAATCTCATTGTTTGTGAATCAATTGTGAGTAATATAACTTCAATTGTCAGATGCTTTTTGAAAAAAGTCAAACTTAACTTGCAATATAATTTTGCTATAAAAAATTGTTATTAATTCACCGTAGTCAGTACCGCTTCCCAGTCCAGGTCATATATTTTTTAAAGAAGTTGAGTTTTCTTAAATGTTCTCGTTTATCAGCCAAATGAAATTTATGTGCATTTCAAGTATTACGACCAGCATTGCGCACTGCTGAGCCTGTAGCTAGCATTCATATTAATTGTGAGAGACCAGAATATATCGCGCTACTCCGTTGCTGCTCTAGAGGTAAGATAATTTAATTTATTTGTTACGTTCACAGGGACCAAAGTTATCAGATTTGAACAGGGCCTGATGATTCAGTGCCTAAGGGGCTGAATGTATTTTGTCGTGATTGTATTTCGTTATTGGTACTGGGAGTTGCATTGTCCAATCAATTAGTGTAAAGTTTTGCTAACAATAACACAGAGTAAGCACACCACTTGCAGTTACAACACGCAACACGACAATTCGAGTTTTTTATCCATCCGACAGTTCAGACTTCATTCAACATAATCGTAAAGCTTTTATTTCACTATTTTTTTAAATAACGTTACAACCCTGTCGTCACTTCGGCGTGCTCCCATATCCTTCTAGCGGGGAGTTTGGGACCACACCTTCGGTAGGCGAACACAATAAGATCTCTTCAGCGGTTTTCATTTTGCAGCCTCTGGCTTGTTTCTTTTTGAACATTAATCTGCGCCGGTCGCAGTGGCCGAGCGGCCCTAGGCGCTTCAGTCCGGAACCGCGCGACTGATACGGTCGCAGGTTCGAATCCTGCCTCGGGCATGGATGTGTGTGATGTTCTTCGGTTAGTTAGCTTCAAGTAGTTCTAAGTCCTAGGGGACTGATGACCTCCGATGTTAAGTCCCATAGTGCTCAGAGCCATTTGAACCATTTGCGCCATTAATCTGCCCACTGCCTATGTTCGACTTTAACGTGCAATAACCACTCACAGACAGCAAATGGCAGGTAGCAATGGAGGGTATATAAGGCAAATTGGGGGTGAAAGGGGTGAGGGGGAGGAAAATAGTGCAGCCGCTGTCGTAATGCGGAACACGGCGATTTTTCTGACGTCCAAATGGGCATGATCACTGGCTTTCTAGACAATGGTGGAAGCATTTCCGAAACGGCTATGTTCGTAAACCGTTCGCGTGGATCCGTGGTACAACTAAGGTGATACGGCACTGTCCAAAACAGGCGAAGAGGCAACTGTGGTGCATCATGGGCCATAGATGACAGGGTTGAAAGACAGCTGTGGACATGTGTGTGGGCGAATACAAGTGCGCCTGTTGAGCAGCTGATAGCTCAAGTGAACGAAGGGGCTACCAACAGTGTCTCCTCAACGACCGTGTAGCGAACATTGCTATGTATGGATCTCAGCAGGTACCTCGTTCATGCACCGATGTTGAGTTGGGGTTGTTTGGGGGAAGAGACCAAACAGCGAGGTCATCGGTCTCATCGGATTAGGCAAGGACGGGTAAGGAAGTCAGCCGTGCCCTTTCAGAGGAACCATCCCGGCATTTGCCTGGAGCGATTTAGGAAAATCAAGGAAAACCTCAATCAGGATGGCAGGACGCGTGATTGAACCGTCGCCCTCCCGAATGCGAGTCCAGTGTGCTGACCACTGCGCCACCTCGCTCGGTGTGCCGATGTTGACTTCTGTTCATTGGTGACAGAGATTAGAATTTGTACGTTAGTACCGCACCTGGACGTCCATTGAGTGGCGTTAGGTGGCCTCTTCAGAAGATCACGCTTTATTCTCCACCGGACAGTTGGCCGTTGTCGTGTACGGCGGGAAACGTCTGGAAACAAGCACCCTGCAACAATCGTTGGAAGGGTCCAGGCTAGAGGTTGGGCGGTGTGATGTGGGGAGTGTTTTCGTCATTGTGGAAGGTAAAATGGATCAACACAAGTATCCATATGTCTGTCCATCCCTACATACAGTTTGTTTTTCCTCGACGCGATGGTGTCTACCAGCAGAGCAATGCAACGTGTCACGCAGCTCACAGTGCACATGCGTGGTTCGAAGAGACCTAAGATGAGTTCACTGACCACCAAACACCCCGGATTAAAACCCAATCGAGAATCTGCGCAACAAGTTCGATCAGGATGCTGGTGCCATGAATCCTCAGCCGAGAAACACGCGCTGGCTACGGCACTTGAGTCAGAATGGCTCCACATCCCTGTTGGTATCGTCCAAAACTTCAGTGACTATCTCCCTGCACGTCTTGTAGTGATGCACGCTGGAAAAGGTGCTTATTAAGGCTTTTCACAGGTGCTCCCATTAATGTGACTGGAAGGTGTGTAAGAGAAGCCGAGATGAATATGGAAACGTTCTAGCAGCAGTACGGGCTGAAGATGGGGTAATCCACTGAGCTATGGACCAAATGATATTGGCAATGACATCCTCAGTCACGATTTCAATGGGTCCCGGATCACCGAGATTGGACTGGGAATAATCAAAAAGTGTAGCCTCATCAGATGAGTCGTATCTCTTGTTATATGAGGTCGATAGCTGTGTCCAGATCCTCCTTGATTCAGGCGAACAGCTGCTTGAAACATGCTCCGCGCCATGGATGCAGACTTTTGGGGGCATTATTATGTTATGGTAGACATTCACTTAGCGTCCTGGGACTTGTGACAGTAATCGAATGCACCATGACAGCTGAAGGCTACATGAACATTACTGTGTCCAACTGTATCCCTCCATGCTTGATGTCTTCCCCTATGGCACTGGCGAATCCCAGCAGAATAACTTCCCGTCACACATAGACAGAATCTTGTTACTTTGGTTTGAGGATCATGATAATGATGTCTTGGCCAACGAATTCGACTGATCTGAACCCAACGAAACACGTCTGCGACGCCATCGGCGCCAGCTTCGCGTCCACAGCCCGTAATTTACGGAAACTGCGTGACCTGTGCGTACACATCTGTTGCCACCAAGGAGTATGCGATATTGCGGTGCCTTTGCTGTTCTGACTACGACGCAAAGCTCCTTTGCACATGCGTGCATATCCGAAGGAACAGGCACTGCGGTGGCCACAACCGTTACGAAACACAACAAATGAATTCGCAGTTGCGAATAAGGGCTACTATCAGCTGTAGAATGGAATGACAACAATTAAAATGTATGCCGGATCGGGACTCGAACCCGGATTTCCTGCTTGTCACGAGCAGTCGCCTAACCATTTGGCTATCTTTTTTTTATAACAATATTTTAATTGTTGCGTCGTGTTGGGGACGCACATAACTAAAAACATGCTTATAGTTGTAGCAAAAGGCATAAAGAAAGAGAGAAAAGTGCGGGGCTAAGGAAGCCATGAAACAAAGCCTAAGGGTGGAATCCATACCACCATTAACCGGTGCTACATTGTGCACCGGCTAGGAAACAAAAACTGCGAAGACCTTTTCGCACCGGAGACAAAAAGAGAAAATGGGGCAAATACTGCTATAGAGTGCCAGGGTTCACGACGAAACACTCCATCTGCTGTATCATCCAGGTATGACTTCTCGTAATGACCAAGGTAGATCCGACGTTGTACCGTGCAGTGTTCTATCATCGTCTTGTAATTTTAGCTTCTCTTACCCGTGATGTTCCATCTACGTGGAGGGTCGTGGAACGCACTCCACAAATGATTGGAAAAATATTGTCGATACTTTGGGTTACGGAGGATCTTGCAATGTCGTTCCTGCAAGTAGTTCCAAAAGTCTAAAGTGTCCCTAGTGCCGTCTTGAAACAAATAATGCACAACATCTGTGCACGACTCACAACTAGACTGAAACTTCCATACATTGTCAACCAAGCGCTGGTGGCCTTCGACTATCCCGAGTTTCGATTTCCAGAGTACCTCTCTACAGCTTTAGGTAACTTCTGCAGAGATCCGTGGGAGTTGCTTCTACAGCGCTTGGCTGGTTGATTGATTTGGGGGAGGGGACCAAACAGGGAGGTCGTCGGTCACATTTTGTGTGTGGCTCGAAAGTGCTATTTCTAGGGTAACCTATGCCCGATTTTAATCAGATCAATAGACAGTACGAAGCATTGTAGTATACATTATAGTGTAGTGTTATGTATTCATGGTTTTTCCATATCAGTACAGAACGTGAAACTATCAGTTCAATAGATTTTCTGGTTCTATAATTTTACTATATTATGCAGTGTTACTACGTGTTGTTTTGCATGAATATACATCAACTTGTACAGGGAAGAAACTCAGTTAATGCCTAATTAGGCTGGCGACCGTATTATTATCAAATTGGTAGCATCTTCAGTGTTGCTTTTGATACATACTGACGTGTAATTGCATTTTGAACTTACTTGACGGATCATTGTTATTACAGAGTGGGTGCAAGTCTGATTTGCCACCATTCAGGTACACGCGGTCAATATCTATACGAAAATCCTGTCTCGTAAAGTCAACCCCGCTCACTTACCATAGTACATGCTTTAATGAGTATTGTGTGCCCCACGCGCACGTTACAAGTTGCTGACGCCCCACACCATTACAGAGCCTCCATCAGCTTGAACAGTCCCCTACCGACATGCAAGGTCCATGGATTGATGAGTTTGTCTCCACACCCGTACACGTTCATCCGCTCGACACAATTTGAAACGAGACTCGTCCCACCAGGCAACATGTTTCCAGTCACCAACTGTCCAATGTAAGTGTCGAGGGGCCCAGGTGAAGTGTAAAGCTTTGTGTCGGTCAGTCATCGAGGGTAGACGGGTGGGTCTTCGGCTCCGAAAGCCCATATCGATGATGTTTCTTTGAATGGTTCGCTTGCTGACATTTGTTGATGGCCCAGCATTGAAATCTGCAGCCATTTGCGGAAGGGTTGTACTTCTGTCACTTTGAACGATTCTGTTCAATCGCCGTTGGTCACGTTCTTGCAGGATCTTTTTCCGGCCGCAGCGATGTCGGAGATTTGATGTTTTACCTGATTCCTGATACGGTATTCTTGTGAAATGGTCGTACGGGAAAATCCCCACTTCATCACTACCTCGGAGATGCTTTATCCCATCACTCGTGCGCCGACTTTCAAACGCACTTAGATCGTGATAATCTGCCATTGTAGCAACAGTAACCGATCTAACAACTGCGCCAGACACTTGTTATAGGCGTTGCTGACCGCAGCTCGGTATTCTGCCTGTTTACATATCCCTGTATTTGAATAAGCATGCCTATACCAGTTTCTTTGGCACTTCAGTGATTGCATAAGAGCTGCCTCGCGGAGGCTTGGTTTCCTGCTCTGTATCCACGCCCAGAAGGCACAGTCTCATTCCGCTCTCAGGGAAGCACTAATCTCACTAAGGTGGCAGCCACGGGGCGGCCTAGGCAGCGATTTTAATTGTTTCCTGCTTCGCCCTTAAACCTCAGTTCTCGAGCGTTCTTTACGGCTGTTTCTTCCAGCTACCCGACGAGGCCGTAGAACGTGGAGTCAAGTGCGCTTCGGTGGTGCAAGAGGATGTCGTCTTCTGCTAGCAGGTCCCTCCTGCGTAATTTACCGTCTTTAATGAAATACTCCGTACAGCCGGCGAAGGCGCGCCGTTTTAATTAAGATAACGTTCCTCGAGTCGCTACTGACTCTCAAAAGGCGCCGGCAGCGCAGAGGTGTCCTTCGTTCGACTGTCTTCTTTTGTCTAATTACTTCGGATGGAAATTCGTTCGTTAGGGCGTAATGAGTACACCCGAGGCCCGCGAAGAATACAAATCCGCTGCAAGTGTTTTATCGCTGATCAGAAGAGACGACGCACGCGCTGCCTTTCATCGTTTCGAATTCGTTACCGCTCTCGTGTAATTGCTTGGAGATTATGAAGGTGCTCCTTCCTGTAGCAGATTAAAAGGTCCGCTTCCCGCATCTTCTCACCAGCTGCTGTTTCACGAGTCACAAAGGTCAGATCCGCAGAGGACGGTTGGTAATAGAACAAATTTTCGACCTCGCTTCCAGAGCTCAAGTCCCCTTGTAGCAGACAAAATTGAGCTCTCACTTACGTGTTTCATCAGCCATACTACGCCCGTGCCACTGTCCTCACTTACTCTGAATATCTCGCGAGGATCATTACTATTCTTTTGTTTTCTTCTTTCGTTCCAGTCATTCGCTGATTATGTTATTTCTCCTGTGTCTTTTCCTTTCCCATAACTTGCACCCAGTACTCTCGTATTCATTTCCTGTTACCCTTCTCTCTCTTCGTCTCGCACGAAAGGTAGTCATAATGTTAATTATTATGGCGCAAAAATAGGTTTTGTTGCTTTTGGCCTCTAGAGTTTTTACTCTGTTTAGCCATCTGAACACATGTTTACATTGTATGGAGAAAATACATGAATACGTTTTTAAATTGTTTACAGCTCTTTATGTCGTTTCTTGTAACCTCTTACCGAAGCCTCTCGATCCTCGTATAAACCCAGGTTCTTCTTATTTTTAAATTTCCTCTTCTCTGCTGGGCCCGCAGCTTGTATGAGATCAAAATACGGCATTTTTATATAAATTGAATCCCAGTTAACAGCAAAATATCTTATTCAGCTTGTGCTAGTCATATTTCTTCACTGCAAACTTGGTTAAACTAGTATGCTACTGTCAAATGTACCTGCTGATGTTACAGTTGCCGGCCAGGGTGGCCGAGCGGTTCTAGGCGCTACAGTCTCAAACCGCTACTGTCGCAGGTTCGAATCCTGCCTCGGGCATGGATGTGTGTGACGTCCTTAGGTTAGTTAGGTTTAAGTAGTTCTAAGTTCTAGGGGACTGATGACCTAAGCAGTTAAGTCCCATAGTGCTCAGAGCCATTTGAACCATTTTTTTTTTTGTTACAGTTAATGTAGATTACTTACGTCTAAGTGTTTTTCATACAAAGTTGTTTTATAATTTTACTTACGCCTAGGTAGAATGACGTTCTTAATGCATCTTGGAGTGGATGCTTGTCTGGCGTAAAGCTGTACGAATCAAGCAATTTCGTCTGTATGGTAATACTATTTTTGACGATAAAATCAGAGTTCTTGCTCCTTCGATGCTCTATGTTCACAGAGTAAATCGTATCTCTGAAGGTCAGAGATCCTGGTTACATAATAGATATTAGAATTTTGTTGTTAACTGCTCTTAAAGATTGTCGATTGTTTTTGTGTATCATGTGGTTTTTATTAGTTTCCTTTTTCGAAAATTTCAAACCAATTTGAAACACAAACATTATATTGAAAACTTTATTGAAATTTTAGAGACAGTGAAACGAATAAAAACCACCTATAGGGTTATGATCTGCTCTGTAACCACACAGTGATGTACGTCTGTGTGTAAGGATGGAGCATCGAGTAAGCCTCAGAACTGTTATTTTATCAGTCAGACACAGTATTCTATACAACCAAAATTACGTGATTCACACAACTTCTCACGAGGCTAATATCCGCTCCAAGATGCATTATGAAGGTCGTTGCACCTAGACGTAAGTAAAATAGTAAACCAACTTTATATGAGACATACAAAAACGTAACTAAGCTCTATTAATTTTAACATGAAAGTGTACAATTGATAATGGCATACTAACCGAAACAAGCTTATAGTGAAGAAATACGACCAGAACAAGCCAAATAAAATATTTTGCAGCCAACTGGGAATCAGTTTATACAAAAATCTCAAATTTCTTCGTTTCATATTCTCGTCCATTTGATTTTTCCATTCTGCACAGGGTCTTCCATTTTTCTCTTGGACAGATGTCTAAATCGGAGCGGCGGCTATGTAGAAAAGTAGCTGGAAGGTATAGCTAACTGTTAGAAATAAAACATATTTGATTTTCACAGTGGTTTCCATTTTGCGACAGATCGGACCTTACTTTCCGAATAGGCCTCGTATGTTCCTCTACGGAGGAGCAAATATTACCACGTCATCCAAATAGATGAACAATTTGTCATCTTGTAGTCCTGCCAAAACGGAATTTAGCTTCTGAAATGTACAATGAGCTGACCCCTGGACATTCGTTTGTACACGTAATGCCCATACGCCTACTGAGAGCCGTCTTTTCTCGATCCTTTTCGTCTGGTAAGACTTGATAATAGCTCTTCGTTAAGTTGAGGGTCGAGAAGTACTTTGCCTTTCCTAAAACGTTAAGAATTTCGTCTGTTCTTGGCGATGGCTACACTGAATTTAGGGAGACCTCATTAAGTTGTTATAGTCTGCCACTATTCGCCACTTTTGCTTTCCACCGGCTCCCATCTTTTCCGGAGTGAAAATCAAGGGGAAATTCCAACCACTTTTACTTGATACTATAATTTCATCCTATAACATCTTTCCAGTTTCCTGCTGGAGCATCACCTTTTGTGTTTACGGTATTCTGTAAGGTAGCGAACATATTACCCTACCTTCTCTTTCCGGTACCAGTCTAATTTCGTGCCTGTTACTATCCGTGTAAGATAATAGGTCTCCAGGCAAATGGAAAACGTCGCTGTGCATGGTGCATAACTCTACGGTTGCCGCCTCCCTTCAGCATTCAAATGATTCGTGTAGATGTTCTCCATTAGCACACTTATTCTTATTTTCAGCTCTGGCTTATCTTTACTGACACGGTTCACACTGAACAATTATTGCTACAATGTCCACTCTGGAACTGCTTCTGCTGCCACTTGTGGGCAGTCTGCTGACACAGTTTCATCTGCAGTGCTTAGCACACTCGTTGCGCATTCTCCTGATTCTACTTTTACCAATGCCTCAGGTACATACATGCCTTTGGTGATTTCCTGTTTCAAAATGACAGCCTCTCTCATTCCATTCACCTCTATTTTTATTCGACGCACCCATTCTTCCGGGGTCCTGTTGTTAATGCTGAAACAATTTGTTTGCTCTCTTTTTGCCTCTCTCCGGCATTACCTCTGCACCACTGCTCTTGCATTCCGACAGTTGCTGAGTTTCTGTCACCATGTGCTCACGCCTTTCCTTATGTTTCTCGCTTTGCACTTGAGCATCTCTAGCAAGAGGCTTCTGTGTTCTTTGAATGTGCTATGCGGAGCTCACCCTGAGACTCCATCCTCCTTTCGTTACACGCCTTTGACTCAGCGTCTGACGTTTCTCTGAAACACCTTCTCCTTCTTGTACCTGTACAACCGTGTTAGCAAATTTCCGACTTCTGATACCAATCTGCACTGGACGGAAGTCACACTCTTGCTCTGTCTTCATTCTGTTCTATTACCCTCGGACCCACAGGCTTCCGGTGGCATAACTATGACTCCATGTTCTTTGAAAAAGTCTCTGCCCACCAGCCCGTCAAATGGAATATCCGCATCTTCCCCAATTACGTCTGTCGTTCGTAATTCGAGAGTTACAGTTTTTCCAGTCCTTGCAACGGCATTAGCTATTCCCTGAATCCTAAAACGGTCGTCTGGATTTACTCTCTACCATTTCTCAAACTATTTCTCCTAACTAGGTTATCTGCGCGCTGCTGCCTGACACTCCAATTGTATAATCTTTTTTATTTTTTATTTATTTATTTATTGTTCCGTGGGACCAAATTAAGGAGAAGTCTCCATGGTCATGGAACGAGTCAATACATGGAATTATAAAACGGTAGTAGAAACAGATAAAATGAAATATAAGAAACGTATTCAGGCGACAATTCGTAAGTTTAAATAAAGAAAATCAACAATGTAACACTGGAATTTGCTTAATTTTTCAGCTCTTCCAGGAGCTCCTCGATAAGCCATGAGGAAACTCTTCAGTTTAGAGTTAAAAGTGTTTGGGCTACTGCTAAGATTTTCGAGTTCTTGTGGCAGCTTATTGAAAATGGATACAGCAGAATAGTGCTCTCCTTTCTGCACAGGAGTCAAGGAAGTGCATTCCACATGCAGATTTGATTTCTGCCAAGTATTAACTGAGTGAAAGCTGCTAACTCTTGGGAATAAGCTAATATTGCTAACAACAAACACATTAAAGAAAATATATACTGTGAAGGCAATGTCAGAATTCCCAGACTATTGAATAGGGGTCAACAAGAGGTTCTCGAACTTACGCCACATATAGCTCGAACAGCCCGTTTTTGAGCCAAAAATATTCTTTTTGAATCAGAAGAATTGCCCCAAAAATAATACCATATGACATAAGCGTATGAAAATATGCGAAGTAGACTACTTTTCGTGTTGAATTGTCATTTCAGATACTGTTCTAATGGTAAATAAAGCAGCATTTAGTTTCTGAACAAGATCCTGAACATGGGCTTTCCACAACAGCTTACTATCTATCCGAATGCCTAGGAACTTGAACTGTTCCATCTCGCTTATAATACGGCCATTCTGTCTGATCAAAATATCGGTTCTTGTTGAATTGTGAGTTAGAAACAGTAAAAACTGGGTCTTACTGTGATTTAGCATCAAATTATTTTCCACAAGCCACGAACTTATTTCATGAACTACATTATTTGATAATGTTTCAATATTACACACAAGACCCTTCACTACCAAAATGGTGTCATCAGCAAACAGAAATATTTTTGAATCACCTGTAATACTAGAAGGCATATCATTTATATAAATAAGAAACAGCAGTGGCCCCAGCACCGACCCTTGGGGAACGCCCAACTTACAGTGTCCCATTGGGACTGAACATCACTACCACTCTCATTATTGCGGAGCATTACCTTCTGCTATCTGTTCTTAAAGTAAGAAGCGAACCAATTGTAAGCTACTCCCCTTACTCCATAATGGTCCAATTTCTGCAGTAATATTTTGTGGTCAACACAGTCAAAAGCCTTCGTTAAATCAAAGAAAACACCTAGCGTTCGCAACCTTTTATTTAATCCGTCCAAAACCTCACAGAGAAAAGAGAATATAGCATTTTCAGTTGTTAAACCATTTCTAAAACCAAACTGTACATTTGATAGTGTAAGTAGGCTGTTTATGTTTTCTCTATGTAAGTAGGCTGTTTATGTTTTCTCTATGTAAGTAGGCTGTTTAGGTTTTTTATTGGTAACGCCACCTCTGTATGAAAATCACTGGCTGTGCTGTGTGCAGTCTGTGGCTGCTTTGCATTGTTGTAATACTCGCCATTGTAGTGTTAGGCAGCTGGCTGTGAACAGCGCGTAGCGTTGCGCAGTTGGAGGTGAGCCGCCAGCAGTGGTGGATGTGGGGAGAGAGATGGCGGAGATTTGTAATTTGTCATGAACTGCTATATTTATACAAGATGATATCAAGGTAAATACATTGTTTGTTCTCTATTAATATCTTTCATTTGCTAACTATCCCTATCAATAGTTAGTGCCTTCAGTAGTTTGAATCTTTTATTTAGCTGGCAGTAGTGGCGCTCGCTGTATTGCAGTAGCTTGAGCAGCGAAGATTTTTGTGAGGTAAGTGATTTGTGAAAGGTATAGTTTAATGTTAGTCAGGGCCATTCTTTTGTAGGGAATTTTGAAAGTCAGATTGCGTTGCGCTAACAAAATATTGTGTGTCAGTTTAAGCACAGTCGTATGTATAATTGTTCAAAGGGGACGTTTCATATGTCGACCCTTAGCCGAGGATACCTCACTGGAATCTTCTGATTTTTTCTTGTAGTTTGTGTAATTAGTGTAGATTTTGTTTATTGCTAGCGCGTAATTATAGAGAGAATTTCCTTTGTACTTGTAGTTTTTCATTGTTGTACAGTAAAACAGTTGTGGCATGCATGTAGATTTGCAGCAAGTTTTTCGCAGCTACGCTTTCAATTAACTAAATATTATTTGCAGTGTTATGTTAATGTGTTCTCTTATTTTTGCTCTTCAAATTGTGTTTTTCTGTGTTGTCGTGTGAAATACTGTGACAATAATGGCGTGTGAAAAACGTAATACTAGGCTCCAAAGTAAACTGAGAAATGACAGTGAAAATGAAAGCAGTGTGTTAGCGCCACCGAGTAATGAATTAACTGATGTTCAAAGTAGTAATTTGATAATTGTGCATAGGGAAATGGAGCGGGCGGCAAACAATGGCGTGGACAGTGAAACAATTAGTGAAGAGGGAAGCATTATCGATCGATCGGTCGGCAACAGCTCGCCTCAGGAATCCGAAATGATAGGACACAATTTTGCAAACACTGTAGATTCAGGTTTTGCGTCCTCACCGTTTTCTCAAATGAGTCAAGACACGTTTTCCGCTTGTCAAAATGTGAATGTTGCCGGTGCAAATTCACTGCCGAAAAACACTGAGGAACATGTTTCAGACACCAGTGCATTGTTATTACAGTTAATGCAACAAATGGGACAAAGGCTACAAAAGTTAGACACAACGCTTGAACAAAATCAGAAACAAACACAGCAACAGTTACACACAATGGAACAAAATCAGAGACAAACACAGCAGAATCTTAAAAAGTTAGACACAATGGAACAGAATCTTCAAAAGTTAGACTCATTGGAGCAAACTCTTGAACAAACACGTGAGGATTTAACTACTGAGTTACATCACATTGAATCGAAATGTCAAAAAGTCTGTAATGACGTAAAAACACAAATTTGTGAGCATTTCCAACCTATTTTTTCGCGTCATGAAAATGCATTACAGAATCATGAAGCAGCCATAAAAGAACTGCAAACTATTGTTCATGAAAATCACAACACCTTGCAAGCTAAAATTGACTCAGTTGCATCTACCGATTCGGTTACGCAACTTGCAAAAACTCAGGAAAACTTAAAGGACACAGTAGATACTCTGAAACTTGGTTCAGAAAAACATACAGAGGAAATAATTTCACTATCGGATAAAGTAGCAGAACTTTCAGATCAGTTCACTAACTTATCTACAAAGGTAGATGATGATCTGAATAACACAACACCTGTAGCCTTCACGGACACAGAAGAGTATGAACAAATAAGAAAATTCAAACAAAATCAGAATCAAATTAATACACAACACCAAAGAGAAATCCGGGAAGTACAAGATCAGCTGACACAGGTAATACAAGAATTACGTATTTCAGAGGACACTGGCGCTCCAACACGGGAAGAGGGACTTAGAAACACGGAAAAGCCGCAAAATAATAACACAGGGCATTTCGGAAGTTATGAAAGAAATTGGCAAGGTGCACCGAATTTTGAAATGGAACCGCCGAAACGACGTGACAATGACCGATATGCGACTCGCCGACATGATGATTTTGACTATAAGCTGTTCATTACTACACGTAAATTCAAAACATTTAAGAATTATGGCAACGACATTCATCCACAAGCATGGCTCCATCAATTCTCTCATTGTTTTCCTCCCAACTGGTCGTTAGAACACAGATTAGAATTCATGTGTGGCTATTTAGAGAATGAACCAGCTGTAAGAATGCGATCGGTCATTCACGATTGCCACAGTGAGGGAGAATTTTACCATGCCTTCCTCTCAGCATATTGGTCTCAAGCCACACAAGACCGTGTAAAACATAGCATCATGATGATGAAACACTTTGAACAGTCTGAATTTTCCAGTCTTGTGAAATATTTTGAAGACATGTTGCACAAGAATCAGTACCTGACAAACCCATACAGCCCCTCAGAACTCATCCGCATTTGCTTACTCAAATTGCCTGAACATTTACGACATATTATTTTAGCAGGACGTTGCAAAGACGACATTGAAGCTTTTCAGGGTCTGTTACAAGAATTAGAAATTGACACTGATAATCGCGGAACGCGAAAACAAGGACACAACAATTACAGGTCACATCCGTCACAATTCCGTGACGACAGAAACAATAACCGGACACGACTGGTCTATTCTTACAACGCAAATCGTGACCAAAATAGACACCACCCGTACGACAACCGTTGGCAGAGTAGTAATAATTACAGGGAAAGATCACCTCTCCGCAGTAGTGACTATCACAGAGACAATCAGAGAAACAGACAATATGGGAACCAAAATAATTATTATCAAGGGAGACAGAATAACTTTAGACGCAAAGGTCCAGCGCACAGTTACGATTCAGGGAGAAATTCTCCACCACTTAACCGACAAGAAAGAAACTACACGTACTACCGCCATGACGACAGACGATGTGATCGTAACGACAGACCTGAATTGCATCAGAACTGGCGGGATTCAAACAGAGCAGGGCACTTTCGACAACGTGAATTTGTAGAAATTAGGTCTCCTAATCCCAATAACGACGCGCGCCAACAAAGAAACAGACAATGACTCACACCGCAGGCAGCCGCGTGCGCCGGCTGGCTCAGAGAAAAATAACATTGACGCAGCAAGATTCCAGTATTCTTTACGGACGAATACCGCATGATAATTGCATTCAAGTTGAAATTCTGCGTACTAGGAAGAGTAAAGGTTTACACTATATTTCACATGTAAAACCGTTTATTGAAAGATAATCTGCTTTTTAACTTTGTCTTTGCCATAAAACGTTTCACTTCACGTTACTAGTATGCTTTAGAAACTGTTACCATGCAACAATGTTTAAAGTTAAATATCCAGTCAAGAACCAAGACAACTTATTCAAACAGAAATTACGAATGCATTGTTATTGCGACCAGATGATACAGTGGTTAGTTTATGGGACAGCTACACGATTTATATCACGACGTTACTAATGTGTGACAATTTACATTGTTGCTTTTGCGGAGTATCTGTTTTATATCTGCACAGTTTTTCTGAATTATTCTGGAAAGTAAAACAGGTTTAGGTAGGATTTTCTTGGAAATAAATGTTGAGGTAAGAAATGTGTGAACATATAAACACAGAAAGCATGCTTAGTTAGAATTTTTTTTGGTGGAAACAAAGGATGAAATAAGAGGAAAGATATATGAAGTTTTAGGTTGGACTGCAGTACCACATGTTACACTGAAAACGAACCCTGTCCTTTCCTATTGGTGTTATCCCACTATGTGTTTGTGTACCCTTGAGTATTTGTTTTCTTCCTGTCTCTGTGTAGTTTCATAGAATTTTTTCTTCTTTTAATATTAAGCTACATTCACTATGATGAGGAATACTGTTATCCTCGAATATAATTGGCATTAATAATATGTTATTTACTTTGTAAAGATGTTAGACATTATTAATTCTGTTCTGTTTAATGCTCATGTGTGAAGTAGATGTTTCAAAAGTTATTGTGATCTTTTATGTATGTACTCATGTCATAATTGCACTGATGTATATGTTAGTTCGATTCTTTTGTAAATCCTGTACTACAAATGTTATCTGTATTGTTATGTTTTTAATGATGTATTTTGTACCTTTGTAATTATATTTTCGTGTTATAATATTGTAATTGACACCAGTTCTTCAAATTAAGTTACATTTCACTGCACACGTTTCTGTTGGTCATAGTATATGGACAATATGTGAGAAGTAGGGACTGTTAGTGTTTGCACGTGTGTTAATAATTCAGCAAGGGACTGGATAACAGCATTGCTGGTTCTAAGGACAATTCCAAAAACTTTGTGAGTGCACAAGTGGTGGTTTATGGACTAGCTATATTCTCCGCAAGACTCTTCGATGGTGAATGTGCACCTGCACAATCGCAACAGATGGCTGCTGGTCATCTCTACAAGGACTACAGTGGGTCTGCACCTCTGGTGGCCCACCAATACCATTATCTCTACAAGGACTACAGTGGGTCTGCATCTCTGGTGGCCCACCAATACCATAATCTCTACCAGGACTACAGTGGGTCTGCTCTGTGATGACCTACCAATATTCATCAAAACTTCGACTGACTCTGCAGTGGGTTTGCTCTGTTGTGGCCCATTACCTGTCAGCATGTCGAGAGTCAGCACTGTCTTTCCGTTGGAAGGACAACACTACTTCTTCAAGACTGCATGGAAATCCACTACTTCCGTGTGCATTTTATTCTACTGCTCAGACTTTGAGAAAAAACACTATATTTTACCGTAATGAATGATCAGGACTGTCTTTATGGACTGTGACAAAATTTTAGCTTTTGACCAACGTTGTATCAATAAGTGTGTGCATTTGATTTCTTTGTTATTGTAATTATGAAAAATTTTATCAAATCATTATTGGCCACTGCCCAAAAAAAAATTTGTAAAATTTTTTGTGGGGAGCATGGGGGCTATGTAAGTAGGCTGTTTATGTTTTCTCTATGTAAGTAGGCTGTTTATGTTTTCTCTATGTAAGTAGGCTGTTTAGGTTTTTTATTGGTAACGCCACCTCTGTATGAAAATCACTGGCTGTGCTGTGTGCAGTCTGTGGCTGCTTTGCATTGTTGTAATACTCGCCATTGTAGTGTTAGGCAGCTGGCTGTGAACAGCGCGTAGCGTTGCACAGTTGGAGGTGAGCCGCCAGCAGTGGTGGATGTGGGGAGAGAGATGGCGGAGATTTGTAATTTGTCATGAACTGCTATATTTATACAAGATGATATCAAGGTAAATACATTGTTTGTTCTCTATTAATATCTTTCATTTGCTAACTACCCCTATCAGTAGTTAGTGCCTTCAGTAGTTTGAATCTTTTATTTAGCTGGCAGTAGTGGCGCTCGCTGTATTGCAGTAGCTTGAGCAGCGAAGATTTTTGTGAGGTAAGTGATTTGTGAAAGGTATTGTTTAATGTTAGTCAGGGCCATTCTTTTGTAGGGAATTTTGAAAGTCAGATTGCGTTGCGCTAACAAAATATTGTGTGTCAGTTTAAGCACAGTCGTATATAAATTGTTCAAAGGGGACGTTTCAATAGCAAATTATGTGAATTTAAATGCTCCAGTAACCTTGTATATACAACCTTCTCGATAACTTTAGCAAACACTTTCGCAGTCGACTGTTGATATCTTTCCAGGTAAGGCGTAAAGCGACTGCTTTCTAACGCCATTACTTATTTTTTCTGGCTTTTGCTTCTCCTATGTGCGTTCTGTGCACGGCAAACATTTTCATAGCAGTATCTCTGGTAGTCACCGTCTCACTTGCAAGTACAACAACTTACAGACTTCAGATGCATGCATGGGCGTCTATGACTTGGCGAATTACATCGTGAGCACCTCAGTACTTGTGACTGATCCGTTTCCTTGCCTTTTCTTGATACATCTCGCTCCAGCTTTCTTATTCTTTTATCTACATGACACTCTTGCGCCATATGGACTGGCTTCCCATACGTGAAATATTTGGTGGCTTTCTTCTTGGTGCACAGAACTGCACCACTACCTCGGACGATGTTCTTTTCTCAGGCTGAGGCTATCGCGCTCGCCTGTGGAAGAGCTATCTCCAGAGCCTGTGCTAACGTTATCTTCTCAACTCGCCATGCACTATTCCCTTTATCCTGTCATCGTACATCCCGTTGATAAACACTGCTTGGCTTAATTTCCAATTGTGAGCAAGGCTGCATTCTAGCTTCGATTCTCACAGAGTAGCTCTTATTGCTTCCCTGAAATGGCCCTGCATGGTATCCAACCTGTAGCCCCACTGAGCTATAATTTCCCCGCGTTCTTGCTGACTTGCCAACATCTGGCATGCATAGAAGTCAAGTGTCCTTTTACTAGGACAGTTTTCTACTAATATGGCATACACATCTCGCGAAGTTGCGGTTAGATCTCTGACTAACACGAGGGTTATCCCAAAAGTAAGGTCTCCTATTTTTTTATACGTACAGAACTCTGTTTGTGTGGCAGTTGGTCACACTGTTAAGAAGAGTGCTTCACGCGCTGTGTGTGCGCACGCCGCGCGGAGGCGCTCAGTCTTGGCTTGGCAGCCGTTGAGAATGGAGCTCCCTTTGGATGTTACCGCCAAGTGCTGATTGCGCGCAGTTATTCGGTTTTTGAACGCAAAGGGCCCTGCGCCGCCAATTGACGGAGGTGTATGGTGACTCGTGCATGGACGTCAAAAATGTTCGTAAGTGGTGTAGAGAGTTTGCAACTGGTCGGACCGAAATTCACGACCAACGAAGGAACGGGAGACCGTCAATTTCTGAGGGGACAGTGTTGAAGGTTGAGAAAAGCATGCGTGAAGATCGGCATATCACCCTAGATGATCTCTACACGTTGGTTCCTGAGGTTTCCCGAAGCACCGCTCACAGAATTTTAACGGAAAATTGAGCTACCGGAAGGTGTGCGCAAGATGGGTGCCACGCATGCTGACTGAGGACCACATGCGGCAACGAGTTGATGCTTCCCGCGCATTTCTTCACCGCCTTGTAGCAGAACAGGACAACTTTCTGGACTCTACTGTCACGGATGACGCAACCTGGGCATACCACTTTACACCTGAGACCAAGCAACAATCGCGCCAGTTCATAGATTTCCGAACAGCATGGCGGCGAGCTGGTATGACACGGGCATTCAAAAACTGCCACAGCGTCTACAAAAGTGCATCGACAGAAATGGTGATTGTGTCGAAAAATAGCTAAATGTTCAAGCTGTAAACTGATGTAAACCATTGTAGAAATAAACAGGTCTGTGCATTTATAAAAAAAAATAGGAGACTGTAATCGTACTTGAATTATGTAATCATTATGGCAGCTCACCTGAACCTCTCAATACCAGCAATATTCTAATGTGTTTCTATAATCTATTACATTTCATTTCTTTAATGTTATACCACAAGGATCAATAATCTCTATGTACTGTTTCAAAGATACTATTAGTTTATATAATGATTACTGTAACTTACTACCTTATTATCTTGCTGTTTGGGACACCCAATCTCATGCAGCTCGTACATGGAATTGTGTGTGTGTGTGGGGGGGGGGGGGGGGTTGTAATGGTACTTGAATTACGTAACCATTACGGCAGCTCACCTGAACCTGTCGATACCAGCAATATTCTATTGTGTTTCTGTAAAGTAGTTGACATATTTCTGAGACAACATTCAGATTTGATTTCATTAATGTAGAAGTACTTTGATTCATCGATATGTTTATATTGCAATGATATTATTCTTATGTGTATTCTTTCTTTTGTCACTATGATCTTTGACGTACTTGTAACTATGATTTTTGGGCGCGTAGGCGATTATTAGTTAGTTAGAGGGTCGGACCTTGAGAAAGTCAAGTCTTGGACGTTATGTTGGAAAGACGCATATTGTAGTCAGCTTATAAAATGTGAACTTTAACAGTGAGGAAGATGTTTTCAAGTGTGTTTTGTATTGTGAAGTGATGTTTATGTGTTACGCGATATTGCAACAAAAGCAATAAAAAGGAAGTGTAACTTAAATTCGGAGTGCTGATTTTTGACATCACCATTGTGCTAACTTTCAAAGGTTTAATCTTCAAGAATGGTTTGTGAAACACATCTATAAAACTTTTGAATATAGCAGAGTAAAACCTAGGCCTCTCTGCATCCGAGCTTGGAATCATCACCGCCTAGATTTTCGACGATTGAGCCATGATTTTACACCGAGCGAGGTGGCGCAGTGGTTAGACACTGGACTCGCATTCGGGAGGACGACGGTTCAATCCCGCGTCCGGCCATCCTGATTTAGGTTTTCCGTGATTTCCCTAAATCACTCCAGGCAAATCCCGGGATGGTTCCTCTGAAAGGGCACGGCCGACTTCCTTCCCCATCCTTTCCTAATCGATGAGACCGATGACCACGTTGTCTGGTCTCCTTCCCCAAAAAACAACAACAACAACAACATGATTTTACAACGAGGCCATCGTGGGAAACACGAAAAGATGAGTGCCTAGTTTATTCATTACTACATGAAATGACTTTATTAACTGTGCTGTAATGACGCCAGCCACATAATAACTTTGTTGTTGCCCGAAAATGCAGTATTTAGCAGCGTGAGCAACACCACAATCATTATTAAATTTTGACCTTTGTTGTGGTAGGGTTGTTAGAAGACCTTACTTTTGGTATTACCCTCGCAACTTGCTGCATGCTGAGCCCACTATTTTAGTTTTAACAAATTTGAAATGGGTATCACGTTGCTCTTGGTCTATAAGTTCAAACGCAAGATGACAATTGTCACGGAACTCATTTAGCGTGGCTTAGTGTTATCAGACGATTGCAGTAGTCATTTTAGCATATCTGACAAGTAAGGAACTGCCTACTTTGTGACAGGCGCTCCAGAACCTGCGACGGACACACTACCTCAGTTTCGTGACATGCCTCCAAGTCTTTTAACTCACCGTTGGACTTCATACTGGTGCCACTGCTTTCGTGCACCGTCTGCTGTGAAGCGTTGCCGTCCATCGTCACTGCTGTCGCTGCTGCTGATGTCTGCCTCCCATTGTCTCACGCGCCGTCTGCAACCTTTGGCACGTGTGTGTGCTGCGGCCGCTGGTGGCTGCCCACGCGCCGTGGCACCCGCGCCACTGTCCGTCGCTAATGGTGCTGCTGCACCGCCTCTGCGCCGTCTGCAACCCTCCCCCCCCTCCCCCCGCGCTTTGCACCACGGCCAGCGTCTGCGTCGTCGGCCGCCCCTGGCTGCTTTCCTCCCCGTCCGTCCGCTGCTTTTGAGGCCGCACCGCCCCTGGCCGCCTCCGGTACGACCCTCCATCCCCATGCACCACCTGCCTGCTGGGCTCGTACCTGGTTCTTCTCCAGCCTTCTCCAGGCGCTGTCCATTCCTCGGCACTGGATAGGGACCGCCTTCTTCTTCTTCTCCTCGGGAGCTCTTTTACCCTCCTGGCTCTGTTGCTGATCTGCATATGGGTTATTCGAGTAATGAAAAAGGAGTTCTCAAAGCCGCTCCGTCGGTTTGCTTGACGGCGAGCTGAGCAGGTTCGATATTCCAAATGGAGGTGATCTATTCCTATAACTTGTGCGTGATAACTGCACGCTAATCCATGACCAACCCCACACCTGGCACCAGAAAATAGTCCCTACGTTGCGTCCATTGAGCGGGTTAGACGCTCATTGACAATGGAGCCTGGCGAAGGTCGTATAGTCAGCTAACGCGGATTTGACTAATTGGAAGTTAGAAAACGTTGAATCCTGCCTAGTTGTCGAATATGAGATACTTAGAAACCTGCTTTCTACGATCGCTAGTCAACAATTCAAGCAAATCGTATTAATGAGTTTTATTTTGGAAAGTAAATGATAATATTTAACTTTGAGATTTATATACACTATTGGCCATAAAATTGCTACACCACGAAGACGACGTGCTACAGACGCAAAATTTAACCGACATGAAGAAGATGCTGTGATAACCAAACGATTAGCTTTTCAGAGCATTCACACAAGGTTGGCGCCGGTGGCGACACCTACAACGTGCTGACGTGAGGAAAGTTTCCAACCGATTTCTCATACACAAACAGCAGTTGACCAGCGTTGCCTGGTGAAACGTTGTTGTGATGCCTCATGTAAAGAGGAGAAATGCGTACCATCACGTTTCCGACTTCGATAAAGGTCGGATTGTAGCCTATCGCGTTTGCGGTTTATCGTATCGCGACATTGCTGCTCGCGTCGGTCGAGACCCAATGACTGTTAACAGAATATGGAATCGGTGAGTTGAGCAGGGTAATACGGAACGCCGTGCTGGATCCCAACGGCCTCCTATCACTAGCAGTCGAGATGAAAGGCATCTTACCCGCATGGCTCTAACGGATCGTGCAGCCACGTCTCGATCCCTGAGTCAACAGATGGGGACGTTTGCAAGACAACAACCATCTGCACCAACAGTTCGACGACGTTTGCAGCAGCATGGACTATCAGCTCGGAGACCACGGCTGCGGTTACCGTTGACGCTGCATCACAGACAGGAGCGCATGCAATGGTGTACTCAACGACGAACCTGGGTGCACGAATGGCAAAACGTCATTTTTTCGAATGAATCCAGGTTCTGTTTACAGCATCATGATGCCCGCATCCGTGTTTGGCGACATCACGGTGAACGCACATTGGAAGCGTGTATTCGTCATCGCCATACTGGCGTATCACCCGGCGTGATGATATGGGGTGCCACTGGTTACACGTCTCGTTCACTTCTTGTTCGCACTGACGGCACTTTGAACAGTGGACTTTACATTTCAGATGTGTTACGACCCGTGGCCCTACCCTTCATTCGGTCCCTGCGAAACCCTACATTTCAGCAGGATAATGCACGACCGTATGTTGCAGGTCCTGTACGGGCCTTTCTGGATACAGAAAATGTTCGACAGCTGCCCTGGCCAGCACATTCTCCAGACCTCTCACCAACTGAAAACGCTTGGTCAATGGTAGCCGAGCAACTGGCTCGCCACAATACGCCAGTGACTAACTACTCTTGATGAACTGTGGTATCGTGTTGCATGGGCAGCTGTACCTGTACACGCCGTCCAAGCTCTGTTTGACTCAATGCCCAGGCGTATCAAGGCCGTTATTACGGCCAGATGTGGTTGTTCTGGGTACTGATTTCTCAGGATCTATGCACCCAAACTGCGTGAAAATGTAATCACATGTCAGTTCTAGTATAACATATTTGTCCAATGAATACCCGTTTATCATCTGAATTCCTTCTTGCTGTAGCAATTTTAATGGCCAGTAGTGTAATTATGCTATGAAATGTGCATCAATTCATTGTTAAGTTGATGAAATGTCTCATATTTTAAAATAAATTGTATATCATTCCTGGTTTTAGAATATACAATGATATTGCGTATGAAATGTAAAACAGTATAAATGTTTCTCTTACAGGAAAAAATTGACTTATATGAATTTTTGTCATTGACAGTTGTAAAGCAAATGTGTATGTTTTCCAATTAATGGAATAAAAATTGTGAAAAACCTTGTATAAAAATTTGCAGTCGCTGGGAACATCATCAACTACAACATTTTTCCCTAAGGAGGGGGGGGGGGGGGGGGGGCGAGTCGCAAATTTAAAAAATGCAACGTCTGGAAGGCAACAGAACAGAAACAGAGTCCAAAGGAGATATCACAGGAAATGTGTTGGTTAGGGCGTTGGAAATGTTGCGTAGACTCGCGTTGTATCACGCGAGCTCACGCGTCGAGCCGCGAGGGCGGCAGCGGCAGTGCGTTGGCGGTGACCGCGTCTGCTCAAACACGAGACCCCATAGAGCGGTGTCTGGAAGCGCCAACGTGGGAGGGGCGGCGTGACCTGCCGCACAGTACAAAGGCGGAGAGAGCGCAGCCCGTGGGAGGGTCCAGCACACACAGCGGTCCAAAGGGGACGTCTGTTTAGGTCAAGCTCTGCTCATGCTCATACTTAGCGCCGTACCTCCCTCCATGGGATTCTGCAATCAGGAGTAGTATACTTCCCGTCAAGTCATTATCCAATTCTGGCTCAGAGAAGCAATTAAAGAGTGCAGTTATTCAAGTCTCGGCTTCGTTCGATTATTCCCCGACTGAGTTTAATAACTCTTTCAAACTTCCAACTAGCCGTCTCCACATTGCCTGACTGAACAGACCCTGCACTGAGCGTCTGGACCGCTCGTTGGCCGCGACAGCACCGCAGATTGCTATCCCACTAGATTACGTGTTTCATCGTTACCTGAATTGAAACTTCTTGGCAGATTAAAAATGTGTGCCGGACCGAGACTCGAACTCGGGACCTTTGCCTTTCGCGGGCAAGGGCTCTACCGTCTGAGCTACCCAAGCAGGACTCGTGCCCCTTCCTCACAGCTTCACTTCTGCCAGTACCTCGTCTCCTACCTTCCAGACTTTACAGAAGCTCTCCTGCGAACCTTGCAGAGCTAGCACTCCTGAAAGAAAGGATATTACAGATACATGGCTTAGCCACAGCCTGGGACTTGTTTCCAGAATGATGTTTTCACTCCTCAGCGGAGTGAGCGCTGATATGAAACTTCCTGGCAGATTAAAACTGTGTGCCAGACCGAGACTCGAACTCGGGACTTTTGCCTTTCGCGGGCTGAGCTACCCAAGCACGACTCACGCCCCAAGGTTCGCAGGAGAGCTTCTGTAAAGTTTGGAAGGTAGGAGACGAGGTACTGGCAGAAGGAGGAGATAGAGAAGATCCAAAGAAGAGCGGCGCGTCTCGTCACAGGGTTATTTGGTAACCGTGATAGCGTTACAGAGATGTTTAATAAACTCAAGTGGCAGACTCTGCAAGAGAGGCGCTCTGCATCGCGGTGTAGATTGCTCGCCAGGTTTCGAGAAGGTGCGTTTCTGGATGAGGTATCGAATATATTGCTTCCCCCTACTTATACCTCCCGAGGAGATCACGAATGTAAAATTAGAGAGATTAGAGGGCGCACGGAGGCTTTCAGACAGTCGTTCTTCCCGCAAACCATAGGCGACTGGAACAGGAAAGGGAGGTAATGACAGTGGCACGTAAAGTGCCCTCCGGCACACACCGTTGGGTGGCTTTGAGGAGTATAAATGTAGATGTAGATGTAGAAGTGAAGCTGTGAGGAGGGGGCGTGAGTCGTGCTTGGGTAGCTCAGATGATGGAGCCCTTGCCCGCGAAAGGCAAAGGTCCCCAGTTCGAGTCTCGGTCCGACACACAGTTTTAATCTGCCAGGAAGTTTCATATCAGCGCACACTCCGCTGCAGAGTGAAAACATCATGTTGGTTACCTGAGTTCTTATACGCTGTCTGTTAAGCTTCCGTGCTTTGCTAATGCTGCGCTCCCTGCGGTCACACAGAAAGTGCATGGATACTCCCGACATGCGTGGACGAGTATTATCTTGATGAAAACTGGCATCACGATTCTGTTGCATGAGGGGTAACTCATAAGAACGCACCGTTGTGGAGTCGTAGTTCGCTCAACCAGTTCCAGCCCTAACCTGAAGTTATATCCTATGGCCCCCCCAATACATGACGCCGGGAGTAACAGTGCTATGCGTCTCCAAAACACGAGAAGAGTGGCATCTTATAAAGTCAGCGTCATACTCACCTAGTAGATAGTGTCGGAAGTCCCATGCGGCTTTTCGCGGATGATGCTGTAGTATACAGAGAAGTTGCAGCATTAGAAAATTGTAACGAAATGCAGGAAGATCTGCAGTGGATAGGCACTTGGTGCAGGGAGTGGCAACTGACCCTTAACATAGACAAATGTAATGTATTGCGAATACATAGAAAGAAGGATCCTTTATTGTATGATTATATGATAGCGGAACAAACACTGGTAGCAGTTACTTCTGTAAAATATCTGGGAGTATGCGTGCAGAACGATTTGAAGTGGAATGATCATATAAAATTAATTGTTGGTAAGGCGGGTACCAGGTTGAGATTCATTGGGAGAGTCCTTAGAAAATGTAGTCCATCAACAAAGGAGGTGGCTTACAAAACACTCGTTCGACCTATACTTGAGTATTGCTCATCAGTGTGGGATCCGTACCAGATCGGGTTGACGGAGGAGATAGAGAAGATCCAAAGAAGAGCGGCGCGTTTCGTCACAGGGTTATTTGGTAACCTTGATAGCGTTACGGAGATGTTTAACAAACTCAAGTGGCAGACTCTGCAAGAGAGGCTCTCTGCATAGCGGTGTAGCTTGCTGTCCAGGTTTCGAGAGGGTGCGTTTCTGGATGAGGTATCGAATATATTGCTTCCCCCTACTTGTACCTCCCAAGGAAATCACGAATGTAAAATTAGAGAGATTCGAGCGCGCACGGAGGCTTTCCGGCAGTCGTTCTTCCCGCGAACCATACGCGACTGGAACAGGAAAGGGAGGTAATGACAGTGGCACGTAAAGTGCCCTCCGCCACACACCGTTGGGTGGCTTTGCGGAGTATTAATGTAGATGTAGATGTAGAAGGATGGTCATTTGGGATAGCGTAGGACTGCAATTCGCCGCTGAACACAACGTGGTGCAATTCATGAGCAGTCCGTGCTCCCTGGTCATGGAAGCACTCCGAACACAGCCTACACTTGGAATGGTAATACCTTGGCCTGGCTGCTGACAGTCTTCGATCGGTATCACGGGATAGCACGGTACGTTCCAGGGAAGTCCATTACTTGTTCTCGGACAGCAGGCACAGATGTGAAGAGTTTATGACGTGCTTGTTATACGGTATAGTGATTCTCCCTCGAGGTGGTCACGCGTGACCGACCAGAACCTTGAGGACGAGTACGCCAGCCGTCACGTTCCCATGTTGTCCAACAATGGGCGGCTGTCACATCCGAGTGCCCCCATTTTTTGGATCCTACACGATTCGGCCAGATGACCAAATGGAGACCCACAATGAGGCCTCTCTCAAACTCTGTCAAGCGGAAATAACGCTGTCTCACACGAGTTCGCTGCCTCTCCGTATCCTTCACAGTGAGTACTCGACATCTGACACTGTTTCACATCACCTACACACCCTATCAGGCCTGGTGACAAGAGTAAACACTACCAGTATTACTGCAGTCTGGTGGACAGACTATCTGTCAAATGGCTCTCAGCACTATGGGACTCAACATCTTAGGTCATAAGTCCCCTAGAACTTAGAACTACTTAAACCTAACTAATCTAAGGACATCACACACACCCATGCCCGAGGCAGGATTCGAACCTACGACCGTAGCAGTCCCGCGGTTCCGGACTGCAGCGCCAGAACCGCACGGCCACCGCGGCCGGCAGACTATCTGTCACACAGAATTGTATCTCTAATCATTTACATAACCACTGATGGTGTGTGCAAAGCTACAGTGACATCTGACCATGTTTTCTTGCTGCTGCATTTTTTATCTGTTAGTGTAAGTTATAACTAAAGTCATCCTTGACGGTTGTAACCCACATCATAGCGTGTTAACAAATAATAAGTACATGCGTTACTAAAAGGTAGTAAATTAAGGCTATGGGACCTAGGTAAGCTGAAAGAACTGGGTGTTGCTGGAAGCTTCAGAGAGAGCATTAGGCAACAGTTGACCATAACAGGGGATATGGATACAGTAAAGAACGAATGCGTAGCTTTCAGAGACGAAATAGTGAATGCAGCAGAGAATCAAATAGGTAAAAAGACAAGGCCTGGTAGAAATCCTTGGATAACAAAAGAGATATTGAACTTAATGGATGAAAGGAGAAAATATAAAAATGAAACAGGCGAAAGTGAATGCAAACGTTTAAAAATGACATTGACAGGAAGTGCAAAATGACTAAGCTGGGATGCCTAGAGGACAAATGTAAGGAATTGTAAACATATTTCATTAGGGGAAATATAGTTCCCGCCTACAGGAAAATTAAAGAAGCCTTTGGGGGAATGAGAAACAGCTCTACGAATATCAAGAGCTTAAATAGGAAACCAGTCCTAACCAAAGAGGGAAAAGCTGAAAGAAATATATAGACAGCCTATACAGGGAAGATAAACTTGAAGGCAATAGTATAGAAAGAGAAGTGGACGTAGATGAAGGTGAGACAGGAGATATGATACTGAGAGAAGAAAATGACAGAGCCCTGAAAGACCTAAGTCGAAACGAGGCCACGGGAGTAGACGCTATTCTGTTAGAGCTACTGATAGCCTTGGGGAGTCAGACATGACAAAAATCTTCCATTTGGTATGCAAGATGTATGAGACAGACGAAATAAACTCTCACTTCAAGAAGAATGTAATAATTACAACCCCAAAGCATCTGACCGATGTGAAAATTACCGAACAATCAGTATAATAAGTCACGGTAGCAAAATACTAACACGAACTGGAGGAAGCTGACTTCGGGGAAGATCAGTTTGGGTTCTGGAGAAATGTAGGAATACAGAAGGCAATACCAACCCTACGACTTGTCTTAAAAGACAGGTTAAGGAAAGATAAACCTGTGTTTATAGCTTTTGTAGACTTACAAGGGGAAGGCCTCAGACACGGCCAACAGATTCGGCTCAAATTTGGCAGGTCACTTGTGTACAACCTAAAACGAAGAAATCTTAAGATATTTTAGGTCAACGCCGCCGCGTTTTTGAGAAAATCACCCTGTAACCTCCCCCTCACTTATCGACCTTAATGACAGTGAAAAATTAAACCACATGTACCTAATGGAAATTTGGGAAAAAGCAATCGTCACCAAAGTAAATCTGTCGGTAAAGAGGGAGGAAAGGGTTACATCTAAATGAAAGGAAAAATGCAAATGAAACTGGTGGACATTAATTTTGAAAAGGGGTAAAGTTAATAAAGAAAGTAAATGTGCGGCCGTTACGTTAACAATTAACTAGCGGTAATTAGATATTTGAGATTTGGGGGAAATTACGGTCGCCAGTCTTATGGACAATTACTACAGTAACTGAAAAAGAAAGGTTATTACACATATAATTAGCACTAGAAGCGTGGCAACTGAAGGTTGACACGTGTAGTGTGAAACCTGAAAGTTTGTCAGAAGTAATAAATTTCGCTACATCCTGACTTAATTTAGCAAAAGAATTAATAAAACCGGAAAATTGAAAGTTAATTTAGTGACTGAAATTAATAGTGAGCTTTGTTTCTGAAGCACATCGAAATTCAGTAAAATACGGTTAGTCTTGGGCTCCCTCAACAATCATTTCAAAAGCTACTTGAATCTACGCAATTTAGAAATAAGAGATTTAACTTTGAACTTGAATTAAATGATTCTGAACAATTAACAATAGTAAAATTTAGTACGTACCAAGCTGAGCTGCAGTCACAGGTAAGCTAAAATATGCTAACAAAACTCGCACCCTTAATTTGTGCTTGTGTAATCTAAATATTGTAGTCAGCTATGAATACTTTAACTGAACTTTGAAATTAACACAGTGAAATGAAATGATATTACTTTAATGCTGGCGTTTGAATTTCAACGACACTCGGGTTCATTCCGGAAAAGGAAGGGACCTTGCTTGGTAATGCAATTGGGACAATGAGCAACAAATGTTCATGCTAAGTTGCTGTAATTTTAGTTATGAAAATGGAACAGTTTGAAAAGCTGATGTCTGCCATACATTTCTAAAACTTTACGTGCTTCCAGTCTTCCTTGTTGGTTGATTGAAGGTTTGAAGCCGTCGATCGAGGAGGTGGCGGCGACAGTCACTCATTGTCGGCCGTCGCTGTTGCAGAAGCTGGATGTTGGCGCGCCTTCTTCTCGACACGGTCTCCAGCCGAAACGGGCTCTTGATGTGAGCCAGCTAACGTTCCTGTCCGCTACACCATGTCAGAAACTAACATAGCAAGTCGAGTGCAATTACGTGCTGCCAAACACCGAAAGCGCGGCAACTCGCGGGAGCGTCACACAACACACCTGCTCCACTGCCCTCCTCCAGCCAGACCCCCCCTGCCAGCGCTCCATGCGGCAGAGTTGACACTACCAAAGATCTTAAACACTTTGGTTCTCCACACGACCTATCGATGTAATCGTTCGATAGCATAGATTTCCCTAGGCCAGACCCAGCGTAAAAATACAAATAATCTTTACAAAACAAACCAATTATACATCGACATAAATGCATATATATACAAATAGTAAAACAATTACAATATACAAAGACACAGAAACGTCATATCTTCAGGTAACAAAATAAGGAAAAAAATTTATAGTACTATAGATGTAAATAGGAGGATATGCATTTCCGGCGTTAGAACCTCTAAAGATTATGACGAGCAATCGACTCAAAATTGGAACGATCGATGGATAATTGTAAATAGAGCACTTTTTTCACCAGGTACCGGGTCCGAAAACGCATACTTTTCTAGAAATCGAGGTAAGAAACTTTTACAACGGCCGCTTCTGTACCCACATGGTAAACGCTTTTCGCTGACAGCACTGATAGCGCAACGGCCAAGGTAACGCCAGCACGGTAGCTCAGCGTGTTCGGTCAGAGGGGTTAGCTACCCTCCATAACAAAAAAAAAAGTCTGAGTGAATGAATTAACATAGAATCTAAACTGGTGCCATCGGAAGTCCGCACCAAACAAATTCTACGAACAATGTGGAACAAAATGAGATAAAAAAAGGTAACTGCCTGGGAATCGGAGAACCCGGGTTCGAATCTTGAAGAAACCTATCGGATGTCCTTCTTTTCGTTTATCTTTTTCCATATCTGAACCGATAGGGTTAATAAGGTAAGTAAATCAATAAGGAATGATAATAATAATTAACCCTCCTATCTCTATCAACTGAGATATGGAAAAATACAAACGAAAAGAATAACATCCGCTAGGTTTATTCGAGATTCGAACACGGGTTTTCCGATTCCCAACCAGTTACCTTGCCTGTTCCACTATCGGCGCTGTCGACGAATAGCGTTTACCATGTGGGTACAGAAGCGGCAGTTGTAAAAGTTTGTTTCCTCGATTTCTGGAAAAGTTTGCGTTTGCAGACATCATACCTGACGATGAAAAATGCTCTATTTACAATTATCTATCGATCCCGCCAAAGTTTGAGTCGATTGCTCGTCATAACCTTTAGGGGTGGTTTTCTCAAAATTGCGGGTGTGTTGACCCAAAATATCTTAGAGTCCTTCGTTTTAGGTTGTACACAAGCGACCTGCCAAATTTGAGCCTTATCTGTTGGCCGTGTCTGAGGCCTTCCCCTTGTTAGAGGAAGCTTTGGGCAATGTTAACTGCAATACCCATTTGAAATTCTGAAGGTAGCAGGGGTAAAATACAGGGAGTGAAAGATTGTTTACAAGTTCTACAGATACCATACGGAAGTAGTAAGAGTCGAGGGGCGTGAAAGGGAAGCAGTGGTTGGTGAAAGGAGTGAAACGGTGTCGTAGCCTATCCCTGATGTTATTCAACCTGTGCATTGAACAAGCAGTAAAAGAAACTAAAAAAAAATTTGGAGAAGTATTTAAGGTTCAGGGAGAGAAAATAAACATTTTGAGCTTTTCTGATGACAATGTAATTCTGCAGAGAGAGCATAGAACTTGGAAGAGCAACTGAACGAATGGACTTTTATCGAAGGAATGATATAACACGAACATCAACAAAAGCAAAACAACTATAAGAAATGTAGTAGAATCAAATTAGGCGATTTTGAGGGAATTAAATTAGGAAATAGAATACTAAAAGTAATAAATGAGTTTTGATATTTGGGCAGTAAAATAACAAATGATGGCCGAAGTAGAGACAAAATGTAGACTGGCGGTGGAAATAACAGCGTTTCTGAGAAGAAAAACATGTTTACATCGAATACAATTTTAAATTTTGGGAAATCTCTTCTGAAGCCATTTGTCTGATTGTAGCCATGTGTGGAAGTGGAAGTGGACGATAAGCAGTTGAGACAAGAAAAGAACGGAAGTTTTTGAAACGTGATGTTACAGAAGAACGCTGAAGACTGGATGAGTAGATCGCGTTAACTAACGAGTAAGTACTAAACATGATTGGGGAGAAAAGAAATTTGTGATATAATTTGACTAAAAGAAGGGATCGGTTGATAGAACGCATACTGAGACATGATCAAGGAACTGGGCGAGTTTAAAGCTGCCGCAATAACCACAGTCGTGGGTGCCCCAAGCCTGTGGTGTCCCGCCATGATCCCTGTCAAAATTTGTCCTCACTTAACAAACAGTTCGGTTTCCTGCTAAGAGAAGAAATTCTGAAAATTTAGAATGCTAATGGGCTGCATTCACAGTAAACTGGTTGCCAAGAGCACCTTCGTTGTTGACACTTACTTACTTACTTACTCCTCGGCCTGAAGGACCTTGGCCTGCATCACAATATCCTGCCATTCTATCCGGTCCATGGCTTTCCGTCTTCATCCTCTGACAGCCAGCTTTTTCCTGTCTTCTTTAATTCCGTCCACCCATCTCTTTCTTGGACATCCCTTCCGTCGTCCGCCTCCAGCCTTGCCATCAGAAATCCTCTTGCATATTCTGTCTTCGCCGGCCGGTGTGGCCGTGCGGTTCTAGGCGCTTCAGTCTAGAACCGCGTGACCGCTACGGTCGCAGGTTCTAATCCTGCCTCGGGAATGGATGTGTGTGATGTCCTTAGGTTAGTTAGGTTTAAGTAGTTCTAAGTTCTAGGGGACTGATGACCGCAGATGTTAAGACCCATAGTGCTCAGAGCCATTTTTCTGTCTTCCTCCATTCTGAGCATGTGTCCTGTCCGCCGCAGTCTTCTTATTTTAAAGGTGGTGACAATGTCAGGTTCTTTAAAAAGTTGTTCTAGTTCTGCATTCGTACGGTTGTGCCATCCTTCTTGATCGTCGCATATTGGGCCATATATCTTACGCACAACTTTTATCCCCCAAATGCTAAGTATCCTTTCCTCATTTGCAGTTATGGTCCGGGTCTCGGCACCATACCTAACAACCGGTCTTATAACTGAAACTTCCTGGCAGATTAAAACTGTGTGCCCGACCGAGACTCGAACTCGGGACCTTTGCGTTTCGCGGGCAAGTGCTCTACCATCTGAGCTACCGAAGCACGACTCATGTCCGGTGCTCACAGCTTTACTTCTGCCAGTATCTCGTCTCCTACCTTCCAAACTTTACAGAAGCTCTCCGGCGAAACTTGCAGAACTAGCACTCCTGAAAGAAAGGATATTGCGGAGACATAGCTTAGCCACAGCCTGGGGGATGTTTCCAGAATGAAATTTTCACTCTGCAGCGGAGTGTGCGCTGATATGAAACTTCCTGGCAGATTAAAACTGTGTGTCCGACCGAGACTCGAACTCGGGACCTTTGCCTTTCGCGGGCAAGTGCTCTACCATCTGAGAGCAGTTGCCCACGTAAGGCAAAGGTCCCGAGTTCGAGTCTCGGTCTGGCACACAGTTTTAATCTGCCAGGAAGTTTCAACCTCGTACCTGTCAATTAGGCTCATGAACAATGTGTCCTGCTCGTTCTTGGGTCTGCCTCTATATATATCCATTTCTCTCCCAGTCGACCGCCGGCTTGTGCAGAAGAACCAAAAACGTTTGAAGTCGCCGACCGGATCGGTGGTGCTATCGGAGCCCATGATTTGTTTCATTCAAGTGTCGAGTGGGCCATAAGTATTCGTCGAGTGACATCCTAAAAGAGAGGTTGCGGGAACAAGTGTTCGTTAAGTAAATTTTTCAACTGAACTGAGAACGTTCCTGTGAATGCACAGTCTGATGTGAGGGAACGTAGAGTTATTAGAGCTCCGTCAGTTGGAAATGGAAATGCCGTGTGGCTAGTGCTTCCCGGCGGGTAGACCGTTCGCCTGGTGCAAGTCTTTTGAGTTGCCGCCACGTCGGCGACTTGCGTCTCGGTGGGGATGAAATGATGATGAGAAGGACAACAGAACACCCAGTCCCTGAGCGGAGAAAATCTCCGACTCAGCCGGAAATCGAACCCAGGCCGTTAGTATGACAGTCCGTCGCGCTGATCACTCAGCTACCAGGGACGGACTTCCTCAGTTGATACTGCTGAAGAGTAGTATGTTACGTGCAAGCAAGAACTAGTAGCTGATGAAACTGTTCCACCAGCGGAAATAGTTTGCATAGTGTTACTACGAAAGGAACAGGTGCAGGTCAACATCGCCAAGAAGAAAAAAAATCACATAAGAGTGGTAACGACTTTCAAGCTGTCGATGATCTTAGCTATCGGAACGTTGCCAGGTATTATAAACGATAGTAAAATTTCATGTGGATCGCGAGACAATAAGGTGTTTCATTGTTTTTAACAGCTTTCGCATCTTTCGAATGACGAATAAGTTAAGCGAAAGTGGTTTGTGTATTCTCGACGAGAAGATGCTCTGTGTTGCTTTTATTGCAAGTTATTCAATTCGAGTGCTGGCTCTTTCTAAAGAAATGGCTTAAGAGACTAGCAAAGCTTGTCAAAAATTTTCTGTAACCTTGAATTGTGCTGCAACCATATTATTGAAATGAGCAAGTGGATAGAGCTTTCGCAGAGAATTAAAAATTCAAAGTTAATATTTCTGGCAACTCAACATCAGATTGATCCGGAATAAAAGAGGTGGGAATCGGTTTCATTTACGTTATTTTCTATCGTATGTTTCCTTGCGCAAAGAACTCTTCCACTAAGAGCCGACCTGTATTGTTGGGAAAGCTAGGTAATGAAAACTTTTTGGGGCAAGTAGAATTATTGGCCAAGTTCGATCCTGTGTTAAATGATTACATCATTTGTGTGGCTAAACCTGGAAGAACGCTAACGCAATTAAGTAAGGACATACAAAATGAAATGATTACCATAATTTCTGATGAGATTTTATATATCATGAAGAATAACATACTTAAAAATAAATATTATTTAGCAATATTGGCCAGAACCCGTGTGAGGTTGATAGATCCTCCATCGGGCGCCTCCCCAGGTGGCGGATAGGGGAAAGCCTCCCAGATATGGGTGGCACCGAGGAAATCAAATACTCGGGGCGGACCAAAAGTATCACATCCTCGAGGATAAGTACCCGGAGTAAAAACCGGCGAAACGAAGAAAACTAACACAAAAGCCCAGACACGTCTGTGTGGTAACCACCGGTACTCTGGCCAGCGTCTGTCACCAATGGTGCGGCTGATACGAGCTCCAGGAACTGAAAATCCCTGGTTCTACCAAACTGGCGCAAGCCAGACGAATTACAAGCATAATGGCAAGTACACCTAAAAACAACATTACCCCAGGTGGACGATCCACCCGTCGCAAGACGGCAACCAGGCACTCGGATTCTGGGGGACCTGGAGATGTACTAAAGGGCGAGTCGGAGCGCTCTGGCAAACTACCCAAGAAAACACACACATACTTTGGCACCTTCAACATACAGACACTAATACAAACGGGAAAATTACACAATCTAACAACGGAACTCACCAGTCAAAAGATCTCGATCCTAGCGCTACAAGAAACAAGATACACGGATTCAGACACAATAGACTACGGAAACTACAGATTCTTCAAGAGTGGAACCAACAGGAAAATCGGCAAAGGAGGAGCACTCCTCGGCATGGCCTTCGCAGTAAACAAAAACATCCTAGACTCAGTAAAAGAAGTCAACGCGATCAACAACAGGCTCATGACCATGCGAATCAAACACGCCAACAAGAACTACACCCTCATCAACGTACATGCCCCCACGAACGCAGACAACAAGGACAAACCAGAAGAAACAGACAAATTCTGGGACAAACTCGAAACCACCCTGGCAAAGATACCTCAAGACAACGCGAAAATTCTACTAGGCGACTTCAACGCACAAATCGGCAGAGAAAAACGCTACAGAAAAACAGTAGGAAATTTCCCTGCACACAAATTCACCAACAAAAACGGCACCAGACTGATCGAACTCTGCCAGCAAAACAACCTCAAAATCATGTCAACCTCCCTGATGAAAAAGCCCAAGAAACAAAAGACGTGGCGATCACCAGTCCACTCACTAGGCGAATTCCAGATAGATCACGTGGCAATCTCCTATGAATACCAGAAAGAAATCCACGACGTCCAAGTGAGAAAAGGCGCCAACATAGATTCGGACCACTACCTAACAAGAATCAAAATCAAACTCACACCAAGAAGACAACACAAAAAGAAATTGACCTCACCGAAATTTGATACAAGAAAGATCAGAGAATCGAACATCACAGAACACTGGGAAAAACAAGAGGCAAAATATTGGACCAGCTTTAAACAAAAAATTGTGAACACAGCCAAAGAACTGATCCCGCTGACTAGAAAACCCAGGCGCCCTTGGTGGAACTCTACCTGCGAAATCGCCCTACAAAATCGAAGAACAGCTTTCACAAACTACAACAGCAACAAAACACAAGAAACACGGGACAACTTCTATGAAATTCGAAGACAAACATCGAAAACAATAAGACAAGAGAAACGCAAATACATCAACGATCAGCTAAACTCCATCGAAGAAGACTTCAGAAATTTCAACACACGGGATTTCTACAGGACGTTCGCCAACCAAGTCAAAGGATACTCACCACAGATCCTCTGCTTCAGAAAAGAAGACGGAAAACTGGCACTTACCAACAAAGAAAACTGTGAAGAGCTCGCGAAGTACTTTTCAAAATTACTAAATTGCCCGGAACCTAACTCAACATTCGAACCCCGAGAACCGGCCAACGCACCGGAAGACTCACCATCACCAACAAAAGAAGAAATCCTCCACTGCATAAAGAAACTGAAAAACAACAAGGCAGCCGGTGAAGACGGAATAACGGCAGAACTGCTGAAGAACCTAGGACCAAAATCGCTAAACGAAATCACACAAATCATACAGAACACCTGGACAACCGAAATCATACCTGACGACTGGAAGACCGCACTCATTCACCCGCTACACAAGAAAGGTGACAGGACAGACACAAACAATTATAGAGGAATTTCCCTGCTACCGGTCATCTACAAAATTCTATCAACCTGCCTTCTCACCAGAACGCAAGGACAACTGGAACCCGCCATCTCGGAATACCAAGCGGGTTTCAGACCCAACAGAGCCTGCCCCGAACAAATCTTCAACCTGAAATCAATCATAAAATCCCACATGACAAGCCCCAAAAAAATCATCTGCACTTTCGTCGATTTCAAAAAGGCTTATGACTCGATCGACAGAAAGTCCCTCATCCAAATCCTCAGAGAAAAAGGCCTAGACCAAAAGACCCGAAGACTAATCGAACAGACACTAACCAATACAAAATCCAAAGTCAAATTCATGGGCGAAATCTCGGACCCCTTTGAAATCCACACTGGCCTAAGACAAGGAGATGGACTATCCCCGCTATTGTTCAACATCGTCCTGGACAAAGTAATGAGCGAATGGGAAGCTGAAGTCAGGAGACAAAACACCTGGAGACCAGTCACATTAGGAAGGAAAAGACTGGAAATCCCTTACCTAGCATTCGCAGACGACCTAGCGATACTGACCTATGACCCAACATCAGCAAAAACACAGATCGAAATCCTGAAAGAATGCGCCGAGAAAGTCGGCCTACAAATCTCTTTTGAAAAAACGCAAGTCCTAACAAGAGAAGGCGACGACATCACAACCAAGTACGGCAAAATTAAAGGGGTCACACACTTCAGATACCTAGGCGAAATCATCGAACCGACCGGAACAGAGAAACTGGCTTACGAAGACAGACAACAGAAGACACGGAAATCACTAGGCATGGTACGAAACGTCTACAACAAACAATGCATTTCCAGAAACACCAAGATCAGACACTATAACACAGTGATCAAAACCGCCGTACTGTATGCCAGCGAAACACTAGCACTCAACAGGAAAATCAACATTGAAGAAATCAAAAAAGAAGAACGCAAAATCATGAGGAAAATTTTAGGAGGAAGACCCACACCAGATGGCTACAGACTACAGAAGAACTCAACAGTAGAAGCATATTCGAACATCGAGAACGATATGAGAAAAAGGCGCCTTAAATTCTACGGACATTTAGATAGACTCCCTGAAACAAGACTCACCAAGAAAATTCTAGAACACATCAAGACACTTAAAGTCTCGACACCCTGGATGGAAGGAGTCCGAAAAGACCTACAAGCAATTGACACCACAAACACCACAGACAGAAGCACCTTCCGAAAACACATAGACAATTGGGAAGTAAAGTCAGAAGCGCTAAAACAGCGGACCAAACAAGAATGGTCTGAGGAGAGAAAAGAGGCCCTCTCCAAGAGAATGAAGGAGTACTGGAAGGACAAGAAGAACAAGCCTTCAATGTCATAAGCTTAACGATTTCCTTTTAGGGAAAATTCGCCAACAACAACAACAACAATATTGGCCAGAATTAAGTCACAAGGGGCAATTAAGCGTGGTTTTAAGAGTGACAGATGTATTTTCCAAGACGGTTGCAACTGAAGACTAGCTTTAAAAAACAGTGTGACACTACTGAAAAAGGTCTCACAGAACTGTTACTTCAGACACTACCTAACTTGGCATATCGCTAGCAGATTGTCGGTGGCAATCTTAACGACAACGGAAGCAACATGAAGGGCAAGAAGTGTTGTACTGTAGCTCGTATCATCGAAGAAACTCCAAGATCTCATTGTATCCCTAGCTGTGTTCATGGCTTGAACTTGATTGTTAGTGATGCAGTTAAATTGTCTATAATTGAGCTATTTTTTGGTGTAGTTCAAGGATTTTTCATATTATTTTCTGCCTCTGTGGAGCGTTGGCAAGCACCCAAGAACCACGTAAACCTGACTCAGAAGCCGCTGTGTGATACAATATGGGAAAGGATTGAAAGTGTTCGGGTTGTGAGATTTGAGATGCAAACATAAGATTTGCATTATCAGAGTTAAAGAACACTTGCAAAAATGATGCAATGTATTTCAGTGAAGCATTAGTCTTTTTAAAGAAATGACAAAATTGCCCGCCCCTGGTAGCTGAGTGATGCCGGCACGGTAGCTCAGCGTGTTCGGTCAGAGGGCTGCTCGCCCTCTGCAATAAAAATAAATAAAAAATAAAAAACCTCAGTAAAGGAATCATGGATCAACTGGAACGGATGCCTTGTGACGTCCGTCCACACCAAACGCAACGAACAATACCGAACAAAATGAAATAAAAATTTAAAAACGTGGTCAGTGCGACGGAATGTGATGCCTATCGGCCCGGGTTCGATTCCCGGCTGGATCGGAGATTTTTCTACGCTTAGGTACTGGGTGTTGTGTTGTCCTTATCAGCATCATCATTTCATCCCCATCGACACGCAAGTCGCCGACGTGACGTCAACTCGAAAGACTTGCACCAGGCGAACGGTCTGTCCGGCGGGAGGCCCTAGCCACACGGCATTTCCATTTTCCAGTCACAAAATTTAAGTTTTCTTTGTGTTCTGTGATATGGAATAGCATCCTTTGCCATGTCAACAGAGTCAATAAAGCATTTCAGCAATAAGATTACCAATTAGACACTACAGTAAAGTTAATGAAATCAGCACTTAGTGATGTAGAAGAACATAGAGCCAACAGTTTGAAAAGGCTAAAAAAGAAGCAGGGGAATTGGTTGTAGCTTTAGAAAATGTTAGTTAACAGAATCTAGATCTCCAATTGTTAATAGGCAGTTTTGTTACGAAAGAAGGATAAACGCATTTCAGGGAAAGAGAAACGCTGAAGGGCAAACTTATGTGTTGTGGTACACACCGCTATTATGTCTCTGAAGGAAAGGTTTCATCAGATCAGTAGCTGCTTCGACGTGTTCAGTGTTATTTGTGACATTAAGAACTTGGAAACAAAGAAATAAGATCCCAACAGCATGCAAAAATCTTGCAGATGCTTTGAGTGACCCTCCATTTTTCAGTTGGTGTTCATTAATTATCAGGATCTTCTAAGTGAATGGGGACCGTTGTCCCCTGTGTTTCTCTTCCATGCTCAAAACACAAGAAAAGTGGAGATTTAAGTGACTAATTTTTAAAATAGTGATTGTACAATTTAGTAGACTTTTCCCCGTTTTATTTATCGTTAGAACCTATTAAATATATGCCTAATTTTGCATAGTTATAGCGGTGTATGTAAAAGTTGTTGGTAAAGCAAGCTTCGCTCGAAATCATTGTGAACTTTTACTAACGCTTGGTCAATAGTAATAAAGGATCACGAAGAGAAAATTTAAGAATGCATATAAATCGAGTTTATTTTTGTGATAGCTCTCACTTGTTGCTGGTCCTAGTTGTGAAAACAGAGAAACGTATCACATAATCAGGAAACCCAGCGGTGAACCAGCCACTTTTTGCTTTTTAAAAAATAAAAATTCCAATAAAACGCTCAGACGTTACAGCCGTTGCAATATCTGTAGTAATAAGTAGTTCCCTCAATTTATATAAAATATTGTGAGTAAATTTTTTAATGCATTACAAAATTAGCGACATAAAGAAAAACGTTATATCAGACGTTATGACTTCATACGTACTTTTCGAGAATTATTTGCCAAGCGACTTTTCAACAATGAAGTTCTACTTCGTAACATGATGTGATACAGAGGCGACTTCTTCAATTGTGGTAACTATTGTGACAGGTGTAAGGGATGCCTTTCTGACAGATTTGGAAACGTATTTAACAATTTAATATGAGAGGCACAAGTAAAACCAATTCAGAACTGCTACAGTGTTGCTACATTGTTAAGAGCCCGCCTCCTTAGCTGAGTGCACAGTTCCGCTTCAGGCACGACAGCAACCGGACCTGCAGGTCTTCCGTAAGTCTTAGTGTCGCAGGCCGTGTTTACATAGCTTTCCTTATGATTGTGACTGTTACTTAATCACTGTTAATTCAAAATAGTTTTAACACGAACTTGGTTTAATTTAGGGTGACCATACGTCCCGGATAATCGGGATTATCTCGTTTTTTGAAACTCAAAAATTTGTCCCAACTTTTTTTAAAACAAGAAGATTGTCCCGATTTTCAAGGATTATTTTCAGACGTTTATAAAGTGGTTAAAATATTTTCTGAGTGTCGGTTTTATAAACTATCTATTGAAACTGACATTCCATACGTTGGTACCCCCTGATAATGTACAGCTTAAGCACTATAATTGTTGCGTACTCTGTTTTCTTCGCATTTGCTTGCCATTGTTTTCAGCACTCAGTATCAGTTTCGTGAGGTGCTAGCACGTCGTGGCGATGCCGAAACGAAAATCAAAGTTTTCGGAAGAGCTTCAGAGGAAATTTCCTTGCTTCACTGCTACAGACAATGACTCTTCAGCAAAATGTAACGTATGTAACTATGTTGTATCCGTGTCTCATGGTGGTGCTGCAGATCTCAAGCATCATATGGAATCAGAGAAACACAGGGAGAATCTTCGATCGGCAGGTTCCTCGCAAAAAATGACGAGATACACTCCTGGAAATTGAAATAAGAACACCGTGAATTCATTGTCCCAGGAAGGGGAAACTTTATTGACACATTCCTGGGGTCAGATACATCACATGATCACACTGACAGAACCACAGGCACATAGACACAGGCAGCAGAGCATGCACAATGTCGGCACTAGTACAGTGTATACCCACCTTTCGCAGCAATGCAGGCTGCTATTCTCCCATAGAGACGATCGTAGAGATGCTGGATGTAGTCCTGTGGAACGGCTTGCCATGCCATTTCCACCTGGCGCCTCAGTTAGACCAGCGTTCGTGCTGGACGTGCAGACCGCGTGAGACGACGCTTCATCCAGTCCCAAACATGCTCAATGGGGGACAGATCCGGAGATCTTGCTGGCCAGGGTAGTTGACTTACACCTTCTAGAGCACGTTGGGTGGCACGGGATACATGCGGACGTGCATTGTCCTGTTGGAACAGCAAGTTCCCTTGCCGGTCTAGGAATGGTAGAACGATGGGTTCGATGACGGTTTGGATGTACCGTGCACTATTCAGTGTCCCCTCGACGATCACCAGTGGTGTACGGCCAGTGTAGGAGATCGCTCCCCACACCATGATGCCGGGTGTTGGCCCTGTGTGCCTCGGTCGTATGCAGTCCTGATTGTGGCGCTCACCTGCACGGCGCCAAACACGCATACGACCATCATTGGCACCAAGGCAGAAGCGACTCTCATCGCTGAAGACGACACGTCTCCATTCGTCCCTCCATTCACGCCTGTCGCGACACCACTGGAGGCGGGCTGCACGATGTTGGGGCGTGAGCGGAAGACGGCCTAACGGTGTGCGGGACCGTAGCCCAGCTTCATGGAGACGGTTGCGAATGGTCCTCGCCGATACCCCAGGAGCAACAGTGTCCCTAATTTGCTGGGAAGTGGCGGTGCGGTCCCCTACGGCACTGCGTAGGATCCTACGGTCTTGGCGTGCATCCGTGCGTCGCTGCGGTCCGGTCCCAGGTCGACGGGCACGTGCACCTTCCGCCGACTACTGGCGACAACATCGATGTACTGTGGAGACCTCACGCCCCACGTGTTGAGCAATTCGGCGGTACGTCCACCCGGCCTCCCGCATGCCCACTATACACCCTCGCTCAAAGTCCGTCAACTGCACATACGGTTCACGTCCACGCTGTCGCGGCATGCTACCAGTGTTAAAGACTGCGATGGAGCTCCGTATGCCACGGCAAACTGGCTGACACTGACGGCGGCGGTGCACAAATGCTGCGCAGCTAGCGCCATTCGACGGCCAACATCGCGGTTCCTGGTGTGTCCGCTGTGCCGTGCGTGTGATCATTGCTTGTACAGCCCTCACGCAGTGTCCGGAGCAAGTATGGTGGGTCTGACATCCCGGTGTCAATGTGTTCTTTTTTCCATTTCCAGGAGTGTATTTTGTAGCTTCAAATACACAGGAACAGAAAAACGTAGCTGCAGCAGAAGGAACCCTGTCATTCCATGTTGTTAAACACCACCAAAGCTATCGTTCTAATGACTGCAGTGTTCAACTAAACAAAAAAAATTTCCTGATTCTAAGGTTGCAGAAAATGTTTCGTGTGGAAGAACAAAGTGTGAAGCAATTATCAACAATGTTATAGCTCCGCATTCCCAGAAACAGGTAATAGCTGCTGTAAACAGTGCAAAATACTTTTCAATATCTACTGCTGCTAGCAACCATGGGCATCAGAAAATTTTTCCTGTGATAGTTCAGTATTTTTCTGTAAGTGAGGGTGGACTGCAGACGAAACTGCTTGATCTTGATGAATTGCAAAACGAAAAGTCCGAAACAATTTCCAATTATCTTTCTCATGTTTTACAGTCTCTCAAAGTGTGTTGCATTTGGTGCAGACAATAGTAACTGTAATATTCGGGAGTTAATGAAGAAAGAGGGTAATAATGTTTTCACACATCTGAAAGAAAAATTAAAAAACTCTAACATTGTTGGCATATGTTGTCCAGCATATGTTGTTCATAACACACTTCAAAGTGCTTGTGATGTTTTACCTGTTGACATTGACTGCATTGTCATGAAGTTGTATAACCATTTTCATATTTTTTCTATTCGTGTTGCAGAACTCACTGAATTCTGTGAATTTGTTGGTGTCACTTACAAAAATTTATTTTCCCTTTTCAAAACAAGGTGGCTTTCATTGTTGCCAGCCATAGAAAGGATCTTGAAAATGTATGAACCTTTGAAATGCTACTTTTTGTCACAGTCTAGCTCA
This sequence comes from Schistocerca serialis cubense, assembly GCF_023864345.2. Classification (NCBI taxonomy): domain Eukaryota; kingdom Metazoa; phylum Arthropoda; class Insecta; order Orthoptera; family Acrididae; genus Schistocerca; species Schistocerca serialis. The sequence goes on from NC_064644.1 coordinate 45,807,058, forward strand.
AAGTGCCCTGCAATCTTAAAGAGTTTTTTCAGTGATCCTATAAATGAATGTTATTTACTTTTTGTACATTTACAAATGAGTGTTTTCCAACAATCCATTCTGAGCATTGGGAAACAGAATAATTCCATATGTGAATTATTAGCAGTGTTAAATAAAGTTTTGACAAGTCTAAATTCAAGGAAACATGAACATTTTGTACCACTAAGTGTAAAAACACTGCTGAATGATTGTGATGACCAGTCTGTTAAGAAATTTGACATAGCAGTATCAACGTTTTATGATGCTTCAGTAGACTATTTATCCTCATGTTTACAGGGAATAGCTGAGTTTTCTGTATTCTCATGGATGATGCTCACAGAACCACCAGAATTGTCAGTAGTTGAAAATACTTTAACGTGGCTAAATGAAAAGGGCATTCTAATAAATGACAGCCTCTTATTTGATGAAATAGTTCATATACAGTCATTTGTAAAACAACAAGTGGAAACAGACAGTGAACAATGGAATCAGTTGATGGCACATGAAAAATGGTGTAGGTTTTTCAGATCTTGCCAGTGTAATGAACAGTTCAGAGAATCGCTTAATATAGCGCAGTACTTCTTTTCACTCCCTGCCCACAATGCAAATGTTGAAAGCGTTTTCAGCTTACTATCGTCACAGTGGACAGATGAGAGGAATAGATTTACGGCGAGGAGCGTTAAGTGTATTTTACTGACGTGTTTAAACTTCAGTAAATACCGTTGCACTGAATTCTATTCATACCTATTAGGCAAACCTGAGTTGATGAATGAAATTTCATCTTCGAAGAAATATGATTGCAGTGTGGAATCCACAAAACCATAAATTCCTTGTGTTCACGAAGAACTTTTTTTGTAGTGATTGTTACTGTATGTCTTTCCACATTCTGTGTTATAAATGTTACATTTCTTAATAAGTAAATTTCTGAAAACTTGATATTTACTTCTTTCCAGTCTTTCCATTCTTTGTTTGGTTTTGTATACACACACACACACACACACACACACACACACACAAACAAATATCAGTGAAGGCTATATTTGCACAGGAAGAAGAAATGTTAGCATTAAAAGTGATATTTAACGAGAAATAAAAATTGTCCCACTTTTTGGCCAAGAAAATGTATGAAAGTCCCACTTTTGTCCGAAGAAAATATGGTCATCTTAGTTTAACTGCTAGTGGTCTCGAGTGCTTTTGTACACAGATATGGCTAGAACGGTTCCCAGCGAAAGTACCATGTGTTTTGAGCTCGAAAAGGCATCTAGAAATGTGCAATCCAGTTCCCCGTAAATTTATGAACGCATTGATGATATCATTGCATCACCTCGGACCAGATCCACACGGCGTACTATGACATGGCCAGTACTGTTTTTGGGTAAAGTGTCTTAACCCGTAAAGTTGTGCTGAAAACGAGAGGAAAAGCAGAACTCCGGAATCAGGGTCAACCAGTGAGTACAGTGGAAATGCCGATATAGAATTTAAACGGGTTCGATTTTTCAGTTGGCCATCGGAAGTTGACAAAAAAAGGTTCAAATGGCTCTGAGCACTATGCGACTTAACTTCTGAGGTCATCACTCGCCTAGAACTTAGAACTAATTAAACCTAACTAACCTGATGGACATCACACTCATCCATGCCCAAGGCAGGATTCGAACCTGCGACCGTAGAGGTCGCTCGGCTCCAGACTGTAGCGCCTAGAACCGCACGGCCACTTCGGCCGGCGGAAGTTGACAGTTACTTTCTAAAAGACGTCCTTGTAAAATACGGTGACATCAAACAAATCAGAAACGAGAAATGGTAAAGCCAACACAATTACAATACTATAGCAGGGTTCGTTCATTTGACATTAACATTCCCTCGTATACTGTGATTTGTGGGTATCAGATGCACGTAATTTACAACGGACATGTAGGAACTTGCTATATATGTAACGAGAGTGATCACCTACGTGGTGGCTGCCCCAGACGAGTTTTTGTGCTTAAAAATACAGGATGTACATAAAGTCCGGAACACTTTAAATTATTTTTTACACAAGAACCAAACATTGTATAGATATCATACATATGTCATTTTGAAGACGAACCCTGAAAGTCTTTTTTTATATTTTTTATGTATACCGGCACAGCGTAGCTTGGTAATTTGCCGATAGGCAGCGCTAGTTGCAAACATGGCGAGTTCAGGTGCTGAGCGAACTTTCTGTGTGTTGGAGTTGGACTAAAACAAGTGTGCTACAACTGTTCAACGGATGTTTAGAATCAAGTACGGTAAGAAGCCACCAACAAGGAAGGTCATTTACCACTGGCACAACAAATTTGTTACGACGGGTTGCTTGTGCCCAGCGAAGAGAAGCGGACGTCCCAGTGTGAGTGAGGTGATGTGGAGCGCATCCCGTGAACTCGAAATGGCTCCAAGGACAGTGTGGAAAGTCCTGCGACAGAAGCTGTCTATGAAACCACTTAAATTTGAGCTAGTGCAGAAGCTCAATGACGACGACAAAGACAAGCGTTTTGAGTTTTACTCGCAGTTGCAACAATTGAATGAGGATGGGGATGGCATTGTTGATCGCTTAATTTTTAGCGACGAAGCCACTTTTCACACTAATTGGAAAGTGAACAGGCATAATTGTCGAATATGGGGTACAAAGCATCCACACGAAAGCATTGAATTTGAGCGTGATTCCCCCAAAGGCTTTTTTTTTTTTTTTTTTTTTTTTTGCCACATCGAAAACTGTACAGGCCATTCATCTTCATCGAGAGCAGTGTCATTGAATATTCCTACTTGGACATGTTGCAGCAATGGCTGACGCCTCAAATGCAATCGGACTCTCCGTTCATCTTTCAGCAGGATGGGGCTCCACCCCATTTTCATTGTGATGTCCGTGGGTACCTGAATACTGAGCTGCCGTATCGATGGATCGGCCGTGCTGCTGAAGGGGATAGCTGCTTCAGGAAATGTTCCCGGACTTTATGTACACCCTGTACATTGCAACAACGTCAAAAGTTGACGTTGGGAGATGTCCTAACCCTAAACCAGACAGTGGGAGAGATATAACTGCGATACAGTACGTCAGTTACCGAAGGAAATGATCTTACCAAAGAGATTTTCCCGCCATTAGCACAGAGGAACGTTGCCAAGCACAATACCATCTTACTGTAACAAACGCCGCCGCACAGGGGACGATAGCGGTACAAATGAAGAATTGCTAGAAAAAAATCACGCTGATGAAACGGACACAGGAGCTTCCTTATAGGAAACAAATTCCGCGCTTTTCCCATATGACATACTGAAAGCCTTGGATCAGGGCAAGCACGTTCTTGCCGCATTTCTTGATTTCCGAAAAGCATTCGACTCAGTACCACATCCAATGGAGTATCAAGTGAAATTTATGATTGGTTTGAGGTCTTTTTGGTAGGGACGACACAGCATGCATTGTTTGGATGGAGAGTCGTCGTCAGATGTAAAAGTAACTTTGAGTGTGTCTCAGTGAAGTGTGTTGGGACCATTGCTGTTCATGTTGTATATTAATCACCTTCCAAACAATATTAATAGTGAAATCAGGCTTTTTTGCAGATAATGGAGTTATCTGTAATGAAGTACTATCTGAGAGAAGCTGCATAAATCTTCAGTCAGACCTTAATAAGATTTCAAAGTGGTGCAAAGATTGGCAACCAGCTCTAAAAGTTCAGAAATGTAAAACTTTGCACTTCACAAAATGAAAAAACGTAGTATGCTGTGACTGTAATATCAATGAGTCACTGTTGTAATCGGCTAACTTATACAAATACTTTGGTGTAACACTTTTTAGGGACATGAAATGGAATGATCACATAGGTTCAGTGGTGGGTAAAGCAGATGGTAGACTTCGGTTTATTGGTAGAACACTGGGGAAATACAATCAGTCTACAAAAGAGATTGCTTACAAATCATTCGTGCGATCAGTTCTGGAATATTCCTCACGTGTGAGGTTGTCTCCGTACCCGTACACGTCCATCTGCTCGATACAGTTTGAAATGAGGCTCAACCGACCAGGCAACATATTTCCAGTCATCAACAGTACAATGTCGGTGTTGATGGCCCCTGGCGAGGCGTAAAGCTTTGTGTCGGTCAGTCATCGAGGGTAGGCGGGTGGGTCTTCGGCTCCGAAAGCCCATATCGATGATGTTTCGTTGAATGGTTAGCACGCTGACACTCGTTGATGGCCCAGCACTGAAATCTGCAGCAATTTGCGGAAGAGTTGCACTTCTGCCATGTTGAACGATTCTCTTCAGTCGTCGTTGGTTCCAGTCTTGGAGGAGCTTTTTCCGGCCGCAGCGATGTCGGAGATTTGATGTTTTATCGGATTCCTGATATTCACGGTACACTCGTGAAATGGTCGTACGGGAAAATCCCCACTGCATCGCTACGTCGGAGGTGGTGTGCCCCTTCGCCCGTGCGCCGACTGTAACACCACGTTCAAAATCACTTAAAACTTGATAACCTGCCATTGTAACAGCAGTAACCGATCTAACAACTGCCTGTTTGCATATCTCTGTATTTGAACACGCATGCCTATACCAGTTTCTTCGGCGCTTCAGTGTAATAATACTGCGTACGGCCTAATTTAGTTACTGCTGTGTCGTGCTGTCAATTAACTCATTTTCCTGTCTTGAAGCGACAGTAAAGCAGTTTCTGAAAGACTGTAGGTACTATTTTACAAACTGGAAAACACATTTTCTTGAGATATTTAGCATTTCCTGTGCGAATGCCTCACTTTTGTCATCAGCTGTCTACGAGACAAGGCACAACATACGTGTTAGTGGGTGGACCACGTGAGGAACCTGTAACCTCCACCGGATTAATGCCACTAACTGACAAAAAGTAACTGATGATAAATTATATAATCACTATTAGAGTCTTACACAATTGTGATAATAGTAATGATCTTTTGAAAATAATTTAGTTTCACGACTGAAACAGAATCGAATCGTTTACTTCTTATCCCTCAGAAAATATAAAAAGTAAATTTTGGCCCTCAGGTGGTAATTACCCCAGGTTGAGAACCATTGATCTAGATATACACACAGAGAGTAGCTGTCTATACACACAACGACTAACAACTCCCGTAATATGATTTACTTGATATTCCTGCTTGTTCCTGAATTTTTATTTGCATATCTGATCTTTCCAAACTAAACTTGGGAACCGCAAGGGTATTATCGCTGGAGGGGCAAGTAAATTTCATATGGTCCTCGCCTTCTTTTGCTTGCTCTCTTCGCGGTCCTCGAATCTCGCTCCAGTCATCATCCGGCGCAGACCTGAACAAATCGGAACCCTTCGCTCAAGTAACACATTGGCTTCAGCATCCATTCACCGACCTTTGAGAACCTACATCATGGTCAAGGGGCTCCGGAAAGGCTCAAAATCATGAAAAGTTCAATTTTTACTTTTTTGCGTTTTCTGAATCTGCAGACTATTACCTTTTAATAGATATATAATTTATTCTATTCCGAAGACTACAACTATTTTTAAATTTTTTTTGAAATGTGTTCAGTGTGATGTTACAAAATAGAAGTGATGTTGCTATTCAATGGAAAGTTGGAAATTGAGATTTAACTAACTGTTTTATCAATCACAATTGGCGTAAGAATCATGGATTGACCATTGTCATAAAATATTGCATTATGAGATGTGAATAGTTTTTACTTGCGGTTTCGCGTGGCTTGAGGCAGTCACAACTAGCGTGCTATTGATTAAGAAGTTGCGTTATCGTCTTTCTAATTACTTCATGATCGTAGATACGATCATACCCGGTTGTGAAGTTATTGTTATGACAAAAAAAATTTCCTAAGGGACCAGGAAGTTCTTAAGGGCGCAAAAACAACTGTAACATCACACAAAAGAGAAATTCAATATTAAAGCTGATGCAAGAAGACGATAAAACAGTTTTCTTTTTATCAATGCAACACGCACATTGGACTGCTGATCTTGGTGTCTGTAATATTAGCAAAATGCATAATTAAAATGAAAATAATACTGAGGAGATAATAGAAATGAGCACTGCTAAATGATTCAGTATTCCCAGAACAAATATTTATTATAACTAAAACATATATCGTACCTTAAGCTTAATACTACAATGACGGTAGATTTTTATGTCCATATCATGTCCATTGAGCGCTCTTTTATATAGCCATTGTCCTCTTGAGTCGCTCGTGCTTCGTCACGGTAAGTTACAACAGTTCTTCTTCCTACACTTCACTCAAAACTTAGACGGAACACGTTTTTATTTATTTAGTAAAAATAATTAGATCAGACCGCCACAAATCTGCGTCCGTCTTACTCGAGAAAAACAGTAAAAGTCTTCTTAGCGCTCCAGGCTTCATTTGTTCTCCAGCGAACAAAATAGTGAAGGATCGTATATCTATCCGTATTTTTCTGTTTTTATTGCCGCCCAAAGACGACGAATTACATTATCTAGAAAATTCCACCGTCGCCATGCGACGCCTTATTATATATTAATCATTCTTTATAAACAAGTATTTGCCTTCTGGCTGAATTTGCTGTTTTAATTAAGCCAAAAATAGCGAATATCACACTCTCTTCGCGGTCCTCGAATCTCGCTCCAGTCATCATCCGGCGCAGACCTGAACAAATCGGAACCCTTCGCTCAAGTAACACATTGGCTTCAGCATCCATTCACCGACCTTTGAGAACCTACATCATGGTCAAGGGGCTCCGGAAAGGCTCAAAATCATGAAAAGTTCAATTTTTACTTTTTTGCGTTTTCTGAATCTGCAGACTATCACCTTTTAATAGATATATAATTTATTCTATTCCGAAGACTACAACTATTTTTAAATTTTTTTTGAAATGTGTTCTACATGGGCGTGACCCACTGTGGCGCAGTTAAACTGCTGTCAAATGGTGTTACTATTAACGTCCGTGTTCATCAGGTACATTGTAGTGATGTGAGATAAAGTATGTGTTGTGGCTAACCTGTGATGGTTCAATATATATCGCTCGTGTGATTGTCGATTGTTTCATGTTTATTTACTCTGTCTTTATCTCGAAAATATTCGTAATTCATTCTGTTTCTTGAGTCTCTGTTTTGTTGAAGTATAATGGCTCTGAGCACTATGGGACTCAACTGCTGTGGTCATAAGTCCCCTAGAACTTAGAACTACTTAAACCTAACTAACCTAAGGACATCACACACATCCATGCCCGAGGCAGGATTCGAACCTGCGACCGGAGCGGTCGTGCGGTTCCAGACTGTAGCGCCTTTAACCGCTCGGCCACTTCGGCCGGCTTGTTGAAGTATAATAATGAGTAAAAGTAAAGTTATTAGAAATCCTCTGAAGGCTTTTAAGAAAATGAGAAATGTTGGAAAGCCAAAGGTATGTGTTATTACTGTAAACAATAAAGACGATAACCAAGTGAGTGAACCTAATCTCTCAAGTACACCTGCCCATAGCAGTCAAAGTGGGAAAGAAAATACTTCACAGAAGAAGCTTGGTTCAATGAGTGAAAACTATGAATGTTTTATGGGCGAATCGGATGTGAATGAAATATTTGATATGTCGGTACTCAAAGGAATTTTTTCAAACTGTGTAAGATGTATTCATTGTAGTGAAGTTGGTCTGGAACTCTCCATAATAAAGCACGTAGGACTTGCTATTGAAATACAACTGAAATGTGATAAGTGTTCATACATGACCACCTTTTGGAACAGTGTTGCAGTAACTGCAACTGAAGAAAATGGTAGCAAAATCTACGAACACAACAACGAGCGATGCTTGCTTTAGACAAGGAACGCCTTCGGGCTGCAGACAGGGCTGTAAAGAGTCTAGAAATACAAACAAGAGTGAACAGGAGGAGGTACAAGAGGAAGCTGGAGGAGGAGTTTGCAGAGGATGAAGATAATCCATCCTATGGACCTGGAATGCACTAAAAAGTTAATCCAATCTTTGTCGCTCGATTCCCAAAACTTTTATTTTCTCATACTAATTACATGTTTTCTAAGGATCTTCCAAACATATTTGTTTCAAACTTTCAGTAAATGTTACACAGTACCTTCTGGATAATTTTACACAGCCTTTTTCCAAAAAAAACTATATTTTTGAATATATAAATAAAAAATTGCAAAAAAAATGTTGTGAATTTTCATTACAATTGAAAAAAAAATCATCTTTAATAACTGAACTAAAATTTTGTAAAATCCCTGTGTTAAGTTGTTGCCCATATTCCAATAAATAATCTGTAAAAAGTTCAACTTCCTACCTCAAATACTTTGTGATGAAAGATGTAATTTATAAGCGTTATTTTAACATTGCAAGTATAGGGCGTTCCGGAGCCCCTTAAGTAGCAATAAGAACTCCACTGTTAAACATGAGCGAACTATGCAGGTGACAGCAGTGTGAACGAAGTGCACTGTGTTAACAGTAGACGGTAAATTCTTAAACCGTCCTTCCTCTTTTTTATTCGGTCAGTCTTCGTACCACCCGTGTTAGCAATAGACAGTTAATTCTTAGACCGTCCTTCTTCTTTTTATTTCAGTCAGTCTTCGTGCCACCAATATGCCTGCACTCTTCGCGCAGGCACATCTCGGCGGCACCCCAGTATGGCCTGTTAAGGCCACAAAAACAGCAACAGTAAAATGGACAGTAAAGAATAATGGCTAACTTACAGCGTCCAAACCAATTCAGCATACTGCGAGAAATAGCCCATACAGAAAATCCTCCGTCTCTTTTGCGGACGACATACGTACACGTCTTGTGCGGAGTGGTTCTTAAAAAACCCGCGTAATCAATCAAATGCTAAGTACTTCGGTGTCGCCATCTGACGCTGATTCTGTAAATCGGGTGAAGCGTTGTTGAACTTCGTTTGTCGACATTAGCTATGGCGGATGGCAGTCAGCTGCGGATAATACTTTGACATTTGAAGTTGCTCGATATTTGGTTGCTACTGTGTATGTAATGATAGCGAAAAATGTGTGGGGAGTCGTGCCGCGAATTCTTTCAGAAATGGCGGATGTGGATAAGACCTGTCGTAGTGGTTATTTATGTTCTTGTAATAGTTGTAGTACTACCAGTACTTGTTGTAAATGCTATGAACAATGGTTTCACGAAGGAAGACCAAGGGACACTCGTTGGTGGAGTCTTTGCATTAATGGCCTTACCCATCTCGATATGGGAAATCATTCAGCATATGGTATTTTACACAAAACCGCATCTACAGAAGCACATTATCAGGTAAGTCTGTGTTTACAAACGTCTCCTGTCACCTAATGAATGGAAGACAATAACGAACTGCAAGTAAGATCTTACACGTTTGTAATGTCAAACCTAATCCGTAGTTTCAAAATGCCAGGTGAGCAACTTGGATAGTTTTTACCATCATAAAACTGTAATAATTGAACTGGGGCTGATAATTTTTATTATTTTAAAGTAATATCTATGACCTAGACAACTGTTCTGGGTCTTTCTTGGAAGTAGGTATGTTTAGTAATGCAGCTTAATGGCCTGTACCATTTTGAAACATAGCATACTCAGTGCAGGTTTTTAAGGCCTTACAGCAGTCTCCCATTTGCTTACAATTACTTGATTACAGTGTACTGGTACCCCACATAAACAAACTGTGAGTGCCAATTTCAGGTAGATTATACAAAACGTAAATGACAGAATACTAGTAGCTGATATTCTCTGTGACTTATGAAAATCATTTGAATGAGCAGTCCATTGTATTTTCGTAGAGCAGCTCTAGTATTGTGGTATGTGACCACTTCCTGATTACTGGGTTTCATCCAGTCTAATAAAAATAATGCACTGTGTCACATTATGAAATTCAGGGATTGCATAGCTTCCTCAGAATGGCCAATAATCACAGCTGATGTACCCAAGGAACAGTATTCAGTCTGCTACCATAGATTCAAGAATCATAAATTATTCTCTTTGTTGATGATGCAAGTGTTATAATCAAGCCTAATGCAAAAACTTCAGCTCCTGAATATGTGAATAAAATGCCCGTAACAGTTAAGTGGTTCTCTGCACAATGTTAATAAAATATAACAGGCAGAACCCACAGCTCAGTATTGCACAAGGCCTGACCACACCATTATAAGAGAATATTTATTCAGCTTTAAACATGTTGACATGCAGTTATTGTTGCCATGTAAAGGCTATATACATTTAGTTCTAACATTACACTATTCAGTTATGTTACAAAAAGGCATTAACTATAGTAATGCACACTGTTATACATACTGACCTTTGTTCATAAATCTAATATGGTATGCCAAATGAATCAACATGTCACATTAAGAACTTCTTAAAATATTACAATTCATAATTTTATATAGGGAATGTACTCCAGAATCAAAATTCAGTCATTTATTGTACACACTTAAAATCTTTCACCTTATAACATGCTATACCCTTCATCCATTGTATTATTGTGATCTGAAATTTATTCAGATTCACTAAGTGGATATTTTTAGGTAGTTTGTTAAAATATGTAAGACAAAGGCACATACTACTGATGTGGTACTTTGCAAACCTGACATTTGGCATATAGATTACATGTCCATTTGTTGTCTTATGTTAGTCTCTTGACATCCTAAGATCAAAGTTAACCACGCTTTCTTTAGTGTATATTAGGTAACTACAGTATAAACATACATGCAAGAGACTGTCATAATACCAATTCCCTTGAAATAGTGTCTACATGATACCCATGGCACTAGTCCCACAATGTGTATGGCGTCTCATTTTACCATTTAAATACAGGCTTTAACCTATGCGAGTTTCCCCATAGCAGAATTCCTTATGTCAGATGGGAATGGAAGAAAGCTGAGTGGATGTATAGTAAGAAAGTTTCATTAACATAGTCTAGAAATAATGGATGAGGAAAAATCAGTAAATAAAAAAAAAGAAACAGTTGATGTTTTAGGTTTTTACAGAAGGCTTCATTACATTATTTACATTCCATGGGTCCAAGGGAGTGTGGTCTCTGGGACATGGAAAGAAGTCAAAGACATACATTTAATTCAATCTAAGTGCAGTACAATGAAATGGGTTGACTCTATTGTTTTACAGTGCTAATTATAATTCTAAATTAACCTGTGAAGATATTCTTCAATGGTATAAAAGCAGTTGCATAATAGAAATTGGGTAATTCAGTCTTAATTTTCTCATAAATTCTCTACATGACATTTGATGTGCTGCATCAGATTGTTGTATACGTCTGTACCTGTACTCATGACTGTTTTCTGTACTCTCATTGCCCCTTGACGTCTTTGTAGAGCTTGTTTTTATTCCTACTACACTTTTAATAGTTTTCACTCTTGCTAATGATGAATGACATTACTGAATATATGTATTGTGTAGTACTTGTCAAAATACCCAGCTTTTTGAAGAGGTCTGTGTGGGATTGATAAGAACTTGTTATAGTTACTCTGGAATGTCAAAACTCTACAGCTCCTCCCAATTTACATTCAGAACCTGTCTGTTACACTTGAGAGACTGATTGTTGTTGTTGTGGTCTTCAGTCCTGAGACTGGTTTGATGCAGCTCTCCATGCCACTCTATCCTGTGCAAGCTTCTTCATCTCCCAGTACCTACTGCAGCCTACATCCTTCTGAATCTGCTTAGTGTATTCACCTCTTGGTCTCCCTCTATGATTTTTACCCTCCACTCTGCCCTCCAATACTAAATTGGTGATCCCTTGATGCCTCAGGACATGTCCTACCAACCGATCCCTTCTTCGAGAGACTGATATGAGGATAGGAGAAAGTAATTTTTATTTTTCACTGATAACATAATATGTTTCTGTTGCAATTTTCATAAAACAGAATTATATTTTAGTGCCACCATGCTCCATTTTAATCATTCAGTCAAATTGTTGGGTCTCATATTTTACGGATGTCTCTCATGGCTACCAGCATTTCAAAAACCTTAAAGTTCGATCACTCAAAGCATTTTTAAAGTGTATCATTGGAGGAGATGTCTAGGATGCAGACAGGTCTTGTCTACAACAATGCATCCAAGTCTTCATCAACTACTATACAGATTACATTTGTACCATCTAAGTTTCAGCTTGAAAGTTGTATCTAAAGAGGCTGGATGTATAAACCATTTAGGTCTCAGGCAGTCAAAGGAGACTTATAGCTCTGTGGGGACTTAACTCCATGGGGTCACCCGGAACAATATCGCTGCCCTGAGGTAGCTCAGCTAACCTCTCTGGACCTGCAGTTAGTTCGCTCTGATCGATGTTTGTGACAACATGTTTTTTACCTTGTAAGACAACAAAATATATTTCTGTGGAATCATACAACCTGTTAGTTATTATATGTAACTACAGTCCCGAGTATCATACTTCCTACAGCCCTATTCCAAGCCTCTGCATGGAATCTAGTGAACCATCACTTTCTACCTCTTTGAAGAAATGGTGATTAGGGTTGTTGGTAATTAGGGTTGTTCTGCTGGTACTAACATGCATCATAATCAGTTTTAGTAGCAAATGCAGTGACACAGTGTAAGGTCTCCTTGCAGTCAATGATGTAACTGGTGTGAATGTCAGTTATTGGTATATGGAAAAGAGAATTGCAGGAAGAGAATGAGAATGAACATAAACACTTAAACTGATTTGCTTGACCAGGTACTGGAACAAAATAAGAGCATTATAGCTGTACTTGAAGTAAGGTATTGTCATGTGTCCATTTAACTCTGCAGCGGAGTGTGCACTGATATGAAACTTCCTGGCAGATTAAAACTGTGTGCCGGACCGAGACTTGAGTTAGAGTCTCGGTCCGGCACGCAGTTTTAATCTGCCAGGAAGTTTCATATTGTCATGTGACCTGTGGCTTCATACTGCATCATAATTAACTTCAGAAGGCTGCATAAGTGTTGTTAAAAACTGTTAAGACACCCAATCATGAAACTAAGCAGCAGGTTCCTAAAGAGAAAGTCTATCACCAGATACTTTGGCACCTTTTTGGACAAACGACAAATCATAATGCACATATTGAAGAATTGTGCAAGAGAGGCGGTACAAGATGAGCAGAATTATTGGTTTAGCCAGTTGTGATTATAAACTACCAAGACAAATAATAAAATGAATCATTAAGGCTATCCTAACTGTGGTAATGGGATACTGTGTGAGTGCTTGGGTACCTAGTCTTCTGCTAATAACACCAACATAGGTGGTTAATAGGGTCCAATGCGGAATACTTCTGTGGGTGATAGAAGCTTTTGATACTGTAGGTAATACTTTGGATATGCTCACTCAATCTCCAGAAGAAAAAAAAAAAGAAAAAAAAAACGGTGATACATAGGCTAAAGGCACAAATCAATTACGAATTTCAGAATTTAATTGGCAGACGGAAAACGGGCAAACACTAAATCCAAAATAAGACCCCCCTCCGATGATGGAAACTATGGGATGATACCCAAGGTTATGGGCCTTAGGCCACCTACTGGCATGGAATGGGGCACAGTCAAACTTACGAACATACCTGTAGTGAAGAAGGTGCACCAGAAAATACGGGGGGGGGGGGGGGGTTGTCCTCTGTATGCCAATGTTGCTGATACTAGTTGACAACAACTGAACTGAACCATCATGTAAGACTTGACATCAAGAATATACTGTGTTGCAAGACAAACTGGCAGATCTTTGGACAGTACTGCCGATGCTGTTTGAGGAAAAGGCTTGGGTAGCGTGTCATCTTATCACTCAACCCCTATCTGCTGCACATTGGGTGGGTGTAAGGAAAACCTTATGGAGTTAACAGCTGCAGCAGATGAACCGCCAATAGTACTCGCACGGCAATCATAACGATAGCACTGGAGTGGAAACACAGGTGTGGTTTGTATCTTTGCCGCCCAAGGAACTAGAACCAGAGTGATGTGAGATGGTGTGTGGCTGCGCTCCTCATCAGCAACAGTGATAATCTTTCAGGAAAGGGGAGTCATCTCTTGCAACTGTGGAGCCAGCAGACAACAGAAGAGGCAGATTCTACCATAGAAAACTCCTCAGGACCCAAGGAACCAGTAGGACATGCCTTCTGACCAAGGCATGACAGAATGTGTTGTGAACAGTGGCAGACAAAAAATGGTGTCATTCTATTCCTAACCAATTTCAGTTAGTTATAGCATATGTCAGTTGCCCATATGAAGGAAACAAGTTGTAGGACAGTAATAAGTAGATATAGTTGGGTATGACATAATCATCATTAATTGTAAAAAACTTGCAAGGTTAGGAAGAAGTATTGTGTTAACTTTAACAGTCCATTTTCTATCATTGGATGCTAATGTACAGAGAAAGGAATGTCTGTTGATTAGTAATAATTTGAGTCCAAATGAATACAGCTTGTACTTCAATCATAGGCAACGTGCTACACTGTAATTAATAAATAAATAAATAAATAGGCACACCTTACTAAAGTTCCTCTAGAATGTGCCACATGTGACAACTCTGCAACAGTGTGCCATATTTTAACTGAATCTTGTTTTTGTGATGACAAGAGAGCAATAAATGGTTTGGCTAGAGGTATGTCCACTGTTTTAAGTGACTACTGGGTTAATGTAAGACACATTTTCAATTTTTTTGAGGAATTAGGGCCCTAAAACCAGTTGCTTTATCATCACTAAACATTGAGAGATGGTGTGTACTTGTTCTGTTGCTTGTATTCCATCTATAATTTGCCAGTGTTGTATGTTTTGCGTAATTTTCTTTCTCTGTATCTGTCGCTGTCTGTAAATTACATTCTGGCTTTTTTGTTTCAATTTATGTAACTTACTTCTCCATTGTTTCTGTTTGCAGGATACTATGGATGGTTCCAATATATGCACTGAATGCTGTAAGTATATTTGGAATCAGTTTTAGTGACTAACTCACAAATTTCTATGTTGGGATTTGAACTAAAAAGTCCTGGAACTTTTTGTTTCTCAATAACACGATAGCCATTGCAGTGGGAAACTATTTTAAAAAAAACATCACAAAAAATGTAATTGGATAATTCTTTGTAATTTGGCACTGGTATTTCAGTGAGGTCTTCAACCACCCTCCCTGATGAATAATAATAGTGTCTTAACCACTGCTGTACCTAATTCGCAAAGTAACTTTTCATTCTTAAACAATTCAGAAGTTACTAGGAGGAACCAGATGTGTTATTTGCCTTTTGAAAAGGAGAGAGATAAGATTTTCATCATCATGTGTGTTGATTATATTGTTAATCATCACAGTGATGAGAGGTATAATTATCCTTATTGTGCTTGGAAAAAAGTTGTTGCTATGTGTAAAAGATTGTAGTAAATTAGAAACTCTGGAGTTTTAGCTCAGATTGACATGCAAGACACCCCCCCCCCCCCTCCACACACACACACACACACACACACACACACACACACACACACACACACACACATACACACATACACACACACACACATACACACACACACAGCCGCAACTGTTTGTGAAAATTGGAGCACCCGGAGGTAATCATCTTTGAGTCACTTCAAAATTGGAGTATGTGCAGAACATTGGAATCATAATAAGTGATTAAGGTTGCAGAGAGATGGCATACATGTTGGCCCCGCAGTAACCTCTTTTGTGTGACCAGATACATCACTGTTGCAGCACACACAATAGGTGCAAAATTGTCAAACAAAGTGAAAACAGTGAGCAAGTGCTGGTATGACTACCAGTGTCAAAGGATGTAATATCAGCATGTCAGTGAGTTCAAATGTGGCAGACTGATTAGTCTCTAGGAAATGGGTTTATCTTACTGTGACACTGTGGCTCATACAAGCCACAGGCTATGACAGTGACGTGTGTGCGCGTGCATGGGTTCACATATGCTCACATGTGTGTGTGTGTGTGTGTGTGTGTGTGTGTGTGTGTGTGGCGAGAGTTTGATACCGTGTGCTGAGGGCTAGACTGGTGGCATGCAAGACATAGTGTCAGCTTCTACTGACCAGAAACCACTAGCACCTCAGACTGCTTTGGGCATGTGAACACATCACTGGCATTCTGAGTGGTGGAATGTAATTTTTTGTAAGAGTTGTGCTTCAGTTTGTCCAACTGTGATGCTGTGTATATGTTTCATGCTACTCTGGTGAATGCGGTGGAACAGACTGCATTGTCGAGTGGCATAATGGATGAATGCCAAATGTGAATGCCATTAGCTATAACATACATCCTTGTATCCTACGCACTGAGAGAAAGCTGAACACCAGCCACTCAATAAGGAAGTTCTAGAGCCTGAGGCATTTTTCTCTCCTGCAGACAGCTGCACATGTCACACTGCAACAGGACAAAACCTGCCCACATGTGGCAAGAAATGTGCGAGCCTTCTTTGAAGAATGACCTGCATGACTGCTTCCCTGGCCAGCAGGTTCACGTGTCAAAGTTGGCCAAACATGTCTGGAATATGACCCTGTGGCAATATGTTCATTCTTGTCCTTTTGTAACCACTTCTGGAGTTTTATGGCTGCATGTACAAACCATGTGGCAGTGTCTTACCCAAGAGCATATCCAGGACATCTTGGATTCCGTGCCACATCATCTAGAAGCTCTAATTGCACCAAGTGACAGCTTCACACCATTCTTAAGCCTGGCAGTCAAAGTGCATATACAGTTCTGTAATACTAATAATTTGTATACTGTCATGTCCCTAATCTGTGGAATAAATTTTATTGTAGGATTATTTGAATACATCTGATCCTTCAGTTTGTCCCACATGTAAAAATCACAGGCGGAGAGATCCGGTGACTGAGGTAGCCATGAGACTGCACTGCCTCTGCTGATTGTCCTCTATTCACAAAACACGTCATGCACTCATAAGAAGGTTGTGAAGGAGGTGTGTGCCACTGTTCCATCTTATTAAAAATGTTCATACAATGTAAGAGGACACTGGGAGGCAAAATCATAAAAATATATTCCATTTCAGTATATTAGTTATTTACTTTTCTTCTATATATTTAAAATAGCTTAAGGGCCATTCCTTGTCAAGTTTCAGAAAAGGTTCCCACATGACTGTTGCGGATTTTGATGGAGCTCTGTATGAGCATATGCATATGTTCCCAATGAAAAATGGTTAACTTTTACTTTTAGTTATGTCGATATGCTCATTTGTTCTATCCCATAATGCAGCCTTTGATACTGTATGCCCCCCTCCCCCTGCTGCAGGGGGCCCACAGTTCTTTTGTGGGTACGTGGGTGGCGCTTACGGATCCCTGTGCTATTGCAGCCATTCTTATTTTCTGGACTAGTATACCTTACTGTTCCTTCTCCTTCCCTGCCCTTTTCCTTTCCCTTTGGCCCTACATTTATATGTCTTGGTGTTCTTATTTATGTCAGCCTGGCTATCCTTTTGACTTCGCTTCATCTTGTGGTTTCCTCTTCCTCTTCCACCTTTGTTTTTTGGTTGCCCTCAGAGGTTTGACATCCATCTCTAAATCTGAAATCTGTAGTGTGATTCAGATGGGGAAGAACTCTCTCCTTAGCGTCTTTGGCATGGGTTTCTCTCCCTCTCCTCCTCACCCTCTCCTCCTCACCCTCTCCTCCTCACCCTCTCGTCCTCACCCTCTCGTCCTCACCCTCTCGTCCTCACCCTCTCGTCCTCACCCTCTCGTCCTCACCCTCTCCTCCTCACCCTCTCCTCCTCACCCTCTCCTCCTCACCCTCTCCGTGCCATAACCCTTTTACCGTCTTGCTAGATCACCAGATCAGTAGCCAGTCCGTATGGTGGGGCTGTTATGTACCCATTTTTCTGAGCCCTCTGACACCACAGGGATTATGCTACTGGTACCTGTGCTGTGAACCCCTTGTGCAAGCCTGTGGTTGCCCATCTTTTTGAGGCATCGGAACTCCTGGCAACGACCGTCCTGCCAGGCGGCCATTGTTATGGCTGGGTGCACTCACGAAGTGAGCCCCTGTTCAGAATAGGTGGTACCAGGATGGACGTTTGGCACATGAGACATGTTGAACACTCTGGCCACTCTTTTGTGGTGACATTTCTCCCTAGGAATATTTCTGTCTCAGTTCCTGTTTCTGCCTTTCCCCTCTTGGCTACCCCTGGGAGGAGGGCCAGGTTTGCTAACTTGGGGGAAACCCTTTCCATGGTTCCTCATCTGTACCAGGACTGATGGGGAGACTTTTACTACCATGAAACACCTTTTCTTTGTGGAACACATTGAGGAAATGTTCAGTGAAGTTGAGTCCTTAGGCAGGATGAGATCTGGCTCCTTCCTTATAAAGACAACTTCTGCCAGTCAGTTGGCCTCCCTCCATGCTTGCAGCCATTAGGAGACATCACATTGAATACCACTCCTCACAAGTCTCTCAAAATGACACAGAGTGTAATTTTCCATAGGGGCCTTCTCCTCTAGGCTGATGATGAACTTGGGGTCAATCTGGAACGACATGGTGTTCATTTCATCTGGTATGTCCAGAGAGGCCCTAAGGACTATCGTGTAAACACTAGCATTTGAGTGGGATACCGTGCCTGAGAAAGTCAAGATAATTGTATATAAATGCGACGTCAAACCATACATTCCACCTCCCATGCATTGCTTCTGTTGGCTCAAGTTTGACCACATGTCCTCGTGATGTGATGCCACTCCCATCTGTGGTGACCGTGCTACCCTCTTCTTGTGGGGAGCCCTTGCACGCCACCACCTAACTGTGTAAACTGCTCTGATTTCCGTGCTCCCCACTTACTGGAGTGTCCAATGTACCACCCTGGGTGCCGTAACACATCAATTACTGATGACAGTGTTGAAGAATTAAAGCAAGTGGTTCTGTAAAATCTCTGAATCACCATCAGAGAGGTTGCTGATGATGCCGGCATATCCTTTGGCTCATGCCAAGCAATTTTTTGGATCTGTTGGACATGAAAGATGTAAGCAGCAGTTTGTTCTGAAACTGTCGAATTTTGACCAAAAAATGATGTCATGTAGACATCGCTGCAGAATTGCTGAATTAAGTCAAAAACAATCCAAAACTTCTAAAGTTTAGGCTATAACAGGTGGAGAAATGTGGGCATACAGGTATGACATTGAAACCGAGGCTCAGTTGTCCCAGTGGAAACTGTCTGAAGATCCAAGACTGAAAAAAATTCAACAAGTTTGAACACATGTAAAGCTTTTTCTCACCGTTTCCTTCGATTACAATGGGACAGTGCATCACGAGCCTTATGGTCATACGGTCAGTAAGGAATACTAGCTGCAAGTTATGCACTGCTTGCATGAAGCAACCTGCAGAAAATGGCCAGAATTGTGGCACAACCACTCATGGAAACTGTATGATAATAATGCCCCTACTCACACCACAATGCTTGTTCATGATTTTTTGACAAAAAATAAAACCATTACGTTACATCAGCCATTGTATTTGCCGGACATGGCCCCCTGCGACTTCATTCTATTGCTGAGACTGGAGAGAACCACGAAAGGACATAGTTTTGTTGCAATTGATGAGATAAAAACAAAATTGCTGAAGGAGCTGGACACCATAATGAAAAGTGAGTTCCAGAAGTGCTTTCAAGATCGGAAAAAGTGCTGGCACAAGTGGGTTAATCTGTTTGGAATTACTTTGAAAGGACAAAGTTGGCATTGATGAATAAATAAAGATTCTTTAAGAAAAAGAATAATACACATTACATTTTGATTATACCTTGTGTATAAATACTTTTTGATCATAAGGTTCTGGACACCTATTAGTGGACATTACTACAGGGTGTGTCCACCCTTTGCATTTATGACAGTTTCAACTCTGCTGGGCACACTTTCGATAAGGTATCTGAATGCCTATGGGTGAAGGGTAGCCCAGTCTTCCTCAAGAGCCGAAACCAGAGAAGTTAATAATGTTGCACACTGAGGTCGGAGTGAAGTCGACATTCTAACTGGTTCCAAAGATGTTTCATTGGGTTCAGGTCAGGACTCTGGGCAGGCCAGTCCATTTCAGGAATTTTACAAACGATTGACTCACAGATACTGCTTTATAAAAAGAGTGCATCATCCTGCTGATTCGGTTGGTCATTATCTCCAAACTGTTTCTGTACTGTACACATTGTACAGTGTTGTAAGATGTTTTCATATCCTTCCACATTTAGCAAACACAATACAGAGACCATGCCCTAACAACAAGAAACACCCCCTTACTGTAACATCTCTGCACTTCGGTATTGGAACTACACATGATGGCAGGTAATGTTCTCCATACATTTGCCAAACATTAACTCTTCCATCAAATTGCCGAGGATACAGCATAATTCATCACTCAAAATTACTCATTTCCCATCATCCACTGTTCAGTATTGTTGCTCTTTGCATCACCACAAGTGTCACTTAGCTTTCAATTGCAAAAATACGTGGGTTAGGAGTAACTGCTTGATCATTATACTCCTTTCTTTTTAACTACCTGCAAACGGTCATTGTGTTAGCTGTACTGCTTGTAGCACTTCGTAGTTCACAAGTGATTCCTTCCACTGATTTCATGTGAGTTTTTTACAACCAACCACAACCCTCAACAGTTCTTGTCCATCAGTACATGAGATATGCTGTGGTTGTTCCTTCACATTTCCACTTAACAATCAAATCGTCATCAACTGACTTGGGCAACTTAAACTGCCCATCATGAGTTTGTTACTCGAGTGACATCCAATGACTAGTCCATGTTCGAGGTCACTGAACTCTCTTGACCTACCTATTCTGCTATATTAAATAGATTTACCATATAGTGATGTTATTGTTAAAATGAACTTGCAGTAAATAATTAACTTTATACAGGTCAATAAAAGTGCAGAACTGGCTGTAGATTCATCCTTCAAGAAATTAAATACAAAAATTAGCTTAATTATTGCCTTCACACATGGGTGGCATAAGTTATGTAAGATTTCAAAGACTTGCTTGTGTAGTGCTGAAGGAACAAATGGATGAGTTTTTCTGTTCAGAACCTTACAATTCAACTTGCTGCTTATGGCTGGAACATCGACAGGCCTAAATTGAAGATAAGATGCAGTATCTTTTTTAAAAAATCCTGAAGTTCCTTGTCAGAATCATGTGCTTGTGCTAGCTGCATGAAGTCAACTGTCTTAATGATACTGCTCACCTGGGACAGGCAGGCTGCCACTACATTGTTAGTTTTTGATATATTCCTTACATTGGTGGTGAATTGTGCTATGAATTCCAGTTGACTGTATTTTCTCAGGGAACATTTATCATTATTTTTCCGAAAGGCATAATTAGGGGTTCATGATCTGTACAAACAATGAAATCTCTTGCTTCCAGCTGTGTATGAATGTATTTAATGAACTCATAAACCACCAACAACTCTCAATCGTATACACTCCATTGTTGCTGATCCAGAGAGAGTTTTCATGAAAAGAATGCTAGAGGCTGCTACGCCTCGTCTACATACTGTTGCAATGTAGCACTGATTGCAGTTTGGTTAGTATCTACTATGAATGAGAGAGGTGCTTCTAAAGCCAGATGTGCAAGAAGGGCTGTATCTGCTATACTTTTTCTAGCTGCTTTGAACGCAGTATCTGTTGATTCGGTCCACTGCACTGGCATTTTGCCTTTAACATTAGGACCAGCTAAAGCTGCAGTAAGAGACTCTTGGAGTTTGCCACATGAGGTAGGTGACATCAGTAAAAGTTAACAACTCCCAGGAATCTTCGTACTTCTTTAGCAGTTTCTGGCTCCGCAATGCTTAAAATAGCTTCAACTTTCTCCAGTAATGTCAGTGATCTGGCTGACGATATAAGATGGCCAAAAAGCACTTTGAGGTGTTCAACATTATTCTTTATTTATCAAGGCATCTAAATACCTCAATCAGGTGCTGTTTGTGTTCATCTGGTGTTGCTTAAAAATTAGTCTTCCATCAAGATATGCAAAGCAATACTGCAAGCCCTGTGAAACTCAATCTATAAATCTTTGACATGTCTGGGCAGCATTTCTCAATTGAAACATCATAAACATGCTTTCACATATATCAAACGGCATTTTAATGTCAATTTTTGGAATATCTCTATCAACTACAAGAATATGTGTGTATTCCCTTGCACAGTGTTGTAAGTTAAAATCTTTTTCCCAAATAGTGCATAATTATAATCCCTCAATAAAGTAACATGGTAGCAGTCCGGTGTTGACCTAGCATTTAGGGCACAGTAATTACCACATGGCTGCCATACACTGTTCTTTGGTACTAAATGTAGGGGTGATGGCCAAGATATGCTAGACAGGCAACTGATGCCTTCCTTCAACATGGCATCAATTTCTGCCTTTGCACCTTTGCAACAGCTTACCAATAAGGGGCA
Organism: Schistocerca serialis cubense; assembly: GCF_023864345.2. Classification (NCBI taxonomy): domain Eukaryota; kingdom Metazoa; phylum Arthropoda; class Insecta; order Orthoptera; family Acrididae; genus Schistocerca; species Schistocerca serialis. The sequence goes on from NC_064644.1 coordinate 45,829,376, forward strand.
ATATGTATGGGTCTGCATGAAGTCAGTGGGTCTGTGGTAGTGTTGACATAATGTGATGTTGTGACATATATTTTGTGGGGCCCAGGAGGCCTCGTGATTCCAGGAAAGTGTTCTAAGTTTGACGTACCCATAGCCCTTCGACTGAATCAATTTGGCATCATATAATGTCGCATTCTTACAGAATCCATTGGCAGATAGACCAGTGATGTTGTCTGTTAGACGAGCATTTGTGATGTCTGGCAGCAGACTATAATGCGCTAAAAAAAGTCAGCTCCAATTATAGGTTTGGCTACATTCACCATAGTGAAATTTTACGCCAAAGCATGTTGTAGTCCCATGACGAACTCAGTGTGCTGCATTCCAAACATTGCGATGGTTGATATATTGTTAGCCGTGGAAAGTCAAAATAAACTAGCTGGTTGGTATTTGTGTAACTGAGTCTGTGACAAAATATTTAGGTGAGAACAGTGTCCACTAAAAACATGCATCCTGTGTTGCGATCTGTGATCAAGAGATGCAAGGACGATGACTAACTATCTGGAGTGACTACTTCTGCCTGTTGTTTACCACTCAGCAAGGTATGCAGCACAGTACACTTCTGTACCTGGTCTCCAAACTTCTTGTGGTACCAACACACGTCTGCCTGGGCTGAGTCATTGGCTGATGGGGAGTTCGCTGTGGAACGACTTCTCCATCTTCTGCAGAACCATTCTCTAGCTTTGCGGACACAGAAAAGTTCATCCATCTGCTTACTTAGCACATCGGTCTTGTTCATGAGACTGTCATAATCCACTCACGTTACCACCGAGGTGCTATTACATGCCATCTAGTACCATGGCAGGGGGATGGTATGATCACAATCTGATTTCAGTCCACCAGGTCCACTGCGACGTCGAGCAACGTGTCCATATTTGATGCTATAGTGGCCTTCACCTGCACTGGCAGACGGCTGCTCCACAATGTGTGCAGTAATGCCTCAGGCACCATGTATGTGTCAACCTTGCTTCTTAAGTGACGAAGGTACTGGGATGGTTTTCTGTCGCTGATACCGTACTGCATGAGAATCTGCCACACTCGTTCTTCCTGTAAAGTGGACACCCTTTGAATTAACTTAGCCTTTAGCTTTGCAAGAGTCCATATTCAGAGGTGAAACTATAATGTCTTGAACCTTGGCTGTGTAGTGGTGGTCCAGTTTACTAGACACCAGTGCAAATTTTGTGGAATTGGTTTCACGTCAGCATGGAGGAAACTTGCCTCTACCTACATGAACCATAGTGCCAAGCTGTGTGGCCAAAACAGGGGTAGCCGAACTGAAAGTCTAGATATTGTTGGTGTGTCCATCATTTCACTAGTTTATGATTCACGAAGGAAGTTCGCCGCAATACTTCTATATCACTGGTTTATTTTTTCAAGCTGTGATCACATCAGGATCAGCTCTGTCACATGTCTGTGGGCTTGCAAACTCGATATTGTGTTCTGGTCATAGCAAGAATGAGATATGTATCAATGTGTCGTTTATAATACCACTTTATTGTGATAAATCACTTTCCTTCACATTCAACATATGAACAATAAAATTTGATGTAATCCCTAACACACAATATACACAATCACAAGTTTTGGTGGGTAACCAAGCGATCAAATACACAAGGAAAAGCATAAAACACCAACAGAATTAAGGTCATGGAACTCTGCATTGCAGCAAGGAGAAGGAATTTCAGAGGCCAGCATGTGAATCCTGTTAACATTTGCCAAATAATTAGCTGATCTTCTGACATCTGCTGTGGCTGTCACTTGTCATCACTACAGGATATTAAAATATTGAAACAGTTGTGTTCTGTTTGTAGTAAACCCTTTCTTCTTAGTAAGGTGGTACAATACAAGAAATACCAAACAGGCTTTCAGAAGGAAGAAGTAGGGTATAAATAACAATCAGGTCACCCAGATTTAGATATTTTGTAGTTTCTCTAAAGCAGATTAAGCAGACACAAGAATGTTTTCTTCAAAAATTGTTGTAAAATCCATATTTGCATTCATGCTTCTAATGATCCTAATGCTGATGAAACATTAACTCCTGACTGTCTTCCTTTCGTTTGTAAAGAAGGTAAAACAGTCGTGGACAATTTGTTTTGCTGTTCACTGTGTACGTGTGACAGAAAAGCTTAAAAATACAATAACTAAGTTGTAGAAATAAATACATTTCTTGATAAAATATCTGTTTTTGTTGTTGTTGTTGGTGGTGGTGGTGTTGGTGTTGGTGTTGGTGTTGGTGTTGGTGTTGGTGTTGTAGCCTTCAGTACAGAGACTGGGTTGATGCAGCTCTCCATGCTGTTCTGTCCTGTACAAGCCTCTTCATGTCCAAATAACAGCTGCAACCTACTCCTTCTGAATCTGCTTAGTGTATTCATCTCTTGGTCTCCCTCTACGGTTTTTACCCTCCACGCTCCCCTCCAGTACCAAATTGGTGATCCTTTGATGCCTCAGAACGTGTCCTACAAGACTATCCCCCCTCCTAGTCAAGTTGTCCCACAAATTCTTCTCCTCCCCAATTCTATTCAGTACCACCTCATTAGTTACGTGATCTACACATATAATCTTCAGCATACATCTGTAGCACCACATTTCAATAGCTGCTATTCTCCTCTTGTCAACACTGTTTATTGTCCATGTTTAACTTCCATACAGGGCTACATTCCATACAAATACTTAAAACTTCCTGACACTTAAATCTACACTCGATGTTAACAAATTTCTCTTTTTCAGAAACACTTTGCTTGCCATACGCAGTCTACGTTTTGTATTCTGTCTACTTCGACCATCATCAGTTATTTTGTTCCCAAAATACCAAAACTCATTTACTACTTTAAGTGTGCCATTTCCTAATTTAATCCATCAGCATCACCTGATTTAATTTGACTACATTCCATTATCCTCACTTTGCTTTTGTTGATGTTCATCTTATATTCTCCTTTCAAGACACCATCCATTCCATTCAGCTGCTGTTCCAAGTCTTTTGCTCTGTCTGACTGAATTACAATGTCATCGGCAAACCTCAAAGTTTTTATTTCTTCTCCATAGATTTCAATTCGTATTCCAAATTTTTCTTTTGTTTCCTTTACTGCTTGCTCAATATACAGATTGAATAACATCGGGGATATTATGCAACCCTGTCTCACTCCCTTCTCGACTACTACTTCCCCTTCATGCCCCTCGACTCTTATAACTGTCGTCTGACTCTTATAACTGTCATCTGGTTTCTGTTCAAATTGTAAATAGCCTTTCACTCCCTGTATTTTACACCTGCCACCTTCAGAATTTGAAAGAGAATATTCCAGTCAACATTGTCAAAAGCTTTTCTTAAGTCTACAAATGCTAGAAACATAGGTTTGCCTTTCCTTAACCTATTATCTAAGATAAGTTGTAGATCAATATTGCCTCATGTGTTCCAGCATTTCAACGGAATCCACACTGATCTTCCCCGAGGTCGGCTTCTATGAGTTTTTCCATTTGTTTGTAATTAATTCATGTTAGTATTTTGCAGCCATGACTTATTAAACTGATAGTTCGCTAATTCTCGCACCTATCAACACCTTCTTTCTTTGGGATTTGAATTATTACATTCTTCTTAAAGTCTGAAGGTATTTCACCTGTTTGATACATCTTGCTCACCAGATGGAAGAGTTTTGTCATGGCTGGCTCTCCCAAGACTGTCAGTAGTTTTAATGGAATGTTGTCTACTGCCGGGGCCTTGTTTTGACTTAGTTCTTTCAGTGCTGTATATCTGTACAGTCACTTATTTGGTACTGTTGTATTCATCTTTTAATCTAGTTTTCGTATGTCTTTTGTCTGTTGCAGTGGATAGGTCTTCTCTGTCCGCAGCAGTCAATTTATTATGATAGTCTCAGAGAATGTTATGAAGCATATGTTATATACAATTTTATGACTTATCTTTTAAATTATCTGAATGCTGAGATGGATCTGGAGGCCAATCTAGAACTGAAGCCACAAGTGCACCACATCTTCCCCCTGTGCTGTCTTGGTCCATGGGAAATGGGATGGTAAGCAAAAATATATTATTCTAAGATTATTTCATTCTCTGTTGTAATGTGATAGTCATAATTGTCACCACCATCATGCATTGTCTTTGAAGTCCTCAATATTGTATAATTGTGAGCTAATTTAATATATCTCAAAAAAGTTTATAAAGTGATAATTATTAATATCAGTTCACTCCTTTATTTTATAAAAGAGTCAAAGAAAAACATTTTATGTTGGATATTTGCACATAATATATTGCAGTAGTTCAAAAATACAAGCGGGTCATGCTTTAAAAGCTTTCAGGATGAAATTTCAATAAATCTGCAATCTCAGGCGACATGACGCACCTCAGTTGCATAAGACCTTCCCTGTCACGAGAGCTCATACTGGATAAATATTTCCATGGCTCTTCACAAGACTTCTTTGGAGCTCACTAGTCTTATTAAAACTGTCCCCACCACCTTTGGATCAAATGGACTCGTGGTGAGCAATTATGTCCACTTGAGCACTCATGAACAAAAATAATATGGCAGTACAACAACAAAATGCAATTCCTCCAGTACCAGAAAGTGTTTATAATTGTAAGGAGACAACAGGGAAGTTGTGAAGCTATCACATCTTTTTATTCAGAAAATATTGTCTGGAATGGCTGGAAGCTGGAAACAAGTGAAAAAGTGTAAAGGTGTAAAAACAGAGATTTGCTAATAGAGACCTCTACCTCGCATCAAGCAGTGTCACTTTTAAGTGCCATGCTTCTAGACAAATACCACATTGTGACCGAAGTGCACACCATGGTAAATTACACCTAAGGGACTGTGTCGTGCAAGGATGTTATGGGTACAGAAATATGTGAATAATGGGACAGAGGTGGTGTCACAGACATCAGCATTATTATGAAGAGAGTTAGTGACATGCTGGTGACACCTGCTATTATCTTCACTTTTAATATACCTGGGCTCTCAAAGAACGTAAAATCAGAGTTCATCTCCCTAAAGGTATGACCTTAACCTAATATGTTTAGCTGCTTTAAGCACCATGAATTTGGATACAACACACTTACATGTATGGGGCAGGCAAATTGAGGAAATTACTGCCCATGATCAGGAAATATCTGGAATGAAATTTTCACTCTGCAATGGAATGTGTGCTGATTTGGAACTTCCTGGCAGATAAAAACTGAGCGCCGTACCGAAACTCAAACTCGGGACCTTTGCATTTTGCAGGCAAGTGCTCTACCGACTGATCTACGTAAGCACGGCTAACAACCCCATAGTGAGTTGTGCTTGGGTAGAGCTCTTTCCCACAAAAGGCAAAGGTCTCAAGTTCGAGTCTCAGTTCGACGTACAGTTCTGATCTGCCAGAAAGTTTCGGGGGATATATATTTTGTTTCCGTAATCCAGTCTTAACTGTTGTGGAAAGCAAGTGGTGTGGAGTTGAGATTGATTGCTTCATATACCACAAGGAAAGAAATACTCAGGAGTTAAAGACCACCAAGCTGGTATCTTTTACAGAAGCTAAGAAGATGTTCAAGTTAATGTAGCCAACTATCTTTGCCACATTATACTCATCAATTGTGAAGAAATAGCCTCTAAAAATAACTCCAGCAAAACAGATTCAGGCAACTGATGCAAAATTTACTACATTTTACCGATACACGAAAGACCTATATGCATGTGTCCATAAGAAACACATTTCAAACATACTGATGCTCCTGTGCTTTGTGACAGGGCAAAGAACTGGGTGGCAGTGCTTGTCAAGCTCACATACCACCCCTTACCTGTGCCCTTAACCACAACGCTGCAAGTGATGCTGTTATAGATTGAGCCTGAGTTACCCAGTGTGCCTTGTATACCTCCTGCCACACAAGCCCATTGATGGTGAGACGCTCAGGCAACTTGCTGCTGAACTCCCCTCCCCTCCACTTCTTTCAGAAGATTTCAATGTACATGGTGTGCTATGGAGCTTCGCCACTGCCTGGACTTGCAGTCAAGAAAATAAGAATTTCACACAAAGTGAGAACATCATGTTAATGAGAGTGGTTCGTACTATTTGTTTCAGTACTGCTACAGGTTGTGTATAGCTGGACCTCCTAATTTCTTCGTTTCCTCCTTGCAGACAATTTTCAGTGGGAAGTGGATTTTGACCTCCGCGGAAGAGGCAACTTCTCCATCTGGGTCCACGTGCCAGGCAGGGCTGATGAAATGGGTACTCAGAAAGGCTGGCTGAATGCTTTATAGCCAGTTGGCTGATTCTGAACAGCATGAAAGTTTCCAGGACTAGGCCAGTCATGTGCCAGCATGATCTGTGAAGCTGCTGATGTACGCAACCCAGAGTTGCCAAGAATACTTATGTTGTTGTTGTTGTGGTCTTCGGTCCTGAGACTGGTTTGATGCAGCTCTCCATGCTACTCTATCCTGTGCAAGCTTTTTCATCTCCCTGGGTACTTATGAGGCAACCTATTCTTGGTGGAATGAAGAGTGCCATTCTGCTCTGTGAACGACAAAAACAAACGTCATTTTAAAGAGTGTAAGAAGATGTCACAGGAAGAGGTCCTCAACTCCATCAATAGATCAACATCTGCAAGTCAAGTATGGGAAGCCATTAGGAAAATTTCCAGGCAGTATTGATGACCATCAATAATGGCTGTACAAGATTAGATGTGTTGTGTAACAACTCCAGGTGACATTTTCTGGACAAATGCTGAATTTTATAAGAATATTGTCCAGCTTTCTGTCAATATCAGACAATACAGGGGAGGTGTGTTTGTGATTTCTGTAGAGCTAACGTCACCAACATCGAGGACTGCAGTTGCTCTACCTCCCTGTGGGAGCTGGATACTGCATTTATCGCAGCTTGTGACACTGCATCTGGTCACAACCAAATAACTTACGACTTGCAAAGACAGTTAAATGGGCACTGAAGAATGTCATTCTAAAGTTTTTCAGTGAACTCATGAAAGGAAGTGGTTTGATAGAAATTTCAAAATCAGGAAAGGACTCGCTTGTGCCAGCAATTGCCTTAGCTCCAGTCTAATTAGCTGCCTGGAGAAGAACCTTAAACACATCATCAGCTGGGACCTTAATATAGGTATGAGATGTACCACTCCACACTCAATAACCAGACCCATCTGGAAAGCGTTCATGTGCAAGCAACACTTTTTTCAGGTATTCTTCTAACTGGAGATAGCTCAAATTACAACCTGCAGGGACAACATTCTGCTGCACAAATGGGGTTTCCATGGATATCTCCCCATCTTCAAGCAATGTTTTCTGCTGGAATGATTGTTTTTTAATACCAAGTTAGAAATGTCCTATCTGAATGTTTTAAATGGGAAATGATGTCTGTTATGATAGTGTTTCAAATATAATGACATTCACCATAGCCATAGATAGTATAATGTGACAAGGAGCCCTGTATATATAATGCTCCTTACTCATTGACAATTTCTCCACCTTCTGTGCAACTGCCAGACATGCAACAATAATATGTTAGTTGCAGATAACTGTCAGGAGGATGGAGAAATGGGTGAGTGAGTGCCACAGGTTGTAAGTTCTCTTCTAAGAAAACTATTTTTGTCATTTTCAATTACTCATGTTCTCCTTTTCATTTACCTATTTTAAAGCTGAGGGGTACTTCCCAACTTAAATTAAGATGCCTCAAGATTTAAAAAATCTTTCAAAATGAATAGTCAAAGAACTTGGGGAGTAAAACCAGCAAGCCTGCTCCAATCTTTTAAAGCTTTCATGTGGTCCCAGCTCAATTATGCATGCCAGATTGCAGAACAGCTAGCCCTACTTCAAAATACTTGACCTAGTGCACTCTGAGAGGATTAGATAATCAACTGAGGGTTACCACACAAGCCCAGTTCCTAGCTTCTGAGCAGAGATAATGCTGTTTGTTATTATGGTGAGCACAGTGCACATAGTGACTTCTCCTCTTGGTGTGCCAAGCATATGGGGTCTAGTTTGTTCCAAAATCACCAGTATCCATCTCTATTGCCCAACCACCACTGGAACATTTGTTCAGTAACTATCCACGGACAACAAGACCTTTTGAGATTTGTGTAAAGGAGACCCAACAAGGGTACTTTAACAGCTGCTCAGTCACGTCCCCCCAATTGAGTTTTCGGGATAAGGCTCACAGAACATTGTTCTTTGCTATCCTAAGGGCAGTGGAACAGATGAGATGACATTATGGCAATGCTTTTGTCAACAAACAGAAGTAGTCAGCAGACAGGATGGTCCCCACATCTATGTACATACCCTGCAAGCCACCTGTACCACTAATAGTCAATTCCTTTACTGTTCCACTCACAAAAAGAGCGAGGGGAACAACTGTCTATACACCTCCATACGAGGTTGTTTTTCCTATTCATGTGCATTAACTTACTTTTTTCTACATTTAGAGCTAGCTGCCATTCATCACACCAACTAGAAATTATGTCTAACTCACCTTGTATCCTCCAAGCGTCACTCACGATGATACTTTTCGTACACCACAGCATCATCAGCAAATAGCCACAGGCTGCTGCTTGCCCTGTACAGCAGATCATTTTCATGTATGGAAAATAATAGTGGTCCTATCACACTTCCCTGGGGCACTCCTGACAATACCCTTGTCTCTGATGAACACTCATTGTCAAGGACAACATACTGAGTTCTGTTACTTAAGAAGTCTTGAAGCCACTCACATACCTGGGAACCTATTGTGTATGCTTGTACCTTCATTAACAGTCAGTAATGTGGCAACTTGTGAAATGCTTTATGGAAATCTAGGAATATGCAAACCACTTGTTGTCATTCATCCGTGCTTCACAGGATCTCATGTGAGAAAAGGGCAAACTGAGTTTCACATGACCAATGCTTTCTAAAATCATGCTGATTTGTGGGTAGAAGCTTTTCGCTCTCAAATAATTTCATTGTATTTGAACCGAGAATGTGTTCAAAGTCTCTGCAGCTAACCGATGTTAGAGATATTGCTCTTTAATTTTGTGGGTCCATTCTTTTACCCTTCTTTTATACAGGAGTCATCTGTGCTTTTTTCCAGCCACTTGGGAATTTGTGCTGGGAGAGAGATTCCCGATAAATGCAAACTAAGTAAGGGGCCAGGGCTGTAGAGTACCCTCCATAAAACCAAATCGGGATTCCATCAGGACCTGGTGACTTATTTGCTTTCAACGCTGTTGTTTCTCTACAACTGCAATGGTTATTACTATATCCTACATATGGGAGTCTGTGCGGTGGTCAAACAGTGGTATGTTTGCTCAAACACTTTCTTGAACGTGAAATTTAAAACTTCAGCTTTACTTTTTCTGTCTGCTACTGCAGCACCAGACCAGTCAGTGGGGACTGGATAGAAGCCTTGGACCCACTTATCAATTTAATGTAGGACCAGAATTTTCATGAGTTCTTGGCAAGATTTATTGCTAAAGTATGACAGTGGCAGTTGTATGTTTCGCGTGTCTGTCTTTTTTACAGATGCATGAATTTCTATTAATATTTAGCTAATTCTAATTTGAACAGAGAGTGCAATAGCCTTTGCTTTCTTAGCATATTCAAATTTTGTTACTGAACCACAGTGGGTCTTTTCTGCCCTTAATCCACTTACTTGCAATTACTTCTCCAGACTATGGTTTACAGTCCATTTAAACTTTGCCCATAATTCCTCTATGCCTATAGTACTGAAACTAAATGATACGAATTCATTGTCTAAGAGGGATGCTAACAACTGTCTATCTGCTCTTTCTAGCAGAAATGCTCTCGTAGCCTCCTTGATTGATTTGTTAACTTCAGTGACCAAAGTTGCTATGATGAAATGATGTTCGCTGATCCCTGTCTCTATACTGATGCCTGTTTGTAGCTGTGAGATCTAAAATATTTCCATTATGTGTGGGCTGTTGAACTAGTTGGTCAAGACAGTTTCCAGAAAAGTGTTCAAAAGAACTTCACAACACTGTCTGTCTGCATCGCCTGCAATGAATCCATAGATATCCCAGTCCATACTCAGTAGGTTCAAGTTGTCTCCAACTAATATTGCACAGTCTGAGTATTTCCAAACTACCGACCATAGACTTTCTGGCAGCAACTCCAAAACCATCGCAGCAGAACCAAGTGGCCAGTGAAAAATCCAACAGTGAACTTGATTTCATCTACACCTGTTATACTTGATCAGATAACTTCACTGTCATGGACAAATTCGACCTCAGTAGAGACAATATTTTTGTCAACTGCAATGAACATTCCTCCGCCTACAATGTCTAATCTGTGCTTTCGATATACATTCCATGAATTGCTAAATAACTCGGATGTTCATACTTCAGACTTCAGCCAGCTCTTGGTCCCAAGAAGAATTTGATAATAATATCAACCATCATTCTGAACAAAATAGTCATATTTTAATGAATCATACTGCAAAATCATATGCCCAGGGTCTGTGATGGAAAATTATAATCTCTTACCATTTTCTCGATAATGGCATAAGTATCATCAAAGTCCTGACGCTAGCTGAAAGGGGAGGAAGGGCGCGCGCGCGCGCGTGTGTGTGTGTGTGTGTGTGTGTGTGTGTGTGTGTGTGAGGGGGGGGCAGGGGGGGGGAGGGTGTAGGTGGGTGGGTGATGATTTGATACAAATGAATAGAATAGTTTCTGGTAAGATTATATTATTGTATGCAGCATTAGTTTTTTTTTTCTTTTTTTTTTCCAGTTAAGATGAAATGTCTGACGTTCTCTAGTTGTTTTCTGTAACGGTACTGATGAACCTACAGTTTAGCATCTTAAATCATTATCATCATCTTCAACAGTCTCATGCAGTACCATATTTAAAAGGCTTCTTATCATTTCATTTCTATCCTACAAGCATAGCTTTTCTTGTATCTTATATCTAGTCCAAGTCCAAATCAAACGATGGAAAGTGAAGGATGGAATAATGACAGTATTTAAAGGACATATCAAGGGAAACATTCCACGTGGGAAAAATATATCTAAAAACAAAGCTGATGTGACTTACCAAATGAAAGCGCTGGCAGGTCGATAGACACACAAACAAACACAAACATACACACAAAATTCAAGCTTTTGTAACCAACGGTTGCTTCATCAGGAAAGAGGGAAGGAGAGGGAAAGACGAAAGGATGTGGGTTTTAAGGGAGAGGGTAAGGAGTCATTCCAATCCCGGGAGCGGAAAGACTTACCTCAGGGGGAAAAAAGGACAGGTATACACTCGCGCGCGCACACACACACACACACACACACACACACACACACACATACATATATCCATCCGCGCACACACACACACACATATATATATATATATATATATATATATATATATATATATATATATACACACACACACAAGTACAACTTAACGCACACATGACCTTTATCTCTGGTTGGCCTGGTGGCTAAAGACAGTGGTTGTGTATGTGTGTGTTATGCTTCCACGAATGTGTGCGTGCATTGTCTACTTTTGGCCAGAAGCTCACAATTGGCAGTTTTTTGTTGAGCCTGTCTATGATTACTCATTTTATCTAGTCTGGGGAGGTGGAAATTCTGGCCAGTACTAACTTACATATCAAACAGGTTCTAACTTTTTCACTATACAGACAACTGATAGTATTCTCTAAAATCATTATGGCTATGTAAATTCCTAGCATGAAATAGTGAACAAAACCAAAAGCTCATGAGTGCAAGACGGAGAGTATTGGATTTTTTTTCACAATAGCTGATTTTTTACTAATACAGACAATACTCTGATTTATAAAATGGTAAAAAATATAATCTAGAAATAAATCCCATGTGTCACAATGTTGAGTAGATTAGCATTAGTTGTAATGGGTTGTTAGTATACGTCACAGAAGCAGCCTGCAATGGCGGGTTCTACGTATTGTTACACAATTTGACTCTTTGGACACACAAAAAGGCTCTTGTCTATGATGGAATTTATGAGAGAAAATATGTGAAGGGGTGTATGAATTATATGTGTTGATACAATTTCATAAGTCATCTTAGATATTTCAAAATTTAATTTAATATTTTTATGTTGGTTCTTGTTCATTTGTTAGTGTTGAAGTGTTCTTATTTTTGCAGGGAGTTCATTCACATGTGTAAACATGGAATTTTACAGTATACTGTGGTACGGCCTTTAACAACATTCATCTCTTTGTAAGTATATACAAATGCAAATATGTTATTACATAACTTCCTTGAACTGAGAAAATAATTCTATCAGCAATCATGGAGTTATGTCGTGACTGACAACAGTGTGAATATTTTGAAATAAAATTTACTTTTGTGACAAAAATGAAACAGCGACCTGTCTCTAGAGATTCTGATTTGCACCCAGATCTAACTTGTCAAATGTAAAATAATATGTTTTTCATTTATTTGGAATGTTTCAAAGTAGTGAACAAGATTAGTTGTTAAGAGTAACATTCTAGTTGCTGCATTCTTAAAGCACAGAAGCACTGTAGCAAATATGTCTGAAAAGGCAGCACATAGAATAGTGGTCCTCAGTTCCTATTTGAGCTGTGAACATGGGGTAAAAAAAATTTGGTTTACCCCAGACCGGTGGTCATTTGTATAGCCATTTGAACTTTGTCTCACTGGGGCTGTTACAGTATATTAAGCAAGGTTTGAATGATGAACTGAAGCTGGTGTCCAGGCCAATTGTGCAAATCAATTAATTCATTTTGCAAAATATTTTAATTGGACTGAAATTAATGCTCAGTAATGGCACCATTGGGATGTTATGTGCAGGAACACTTTTTTCTGGGAGGTTTTTGAAGCACAACACTTCTATACTTGTATGAATTGGTTCAAATTTTGCACAGAAGTAGATGAATAGATAAAGTCAAGAAGATTTTTTATACAATGATCATTATCCATCGTTGGGACGCAATGGATGAAAGTCGAAATAAATGTAATATGTGAAATTCATTCTTACATGTGAACTGAATGTATGGGAATGGTTTAAATTGAATCAAATAAATACAAATGCATTCTTGTGATAAAATTGAAATGTTTCTTTCAAAATGTAGCTTCATTCAGATTGTACATTCAAAATACACATTTTTTGTGAATTTCGTGCTTATGTGAATCGGTTCAGATTTTGTAAGAAGGTATACAAATACATTTAATTAATGGCTGTGCTGTTGTTTTGTGAGGGCTTTAACCACTGCCACTCATAAGCAACGTGGTTCAAAAGACAATGAAAAGCCTATACCTGATAAGTCATCACGCAAGTTAACAAAAATCTACGTTGGTTGCCAGCCTACAGTGATCCAATGTCATAGTTATGGTAGAGAAAAATTGGGAACCCCAATGAAAACTGCTCTTATCATAACACAAAAAAGTGAATATGTCTTGGGCAGAGTTAAGAATGTAAAAGAAGGGAACTTGTTTTTTGGCTTATCTGGCAGCTTCAGAGACATTTAAATCAAAACATCTTGTCATATTTACACTTTTTTATGAGTTGACCTGACTTATCCAACGCAATGTGCTCACTTCATTGCAAGGTGTTGGCACACCTTCATCTTGCAATTTTTAAACTAAAGTCCCTGATACTGTGCCAAAAATGTAGAAGATTTGCCAGCAATAGTAAACAGTATATATAATCATATGGCTTAAGAGCATACATTTCTTCTGGGGAGATGAGATTGGGGATGGATTTGTTCCTGGGAAGATGTTAAACAATTTTTTAATTTCTGGGTGGAGAAGGGATTGATTTTTTTCCGGAAGGTACCATTTCTGACACCAAACCTACCGTATTTACTTGTATCCAAGCCGTACTTTTTTTCTGGTTTTTGTAATCCAAAAAACTGCCTGCGGCTTAGAATCGAGTACAAAGTAAGCGGAAGTTCTGAAAAATGTTGGTAAGTGCCACCACAACTAACTTCTGCTGTCGAATATATGTAGCGCTACACAGGCATGCTTTGCAGGCACAAAGATAAATACTGGCGCCAAAACCTCTGCGTCAATAAATACAGTTAAAAAAAAAAGGTAAAGAGCTTTTTTGTCTGCCCCGAGTTTCGACCACTGCGCTTTCATATATTATCCAACGAAGTAAATACAAATTCCGTATTGTTCGTCTTCGAATGTAGCAGCCTTTCAAATATTCATAGCAATTTCTTTACACAAAAATACTAACAATGCACAAGGCTTTAGGATTGTTGCACGAGTTGATACGCTGGGGCTCATTAAGATATCATGTAGCGGCACCTATTGCTTCATGGAAGTTTGTCAAGTGCTTGTTAGTGTTAATGAACCATAATGAAGCGCTTTCATTATAGTGTCAAATTCAAAAGGGGAGCTATTTCTTTTGTGGAACAAAGTTCTAATCGTGCTGCAGGTCTGCGATACGGGACTGATTAGAGCAACGTCAGGCGATGGTGACTGCAGAGAGACAAATTATTTGAATGTTCAAGTAGCAGGAAAACATTTAGTGGGCCAAAGTGTGGCCAACATCAAGCACTAGACGTGATTTTAAATGAATTTGTTAAGCAACAGCGTCAGCAATTCCTGCCTGTGAATGCCGAAATTTTAAAAAATTTGGCACATGAAATTGCTAGAGAGCAAAAAATCAGAAATTTTATGGCTAGTTGCAGCTGGATTGACCTGTTTATGAAGCGCTGGGATTTTTCACTTCGGAGACGAACTTCAGTTGTTCAGAAGCTGCTGAAAAATTATGAAAAAAAACTTGTGGAATTTCAGCGCTTCATAATCAGGCGGCGCACAGAAAAGAAATACCTTCTTGGTCAAATAGGAAACGCTGACCAAACTCCCTTATATTTTGACATGCCGTCAAATTATACGGTTGACGCAAAGGAAAGAAAGACATAAGTCTTCTTACATCGGGGTGAAAACCAGCGGATGTCCGTTATGCTGGCTTGCACAGCAAGCAGATGGACGTAAATTACCCTCATTCATAGTTTTCAAGCAAAAGACTTTACTGAAATCGGAAGTGTTTCCAAAAACTGTAATTGTACCAGCAAACGAAACTGGGTGGTTTTTGGAAGACTTGGTGCTGGAATAGATTAGGCGTGTGTGGAATCATCATCCTGGCGCTATGCTTGGTTTACTCAGTCTGTTGGTATTAGATGCGTACGCAGGCTGTACAACACCTGCAGTCAAACAAAAATTAGGGGAAAGCAAAGTGGACTTGCCAGTTATTCCAGGTGGGATGATGTCAATTCTGCAACTACTTCACATCTGTTTGAATAAACCATTTAAGGACAAGCTTAAACGCATGTACACAGACTGATTTTCGAAAAGCGACAGACAACTGACACCAACAGGACGTGTAAAATGCGCAGTGTGCCAATGGATTTATGATGCACGGAAGTGTGTTCCAAATCAGACTGTGCAATAAGCATTTAAAAAACGTTCGATGTCCAATGCTCTAGATGGTACGGAGGATGATGCTCTGTATGAAGAAATGAGCAACAAAGAATTGAGTGATAGTGACTCAGAATCATGACTGATATTTTAAACATTTAGTATAAGATGTATTACAAACCTAATAAAATTTTGTTTTAAGTTTCAGCATTTAATTTCTAAGTTATTTTCATCCTTTTTTATATAAGGGTTGCTACTCTGCATTGCACAGGATAAAAAAGCGTGGGAGCTGCATCAAACCAGTCTACGGACTGAAGACAACAACAACACACTCTGCATTTGAAGTCATCACTAAAAATCTACCACGAAAATCTGATTGGCAAGACTGTTTGGGATGTATGTCAATATGGCCAACTCTACGTTCTGAATTTTTTCCTGCTTGTTACAAGAGACTGTTGCTAATAGGAACTTTTATGAATCGTGAATCACATGCAGTATTTTCTTCACCATAAGAATAATATGAATGTAAACATTATGCCATGTATACTTTCATGTTTGCTGCTATCTCATTTAAGACCTGTCTGCCTAATAAACTACGAAACTAGAATGAGACAACAGCAAACATGGAAGAATATACATATCATGTCATGTTTATATTCGTATTATTCTTATGCTGAATAGAAATGCAGTCAGAAATGAAGCACGGCAACTGACTAGATTTTTAAATCTAAGATGACTCTAATATCTGTACAGAATGCAATGTACTAAATAGCCATCTGCAAACATTTTCAATCGGAGAAAAATTTACGCTAAACTCTCGTTCAGAACATTTTCTGTCATACGCACTCTATTATTTGGTTCTTGTTATCAAAGAAAGCAGCAGTGTGAGTAACAACAAATTAGCAGTCTCTTGCCATTATTTCGCTAATGAGACAATTCCTCTCTCTCTCTCTCTCTCTCTTTTTTTTTTTTTAAGCGGCGGAAGCGCACACAAAAGCAAACCATGCAGCGAGCGGCAACAGGTCGTAAACACTCGTTATCGGAATGCGACAAACAATGCATGACACACTACAATAATGCATTTTCAGCCTAGAGTGACGTAAACACCTATAACAAAGAGAACAGCACTTATCAGATCAAAGCAAAATACGCAATTGATTCAAACCAGACAAAGCACGTGAAAAAGGAAGGGTATCCGTATAAATACAGACGGAGTGCCTGACGCATAGCAATGGCTACCTGGTAAAGCTTAATTGCTAAGCTTACAACTCGAACCAAACTACTGTAGCTGTATCTTCATCCATTCGACCTAAATTGTGTCTCATGTTACAATGACCAACTTCGTTTTGATTTGGAGGTGTGGTCTAAAACTTTTCTCTCCCCTTGAATTTCGAGTCTCAAATTTCAGGTGCGGCTTAGATTCGGGAAAATTTTTTTTCCTTGATTTCGAGTCTCATTTTTCAGGTGCTGCTTACATTCGAATAAATACAGTATCTCCTGTTACATGTGCGGTGAGGGGTGTAAGAGCAAGTAGACACACATTTATGTGATTCTAGAGAGTTGGATGCATGTACAGTAGGAAGTATCCAGAGTGGGGGTGCATCTATAATAGGAAGTATCTCAGAGTGGGAATGCATGTATCCTAAACTTTAATGACATGTTGTGTCATACTGCACGTCATGACAAATGCCATGTTGTATGACATGAGGGCATATGACATCAGGCATCATGTTACTTTTCTTGACACATTGAATTATATTACTTAGTATTATTACTAATAACAACAAGTAAAAGATCAAAAATGTGTCAAGATATTTGATTTAAGTGTCTTTGAAGTTGCCAGAAGAGCTAGTTCCCATCTTTACATCCCTAACACTGCCCAGGACATAGTCACCATTTTTGTGGTATGATAGGAGCATTGTTCATTCTGGTTACACTGTAAACAGTTGTGGAATAGAAATGTTATTAGCTGTGTTAGAAATATGTGTCAGAAATTTAAAAAAATATAGATGATGGAGCTCCTGTGTCTATAACAGGTGGCATTACACATTTTGATTGTTAATGCACAACTTGGCTCTTTTCACATTTGTAAACTTCTTCCTTCACGATGGGGTCTGCAGAACATGATGAATAAATTGATGATTGGTTCTGCTCTTAATCAATTAGTTTTGCTATCTATGGACTGTTATTCTCTTCGCAAATTTCTCTCCAGTACCTCCCGTACATGGTTTCTTTTTTGAGTAATGGTGGAATGTCACTATTTCTGTACAAATATTTCTATTGAAAATACTGTACATGTTATAGATGATGTAGCACATGTAAGAGAAACCCAGTGCAATGGACACAATTCCTTTCAATACAGTAATTTTTAGGGCAGTGGGTAACACTGCTAATTTTTGAAATCAGGCAATTCGGTGGCATAGCTCTGGACTCATACTTGAGTGGAGAAATGCTAAAATTGCCTCCAGTGTGGCGTTTTAGGTTTCTTGTGGTGTTCCCTAGACCACTTTCGGTAAATGGCGAGATGGTTTCTTCAGAAAGTCATTGACAGATACTTACCCTACCTTCTCAAAGTGAGCTACACTTCACCTCTAATGACATTACACTCAACCATTCATTTAGATAATAAATAATCATACTAATACAATAATGCAAAACTATGTTGGAAGATAAAAAATTGTAGGATATGGAGCAGTCCCATCCAAAGTGATTGATTGTTCTACGTCTTAAGATCGAATACTTCATTTCCTATTTTTCATTTTTATGCAAACATAAGAAATGTATATCTCTAAACTATCGTACCACAAGCTTTGTTGTTATGAATTTTAGTTGTATTGTGCAGTACAATATGATATTTATAGGCTGTATTACATTTCTGTGCAGTATTTGTGAGCTGAATGGTGTATACAACGAGGGTGAATTTCGAGCGGATGCTGCATTTCCCTACATGATAGCTATCAACAACTTTTCACAGTTCATTGCTATGTACTGTTTGGTGCTATTCTACCGTGCTAACCGAGAGGAGCTCAACCCTATGCACCCTATTGGAAAGTTCCTGTGCATTAAAGCTGTAGTGTTTTTCTCATTCTTGTAAGTATAGTTTTTTCTGCGTACTCAACAGAAATTTTATTGTTAAATTAATGAAAATATTCATAAAATGTGAATGATTTAAACATGTTTAAGTACTGTAACACAAGAATGTTATACTTTGAGACAACAAAGTGAGCTAGTCCAGATTTAATACCCCTCACTGAATTAATGTTTGTTTTTCTCTGACACTAGCCAGTCTGCATTTGCTATACCAGTTATAGCTGATTTCCATCATTTGTTTTGTGAATGCTAAGGTGACCTTTCATCTGTATCTCAGAAAGACGAAAAATTAAAAAAAAAAAGTAACTCCTCAATGAGGCCTAAAGGATCACACAGTATTGGTCAATCACTGTGTTAGCCTCTGTCAGATGTTGACATTTGGACATAGTATGCACCAATGGCGGAAGAAGGAAGCGCGATTGATGTCCTCTCTCGCCTTCCTTTCACGGTGCAGAGATGAAGATGCTACACCGATGTTCTCGAAATGTAAGCACCTATTCATCACCGCCCAAGCACATCGTATCTATGACAGAATGGAACAAGCTTTTCTTCGTGAGCGAATTCATACATCATGGAGAGCCTTGGCAAGAACAGATCAGGAACTTTTTGACATGTTCTATCAACTAAGTAACAGAATGCATCGAGACGACTGGGACAAGATCGACAGCATCACTCACAGGAGCATGCAGAACGAAGTCAAGACATGCACAAAAGAAAAAGTTAGAAATATGCTGGAAGCAGACTGACAAGGCGATTCCCGGTATGTCACGCACTGTGGTCAACCTCACTGAATGACAGTTGACCAAAGAGGAAGTGTCTGTTCTTCAAAAAGGAGGGAATTTCGCCATCATCCCAAGAACTATACCTATGGAGGACATCATTGCTAACACCGAAGTGGCTATTTGGATCCTTCCTTGTGAAAGGACAGAGGAAATACACACTGAAACAGCCAGGATACTGCACCAAGCTAAACCACCAGATTGCAATATGAAGAAAGAAGAGGTACAAGCTATTAAGAATCTTAACCCCAACAAGAGTATATTGGTACTGCCTGTCAATAAGGGGAATGCGACTGTCATAATGAAGGCCAAAGATTATGAGCAAAAGATCCAAGAACTATTAGATCTGACAACGTACCAAAAACTAAGCATAGATCCGACACAGCGTATCACACGGAATACGAATCTCTTAATCAAGGCATCTTCTCTGCTGGCAGACATACAGAGAAACCTGCGCAACACAGAAGCCCTACTACCTCGGCTGTATGGATTACATAAGATCCATAAAGAACAATGTTCCACTAAGACCAATTGTTAGCACTCCTGGCTCACCGACGTATAAACTGTCAAAACACTTGGCCTCTCTGCTCCACCCGCACGTGGGGAAGACCGACACATACATAAAGAACTCAGGACATTTCATTGAGAAGCTGAACAAACTAAAACTTGCACCAAACGACATCCTCATCAGCTTTGATATTCAGAATGAGATTTTCACTCTGCAGTGGAGTGTACACTGATACGAAACTTCCTGGCAGATTAAAACTGTGTGCAGGACCGAGACTCGAACTCGGGACCTTTGCCTTTTGCGGGCAAGTGCTCTACCAACCGAGCTACCCAAGCACGACAAATGCCCTGTCCTCATAGCTTTACTTCTGCCAGTACCTCGTCTCCTACCTTCCAAGCTTTGCAGAAGCTCTCCTGGGAACCCTGCAAAACTAGCACTCCTTAATCTGCCAGAAAGTTTCATATCAGTGCACACTCCACTGCAGAGTGAAAATCACATTCTGGAAACATCCCCCAAGCTGTGGCTAGCCCATGTCTCTGCAATATCCTTTCTTTCAGGAGTGCCAGTTCTGCAAGGTTCGCGGAAGAGCTTCTGTAAAGTTTGGAATGTAGGAGACGAGGTATTGGCAGAAGTGAAGCTGTGAGGACGGGGCATGAGTCGTGTTTGTGTAGCTCAGATGGTATAGCTCTTGCCCCCAAAAAATCAAAGTTCCCGAGTTCGAGTCTCGGTCCGGCACACAGTTTTAATCAGCCAGGAAGTGTCATATCAGCTTTGATGTTGGTTCTTTGTATATGAAAGTGCCACTCAGTGATGCTCTGAGCACATCGGTTCCATTTTCCCGCAAGACATCACAAAGCTCTTCCATGCATGTCTCACGACGAGCCATTTCACGTGAAATGGCAATTTCTACAAACTGCTGGAAGGCGTTGCCAGGGGTAGTCCTCTTAGTCCAGTGGTGGCCAACTTCTTTATGGAACATTCCGAAGCACAGCCACTGGACTCAGCAACTTGTAAACCGAAGGTTTGGTACAGATACGTCCATGTTACTTTCATTGTGAGGCGCCATGGTGAAGAACTGCTAGGTGACTTCCTAAGACACTTGAAAAGCCTTCGCGCCAACATGAAATTTACCATGGTAATAGAAAAGGACAAAAAACCTACCATTTCTGGATGTGCTGGTCACAAGGGATGATGAAAACCAAGGACATAGCGTGTACCAAAAACTGACACACATGGACCAATATCTGTACAAATTATCAAACCACCACCCGAGCCAGAAAAGAGGCGTGATTCATACACTCGTAACGCGAGCAGGATGACTATTTGAGTCAAAGCACCTCAAACATGAAATGCGACACCAGGAAAATGTTCTGAGGAGCAGTGGGTACTCCACAAATGATCTTAGAAGTGTAACAGAGCCAAACACTCGGCAAAGTAAGAAATCAGAAAAATAAATGGAACTTCCTGGCAGATTAAAACTGTGTGCCGGACCGAGACTCGAACTCGGGACCTGTGCCTTTCGCGGGCAGGTGCTCTACCAACTGAGCTACCCAAGCATGACTCACGCCCCATCCTCACAGCTTTACTTCTGCCGGTACCTCGTCTCCTACATTCCAAACTTTACAGAAGCTCTCCCGCGAACCTTGCAGAACTGGCACTCCTGAAAGAAAGGATATTGCAGAGACATGGGCTAGCCACAGCTTGGGTGATGTTTCCAGAATGAGATTTTTGCTCTGCAGTGGAGTGTGCACTGATATGAAACTTCCTGGCAGATTAAGGACCGTACGACCTTGAGGCAAAAATTCATGATGCAGTTCGCCACGGTAGTTGAAAAAAACAGTGAGTAAAACTTTGACATTTGATCGAACTTGACGTGCTTTTTTCGATCTTGGATCTCTGGGATGCACCCATTGGGACAATTGGGCTTTGGTTTCAACGTCACAATCATAAACTCATGTTTTGTCACTAGTTATGACCCTTTTGAGCAAATCAGGATCATCACTGACGTCATTCAAGAGCTCCTGAGCAATGCTCACGTGACAGTTCTTCTGATGAAAACTGAGAAGTTCTGGAACCAACTTCACTGACACACATCTCATGCCCAAAACATCCGAAAAAATTGCATGACACAAGCCGACTGAAATGCCAACATCCTCAGCAACTTCTCTTATGGTGATTTGACAATTTTCCAAAATGATTTTCTTCACAGCTTCGGTATTATCGTCTGTTTTGATATGCTGGGTCGTCCAGAGCGAGATTTGTCATTGGCATCTTCTCAGCCATCTTGGATAAGCTTGTACCACTTGTAAACATTATTTTTACTTAGAGCAGACTCATCATATGCCACTGTCAACATTTAAAGTTTTTTAGGGCACTTGATTCCATTGTTCAGACAAAATTCAATGCCGAATTCTTTGCTCCATTTTTTATAATAATTTAAAATCAGCGAGCACATTAAAACACATCTAACCTTTCTATCTGTCAAAAACAAAAAAAGTATGCTCCATGCTTGAAACTGTGAATGTATGTTTGGGACATGTGTACCAACATAACAAAAAAAAAAGGTTGATGATCAAATGTACGTTGCCCGTGCAATTTGAAAAGTCACCTCACTTTTTGAACAGCCCTCATATGCCATATACAACTTCATAGAAGTTCTGTTGTGACCAGAATGAAATAATTCACTATGAATAATTATTAACTTTAGTGGTTGCTGCAAAATAGTTGACAGATTCTGTTACCTTTTCTTTAAATGTACTAATTTTATCTTATTTTTATTCTTTTCTTTTATAGCCAAGGAGTAATTATAGCAATACTTGTGTACACTGGAGTTATATCATCTGTATTTGATGCCTCAGATCATGATACAATTAAGGACATCTCATCAAAATTGCAGGTGAGCTAAAGTATAATTAACACTGAAGAAAACCGTTTGTAGTGGATGCATTATTTAGTTATCAAAGGATAGTTTTGCTCCTCAGTCTTTTTTGTGCGAGGGTCACTCATATAAAGTTTGATGCTCAAATTACCTATATTCTTGTTGTATACTGGCAGTTAGTGTGTTCAGCTGGCTACAATCTCTTGTTGTACTCTACGTCAATTATTTAAACTAACACCACTCATCCATCCTAGCGGCAGCTGCCAGCATTAATTGCTGCCCTCTGCATATTATTATGTGTGCAAGTAGAGTCAATGCATGTTACATGAAACAAAATATTAACACTCCAAAGAGAGAGATCAAACTGAATTTTTTCATTTCAGAAATCTGAAAAATCTGGGACACTGTGGCTGTGGGATTGTTGTGCCCCTAAACATTCTCTCTTTAAAACTTCTCGACATTTTGAAAACCTAGACAGTCTTAACCTGCTATCCTTTAGAAATTATTTTACTGCTTGAATGAAAAGCTGTATAATTACATGAAGAAATACATCTTTAGCTTGTTTATTAAAAGCCATGCAGCTAATTTTTACAATTGAACTTTGGGTTCAGTAAAAATTTTCCTGTTAGCCACCACGAGAGACCGCAGTTGCAGTGTGTATCTTTACACTGGCTTGTTCCTCACTGTAATAAATAAAGATATACAAAATTCTCTTCTACCAACAATATGAAATTTGTCATGAAGCCATTATGAAACACCGTTGAAATTACCAGTTCAGATCCATAAAATTATACTTTCACAGCCATTTATGCATACTTAAAGTACTTTTATTTAATGTGTTTCCAGAACTGTGTCAATATACTAACTGAGCACCTTCCCCTACTGTAAATCTAAACTACAGCCTCATGCTGACCATCAGACAGACAGAAAATCCATCATTCTTTGTAGCCACTCTCCAAAAATCTGATCATGATCATCTATCCTTTGCATAGCAGCCAAATTTGCCTCAGTTGATGCTCAACTTTCTTTTTCATTCATTTATTCATTCATTCACTTGCACAACATGTTTCATAAATCCCATCATGAAGAAGACTATTCAAGTATGTGAAACTAACTCAGTTATACATTAATAGGTCACTGCAGGCTATTTCTGTGCAGTATGATAACAACAAAAGATGAGTCATTCTAATGTACTCACACTGATTATTGTGGGAATTACTAGTTGATTGGTTTATATTTGTATGTATGTTTGTTATGTGAAAAACCTTTACTTTGGAGAAGACCATTGCTCTTCCTTCCCCTCATGAACCATGGACCTTGCCGTTGGTGGGGAGGCTTGCGTGCCTCAGCGATACAGATAGCTGTACCGTAGGTGCAACCACAACGGAGGGGTATCTGTTGAGAGGCCAGACAAACGTGTGGTTCCTGAAGAGGGGCAGCAGCCTTTTCAGTAGTTGCAGGGGCAACAGTCTGGATGATTGACTGATCTGGCCTTGTAACAATAACCAAAACAGCCTTGCTGTGCTGGTACTGCGAATGACTGAAAGCATGTGGAAACTACGGCCGTAATTTTTCCCGAGGGCATGCAGCTTTACTGTATGGTTAAATGATGATGGCGTCCTCTTGGGTAAAATATTCAGGAGGTAAAATAGTCCCCCATTCTGATCTCCGGGCGGGGACTACTCAGGAGGACGTTGTTATCAGGAGAAAGAAAACTGGCGTTCTACGGATCAGAGCGTGGAAAGTCAGATCCCTTAATCGGGCAGGTAGGTTGTAAAATTTAAAAAGGGAAATGGATTGGTTAAAGTTAGACATAGTAGGAATTACTGAAGTTCGGTGGCAGGAGGAACAAGACTTTTGGTCAGACGAATACAGGGTTATAAATACAAAATCAAATTGGTGTAATGCAGGATTAGGTTTAATAATGTATAAGAAAATAGGAGTTCAGGTAAGCTACTACAAACAGCATAGTGAACGCATTATTGTGGCCAAGATAGACACGAAGCCCACGCCTACTACAGTAGTACAAGTTTATATGCCAACTAGCTCTGCAGATGATGAAGAAATTGATGAAATGTATGATGAGATAAAAGAAATTATTCAGATAGTGAAGGGAGACGAAAATTTAATAGTCATGGGTGACTGGAATTCGAGTGTAGGAAAAGGGAGAGAAGGAAACATAGTAGGTGAATATGGATTGGGGGTAAGAAATGAAAGAGGAAGCCGTCTGGTAGAATTTTGCACAGAGCATAGCTGAATCATAGCTAACACTTGGTTCAAGAATCATAAAAGAAGGTTGTATACATCGAAGAATCCCGGTGATACTAAAAGGTATCAGATAGATTATATAATGGTAAGACAGAGATTTAGGAACCAGGTTTTAAATTGTAAGACATTTCCAGGAGCAGATGTGTACTCTGACCACAATCTATTGGTTATGAACTGCAGATTAAAATTGAAGAAACTGCAAAAAGGTGGGAATTTAAGGAGATGGGACCTGGATAAACTGACTAAACCAGAGGTTGTACAGAGTTTCAGGGAGAGCAAAAGGGAACAATTGACAGCAGAGGGGGAAAGAAGTACAGTAGAAGAAGAATGAGTAGCTCTGAGGGATGAAGTAGTGAAGGCAGCAGAGGATCAAGTAGGTAAAAAGACGAGGGCTAGTAGAAATCCTTGGGTAACAGAAGAAATATTGAATTTAATTCATGAAAGGAGAAAATATAAAAATGCAGTAAATGAACCAGGCAAAAAGGAATACAAACGTCTCAAAAATGAGATCGACAGGAAGTGCAAAATGGCTAAGCAGGGCTGGCTAGAGGACAAATTTAAGGATGTAGAGGCTTATCTCACTAGGGGTAAGATAGATACTGCCTACAGGAAAATTAAAGAGACCTTTGGAGAAAAGAGAACCACTTGTATGAATATCAAGAGCTCAGATGGAAACCCAGTTCTAACCAAAGAAGGGAAAGCAGAAAGATGTAAGGAGTATATAGAGGGTCTATACAAGGGCGATGTACTTGAGGTCAATATTACAGAAATGGAAGAGAATGTAGATGATGAAATGGGAGATACGATACTGCATGAAGAGTTTGACAGAGCACTGAAAGACCTGAGCTGAAACAAGGCTCCAGGAGTAGACAACATTCCATTAGAACTACTGACGGCCTTGGGAGAGCCAGTCCTGACAAAACTCTACCATCTGGTGAGCAAGATGTATGAGACAGGTGAAATACCCTCAGACTTCAAGAAGAATATAATAATTCCAATCCCAAAGAAAGCAGGTGTTGACAGATGTGAAAATTACCGAACTATCAGTTTGATAAGCCACGGCTGCAAAATACTAACACGAATTCTTTACAGACGAATGGAAAAACTGGTAGAAGCCGACATCGGGGAAGATCAGTTTGGATTCCGTAGAAATATTGGAACACGTGAGACAATACTGACCTTATGACTTATCTTAGAAGAAAGATTAAGGAAAGGCAAACCTACATTTCTAGCATTTGTAGACTTAGAGAAAGCTTTTGACAATGTTGACTGGAACACTCTCTTTCAAATTCTAAAGGTGGAAGGGGTAAAATACAGGGAACGAAAGGCTATTTACAATTTGTACAGAAATCAGATGGCAATTATAAGAGTCGAGGGGCATGAAAGGGAAGCAGTGGTTGGGAAGCGAGTGAGACAGGGTTGTAGCCTATCCCTGATGTTATTCAATCTGTACATTGAGCAAGCAGTAAAGGAAACAAAAGAAAAATTCGGAGTAGGTATTAAAGTCCATGGAGAAGAAATAAAAACGTTGAGGTTCGCCGATGACATTGTGATTCTGTCAGAGACAGCAAAGAACTTGGAAGAGCAGTTGAACGGAATGGACAGTGTCTTAAAAGGAGAAGATGAACATCAAAAAAAGCAAAACGAGGATAATGGAATGTAGTCGAATTAAGTAGGGTGATGCTGAGGGAATTAGATTAGGAAATGAGACACTTAAAGTAGTAAAGGAGTTTTGCTATTTGTGGAGTAAAATAACTGATGATGGTCGAAGTAGAGAAGATATCAAATGTAGACTGGCAATGGCAAGGAAAGCGTTTCTGAAGGAGAGAAATTTGTTAACATGGAGTATAGATTTAAGTGTCAGGAAGTCGTTTCTGAAAGTATTTGTATGGAGTGAAGCCATGTATGGAAGTGAAACATGGACGATAAATAGTTGGGACAAGAAGAGAATAGAAGCTTTCAAAATGTGGTGCTACATAAGAATGCTGAAGATTAGATGGGTAGATCACATAACTAATGAGTAGGTATTGAATAGAATTGGGGAGAAGAGGAGTTTGTGGCACAACTTGACGAGAAGAAGAGACCGGTTGGTAGGACATGTTCTCAGGCATCAAGGGATCACAAATTTAGCATTGGAGGGCAGCGTGGAGGGTAAAAATCGTAGAGGGAGACCAAGAGATGAATACACTAAGCAGATTCAGAAGAATGTAGGTTGCAGTAGGTACTGGGAGATGAAGAAACTTGCACAGGATAGGGTAGCATGGAGAGCTGCATCAAAACAGTCTCAGGACTGAAGACCACCACAACAACAACAACATTGCTCTTCCTCTTAAGCTACTCAGCTGCAGTTTTTATTTAATATAACAAGCAAAGCATTCATGTAACTGTGCACAAAACATTAACAGCTGTTTGTATATTGGCAAAGTCAGCATCTGGTTAATACAAAAGTAATTAAGTGGATTTATGTCCCCGAGTCCAAATATTTTGATAAATCACAGGAATAGTGGATAATAAGGTATTTTTAATTTTGTTTTTTCAATATGTGGGGTATTTTCCATTTTCTGCTTGATGTCCATGATCTACATAGAGCCTTTTCCAACAAATATGAAATTCCAGTTTGAACCCTAAAAAATGAAGCATTGTCTATATGGAGAATATTTTTCTTCTAGCACTGTGACTGTGAATTTTGCAGTTTATCCTAAATTCATTCTTGTTAATGTAAATAGTGTTAGGGAGCAAATGTACTGGTATATAAGAGTAAGAATCCTTAGTTTCCTGAAGAGACCTATGCAAAATGCTTGGTTACCAACTTTATGCAGATTCTTGTATACAGAGATGTAGAATAAATACTTTTCTTACCTTAAGTGCATTTCCTCAGTTGATTAACCTGTAGTACAATATAGAATGCCAAGTATTCTCTCATGTGCATTTCAACAGATTGAGATAGATTTTCGAGATCATGGGAAGGAGGAAGATGGATCAATAATTAAGGTCACTTGCTTAAGTCCACTGTGATAAATGGGTGTCACCATTAAACATTTTAGTCTC
Source organism: Schistocerca serialis cubense (assembly GCF_023864345.2). Lineage (NCBI taxonomy): Eukaryota > Metazoa > Arthropoda > Insecta > Orthoptera > Acrididae > Schistocerca > Schistocerca serialis. The sequence goes on from NC_064644.1 coordinate 45,857,320, forward strand.
TCAAGAAGTAAACCTTGACTCAGCAAGTCACAAAGATAACTCAAGGAGATCAGCATAAGATTATAGTGCTAAGGTTGACATGCCATCATAGGCAAAAGAGTTACTGCTTTTCAGCAACCTAATTATTTTTGTGATCTCTCTTTACCATTTATTTGGCAACACTGATGTCTGATAGTGGACTATGCAATACCTATCTAAATAAATCTAATGGCTCTGTTTGTAGTGGTCTATTTCTTCTTTTCAGCTATCATCACAATAATATATATAAATTAATTACCAGTCGCTTTTCTTCTATTCTTGTTGGGACTATTAGTAAAGCTGGACATCAGTAACTCTAGATACCGTCAATCAGTACTATTGAACAGGAATCAAAATTGAAATTGCACATACTATCACTTTGCAGATATTTCTACAATGTCTTATCAGTATACTCTCTAATTGCCTAGTCGACTTTTTGGAGGCCTCCTTACTTCCAGATTCATTGTGTTTTATGTTCCTAAGCCTATTAGTAAGTGCTGTGCTCAAGGAGTCGATCAGCACATTAGTCATATAACCACTCCCTATTCTGTATAGTATGCCTATAGTAATGTGATAGCAACTTGTGCAAAAGTACACCTGGTCAAATTCTGTTATTTCAGACTATTTTGTGTTGCTATAGGTCATCTGTAGAAATTCCTTTATTTTTTTCAGTTTCTTGCAGTGGTAGAAGAAATTCATCTTTCTTGCTCATTAAATGTCAGGTATGCAGCACATAAATTCCATTTCTTCTTATAATATTTCAGCTGTATATCATTCAGCTGTCTTCAGAGTAAGCGAAAACATGAAGATGTTCACCTTTCTTATTCTACCATCTTTTAAGTTTTGATGGAAAAAGTGTTACGATTGACACTCTTTGTGTTGTCCAAGTTGGTGTCTTTTGTTTCTTCACTGATTCTTGCAGTTAAGTTTTATCTATTAAGCAGTTCTATTTCTGGAAACATTTAGTATGAAAAGGACCCAGACATAATACTGGAAACCTCAGGGACATGATAGATAGTGCCCTAATTACATTGAATGCTTCTGGAAAGCATTCGGGAGGACGACGGTTCAATCCCGTCTCCGGCCATCCTGATTTAGGTTTTCCGTGATTTCCCTAAATCGCTTCAGGCAAATGCCGGGATGGTTCCTTTGAAAGGGCACGGCCGATTTCCTTCCCCATCCTTCCCTCACCCGAGCTTGCGCTCCGTCTCTAATGACCTCGTTGTTGACGGGACGTTAAACACTAATATCCTCCTCCTCCTTCTGGAAATTAGGAACATCTTAGTGGAAACTATATGATGTGGTAATCAATGTGCAATGTTCGTCACCAAGGTCTTTTCCCAGAGAGACTAAATCATCAAGCTCTTCACTAAGCTTTAAAATACAAGTTGCCTGATATCCACTACTCAGAGTTATATACTACTTAGACATTTCCTTCCTATGACAAGGCCCTAGCTGGGCCTTTTCTTATCAATGCTTTCCTGAACTTCTTGAGTTCTCTACACACTTACAAAAATATTCACGGAATGAACAACTGTGCAAACAGCCATAGAGTAGCAAGAAACAGTCAACTACGTGAATCTGCCTACAATTGTGGAGCAACACGGCCATTTGGGATCAACGTGCAGCATGTGCTGGAGTCACTTGGTACAGGACAAGTACAACCCCAAATCCAGGTTTTAACTGCCTGCCACCCTGGTTACTGCAGAGGCTCAGAGATTAATTTTAATTTAGTGTAGTAAGAAAGACACGATTGCATTCCCACATATGTTTTTAATACAGCATAACCCCATTTGTACATTTCCAGAATTAACGTTTTCCCGCTGTTCATGACATCTTTTATCGCTCCCGTCAAATTTCCTATGTCCATACCCGATTTTGCGTCAACATATTTATAATTTTCCCACAATTTATGCATTATGAAAAAATGTTTGTGGAGAAAAAAACGACGCTGGCTGTTCAGTAGTGTTTACAAATATTATGTGGTTAAGTTTCTTGACACCAGAGCACTCTACTCAACGGATTTGAACCGGTAAACGTGTAAAAGTTGGAACAATTCATGCAGTATCTCCCGCCACTGCCAAGCTCTCCTTGGCACGGTGGCTGATGGGAGTAACTTGATTCGTTCGAATAAAGATATCATGATCAGTCACAACAATTTCCAAACTGTCTCTACTGTGCAAACGCAGTTTTGTGATTGTTGTGATAATTGTCAAACCATGTTCACCATGCTTCAGCATTTGGCCACTTGTAGTGCAAGTTGACATCGTCATGCACTTTGCATTGCTCAAATGTTTTTAGTTTAAACATAGCACTGGTTACCTTTTTTTTTCCTGCTGAGCAACACGTGTTTCAAGAATTTATTCTCATTGTCAAGTGCAGTATTTACTTATGTATTTTTCTTGATATTACACAAATAGTGAGTGATTGTTTGCATGTTTGTGGTTTTCTACATAACTGAGGAGGCACAGTACTTGATAAATTTAAAAAGATGATTACAGTGCAAAGAGATGCAGAATAACAAACATTCAATCACCACACAAAATATTTATGTACATATTTACACTTGACAACGAGAAAAAATTCTCAAAATGTGCCATGCCCAGCATGAAAAAATATGTAACTAGTGCAGAATTTCATTATTTAAATAATGAATGGTGGCTGCAGGCTTCCAAAAACATTGTGTATGACGTATGAAATTGAGTCAAACTTTCCTACTTCCTAGACAGTTATCAGTTCCAGTTACATCAGTGGTTTTATTAGATAGTAAACCTTTATTAGATAATAAATAAGTCCCTGACAAGTTGTGGCGGAACGCCACATGTATTTATTTAAGAAAAGTGGTTTTGTATTGTGTTGAATAATTCGTCATGTGAGGCTAGAACTGTTAAAGTGCGACATGTTTTGTGCAATGAATATTAACATTTGGAAGAAAAAGAAATTATTTCTAGAGACCTAAAGATAAGATATTGAACCTTCTTTATTTTATCTGTGTTGGTCAATGAAAAAGACCAGAGGCATTGTATCATGTTACTCACTCTCTTGTCTTCGATTCTTGTATGGATGATAGGCGCCATTGTACAGCGGATATAATTGTGTGTAAGTTCTGTAAAACTGTTCAGTATATAAATAATATTTCCATATAATAACATTTACTTTTTGTACAGCTCGCACCTCTCATATTAGTAAATCAATATTTTGTGTAAATTTGTTGTTTTGGCATGTGCTCCGGAGGGGACCAACATTTCTCTTGTAGCATAGGTCAGTCATTATGCCGGCAAAACAATTATTCTTATTAAATCATTTATGAAATGTAAGTCTAAATGTAGGAGACTTCTCTGTTTTTCCCATCCAATATTCTAAAGCCAGTAAAATTAAATTAAAGCTTTAATCATTAATATTTTTGCTGCATTGACTTCTTGGACCACTTAATGACAGATGACAAGAATCTCCTTAGCTTTGCCTTCCTAGTGAAAAATAATCAAAGCAATTTATTACTTATCATGAAAACAGAAATATCTCAGGTATTAATTGTCATTTTAAAATTGGTACATAATTAATTAAACCAGTTGCCATCAAGCCCCCTGAGAACTAATTTTTATTACAACATTCCACATAATATATACAGATTTTTATTAATAATACGAGCCACACACGCAAACTTAACCATAGAAGGTGGTGAGTGGCACCGTGGCATGCAGTGTTTCAAAAATTGTTATGTAAGCACTGTGGAAAATGCTTCTGGTGGTATTGAGTTTGTTGAACAGTTTCATACTAGCCAAGATCAGAAGCCAATGCTAATGATGACCATTTCTCTTTAAATCAAGTACCACAACAGAAACAGGAAATTACAAATTTATGTCATATTATCACCCAACAAATAAAAATATTATTTTTTATACAACTGGCACCCCACATTGAGCACCCTAAACCCAAAAATGCTCGTAGGTGTGTCTGCGTGCACCAACGTACGCGTGTGCATGCGTGCACACACACACACACACACACACACACACACACACACACACGGAGCCATTGAATCTTGTAGTAGGCATACCCGTGTATCTATGAATCACAGTCTTCTTTACATTCAGAGACACGGAGAAGAGTTTCCATGCAGTAGCATTTTGTCTACAAATCTTCAAAGAATGTATTGTTTTCTACAGATGCCGCATCACAAGTGAATAAGAGGTTGCTTAGAAGTAAGTCCCCACTAAAGCAATTGGTCTGAGCAGCAATATGTGAAGCTTCCTGTCAACCATGGAATGTAGACAGATGACCAGGTTTGTTCCACCAAAACACACTTTGAGAAGTAGCAAGAAGAATATACTAAACAAGGTAAGGGCCAGCACACAGCCTTGATGAACTCATTGTTGCACAGAAAATGAATCAAACGTTCCTCTGCCAAATATCAAACCATCCTCCATATCTTTGTGAGAAACTCTGATCATCCTCAGGAGTTTTGGAGGACATTCTACTTCACTAGTGAAGTATACAGTTCCTCCGTGCTGGCTATGTCAAGAGCCTTATGTAGGTTGATGAAAGCTATGAAAATGGGGTCTTCTGCTCATACCGCATTTCCAGAATTTGCTGCAGTGTCAACAGTCGATAACTGAGCTCAAAACCCTTGCTGAGACTTGAGGGTTCACATGCTCAGCAAGCTTCTCCAGTCTGCCTAGCACCACATGGGCAAACATTTTTCCAATGACACTCAGCAGTGAAATTCAGTGGTAGTGGTTGCAATCACCATCATCACCTTTACCTTTGTGTGGTGTGATGGTGTTGGCACTGTATTGAGCATTTTCTGTGATGCAGTACCCTCATCCCAAAATTTCAATAGGATGTTGTAGTGCACTTGGAGGAGTAGTGTCAGCTTGATAAGTTCAGTGTGGCTATCTTCTTTACCAGGGCATGTCCCACATATAAGACATGCAACAGTTCTTTGAAGCTCCTCTAAGGTATGGTTTACAGCTCTTGGAAAGTTGATGTTTGAGAAATTGCGCCTTTTTTGTGCTGATTTGGTTGGACATGAATAGATGATGGAGTACTGATCCACCTGTCATTGCAGTTGTCGATTACAATCTGTGATGGCCGTTCCATTGAACGACTTAAGTGGGACAGTCTTCTCAGGATGAGTCCAAGAACCCTATTGATGCCTGAGTATACTCTATTGGTGTTTCCAGTGTTGTCACATGCCTGTACCAGTTGCAAAGCTACTGCTGGCATGGCCCTCCATGTCATGTGACACAAACCCTCTCACCCACATGAACATTGCTGCATTAAGGAGGTATCTTCTAAAAGCATATTGAACATAAAAAAATAAATAGCAAGCATTTTAACTTCAAGATGAAGAATAACAATATTATGTTATATATAGCTGATAATTCCTTAAATTAAATCATCACCATCATCATTATTTTTCTGCTGTATTAGGAGGTCCATTGCAAATCTATTTCCTGCAATCCATTGCTTCCATCTTAATTTTGCTGTATGTTCTGTCATCCATCGCATCATCCAGAATCTGAAATCTCCTCATGATGTAAGTTCTCTGATTGCCTGGTTGTCAGATCATTTTGTTTGGTGCCCTCAGGGGTTCAGCATTGATTTGCTGGGTACCAGCTTGGCGACCCCAGAGTTCCAGAGCTGGGGACTGGTAAGCGCCGCCAATCCCGTCACTGTAAGCGCTGGGTATGCTTCAGTGACATCTGCGCAGCACAGCGGTGGAATGTTGTGTTTCTTAGGGAACAATCAATCATGGCATGACTGCCAGGATCGTTATAAGGGAATACACTTCTATAAAAATAAACCTCAATCTGAAGGTGTGCTGCACGCTGATGGGAGGCATGGCTGTTGAGGTAGAACAGTCATTAGCAGGCAACCTCTGGGGAACCTGTTGCACTTCAGTTGTATAAGGCTAACTCAGGTACGAGGGGCTCTGTTTGAGTGGACCCTTATTTCCCTAGCTGCTCGTGGGACTGAAATGGAACCCTCGAAATTATCTTCTTCTCCTCCCAGCGGGAAGGGTGTACCGCCTGGGAGTATTCACACTCATGCATCCAAAAGAATGAGAGAGACTAGTCCTCCTGATAATAAGAATACTTTGGACTGCAATAACAGGGGCCATGGAGTCATGAATAACAATGTGTTTCTGGTGATAAAGAGGAACGTGGGGACATTTGAAAAAGTGTCCCCCTTTTATATCCATAAAAGTTCGAGAGCCTTGCTGGAATATTAAAATCTATAAAACGATTGTGTAATGGCTCATTGTTGGTCAAAACTAAAAGGTCAAAGTAGGCAGACCTTCTTAAGAAATAGCAGAAACTGGGTGACTGTGATATCATTGTTGAGATGCACAACCCTCTCAACTCCAGTAAGGGCGTCGTCACTTGCCGAGATATTGTGGACGTGGACATAGCAGAACGGAAGCAAGAATGGGCATCCCAGGGAATAGTCGATGTGGAGCAATGAATGCACAGGAATAATGGATCAACTGAAAAGACTGCCACTTTCATTGTCACATTCAATTCTCTGACACTGCCTAAACATCTTATATGGCAGGGTTCCTTTCATGTAATGTTCGGCCTTACATTCCAAACCCTATGTGCTGCTATAAATGCCAGCATTTCAACCATGCAACCACGAGTTCTGGAAATGAAGTGATGTGTGGGAACTGTGGAAAAGCCACTAAAGATGCTGGGACTGACTGCCAGTCTCCGGCGATCAGCACCAATTGCTCTGGGAACCACCCAGTCTGCAGCCAAGACCACCATGTTTTTACTGAAGAACGCAAAATACAGGAGATAATTGACCAGGCAGATCCCCTATACCTAGGTCAAAAAAGAATATAGCACAACAAATCCCTGTCTTTGCCACTTCACAGTCTTCCATGGTGCAGAAATCTATTCCCAAGGCATACACTTCGACACAGACGATGCTTAGTGTGCGTATATCCACCACAAGCACCTGTACTAACACATGTACATATCAAGGGAAAAAGAGCAAGGACAAAGCAATCCAGGCAGCTGTGCCAGGAAAGACCAACAACAGTTCTGCAGTGAGCATCCAGAAGGTACAAGAAAAGCAGAGTGCCTCTCAGCGCCCCCTTTCACCCTCATCCTCGAAGGACAGGGTGAGGGAAAGGCTCATGACGTTCAGGTCAAAACCTGTTCCGAGCACCATTAGACATCATTCTTTCCCATCTGACTGATGAGGAGAATATCATGGAGTTAGATAACTTGGATCCAGGCAACGCCTCCACTCACCCTCGCTCTTCAAGTGCTTCACCTCCCCAGTAGTGCAAAGATAGGGGTATATTAAAACCACACGGATGACATGGCTTCCATACTACAGTGGAACATGAATGTGTTCAGGTCTAATGTGGAGGAACTGAAACTCGTAGCACAGGCACGTCTCTTGTGGTTTTGTTTACAAGAAACGCATTTTAAAGATACAGATGTCCCTGTGCTACAGGGATATATGCTATGCAGCAATGATGACTTATCGGGGAAAAGGGCCAAGGGAGGTGTCGCAGTGTTTGTCACTAATGCGCACCACTCCTCTGTCCTCCCCTTGGCTACTGACCTGCAAGCAGTTGCAGTTCAGATTCATGTGTGTCAAAGAATCACTGTTTGCTCAATGTATTTACCTCCACAAGATGCACTAGACTCTGAGGATCTCAGGGATTGTATCGCACATCTCCCGTGACCATTCCTCCTGCTGGGAGACTTCAATGCCCATCATGTTCTGTGGGGCTCGTCCAATACTTGCCCTCGGGTTCGGGTTGCCTCATGATGTCTCTTGGGCTGTGCATCCTCAACACAGGTACTCGCACACATTTCTCTACTGCTACTGCGTCATTCTTAGCCATTGACCTCTTTTTCTATTCTCTCACCCTCGCTCACTCTGTTCAGTGGGAGGTCATTGATGATCTTCATTCCAGTGACCACTTCCCAATCCACCTTCACCTACAAACTGGCTTACCATCTGAAGTTAAGCCCCCAAAATTGATGGTCAGCAGGGCTAACGGGACAAGTTTCAGCCAGCTGGCTGTGTTCTAACACTGCGACAGCATCCAAGGATGGGTGGACCACATCACATGAGTGATTCATTGTCCCACTGACCTCTCCATCCCACAGTCCTCAGGTCATATTATGAGGCGACCAGTACCTTGGTATACAGGTGACTGCCATTCTGCAATCTGGCAAAGGCATGAGACTCTTCAACATTTTAAATGCCGATCAATAGCAGATAACCTTAGGGCCTTTTGAGTCGTGAGGGCCAAGGCTCGACGCTTCATTAGGGAAAGTAAGAAAAGGTCATGGCGAGTGTCCTGGACTCCATCAATCATTCCACTTCTTCTGTAAAAGCAGCTGTTTACCAATAGCAGCAGTGCCGAAACAGGGATGCCTCCAAACACCCAGAGACATCACTTAGACACTGGCCAAACATTTTGCACAAACTACTGTCAATGCAAGCCAGGATCCGGCATTTCGTTGCTATCATGCGACTGTGAAGAGCAAGAAGTTGAACTTCAGGTCCAACGGTTCTGAGGCCTACAACTCCACTTTCTCCATGTGGGAGCTCAAATCTGTACTGACTGAGATTCGTGACACGGCATCCAGTCGTGACCAAATCTAGTACTGCATGCTTCAACCCCAAATGTTTTAATCTAGTACGGCAGACAGGCAACTTCCTCAACTTGTGGAGGGAGGCAATTCTGATGCCTCTTCTCAAACCAGGATGAGACTGGATGTCCCAGTAGTTATTAGAATATCACCTTAATGAGGTGTGTAGGAAAGACCCTGGAGCGAATGGTTAACCATTGTCTCTTCTGGTTTTTAGAGACCAGGCAACTGCTTAGCTGTTCTCAGTGTGGATTCCAAAGATTTCGGTCCACTGTTGACAATCTGACCTTCCTAGAGGTGGCTATTCAGCAGGCTTTCCTCTGTAAGCATCATTGTATCGACATATTCGTCAATATAAGTAAGGCATACGGTACTACTTGGAGACACTGTATTCTCGCACAACTGCATGAGTGGGGCTTACATGGCCACCTCCCCATCTTCATATGGTCTTTCCTTTCTCAGCAGTTTTTTAGGACCTGAGTTGGTGACACACTGTCTGATCAATTTGAACAGGAGAATGGTGTTCCTCAGAGCAGTGTTTCAAGTGTTACCATACCCTCTTTATCATAGCCATCAACAGTATCACATCTATGGTAAGGAGTCCTGTACAGTGCTCCATATTTGTAGATGATTTTGCTGTTTTCTGTTCCTCCTCCAGTGTGGCAACAGCGAGCCATCAGGTGCAACTTACAGTGTGGAGGTTAGAGAAGTGGGCTGCAAAGATGGGTTTCCAGTTTTCCGCAGATAAGTGTGTGTGTGTTCATTTTAATCATTCTCGTCATCTTTTTAATTTGCCTGCCTTGAATATGGGGGACACCATCCTACATTTTAGGGACACAGTGCGGTTTCTGGGCCTCATTTGTGACTCTCAATTTCTGTGGTTACCACACCTGCGAGACCTGGATGTCAGAACCCTGAAGGCACTGATCACATCATTAAGTGCCTTAGCCACAGGTCTTGGGGAGTGGACAAGGTGCATCTCCTTCAGTTTTATCAGGCTTTCGTGCATATGTGGCTGGACTATGGTTGCACAGTGTATGGGTCAACAAGGCCCTCTTACTTCCAGATCATTGATGCTGTCCATCATGGGGGGCTGGCCATGGGTGCTTATCGGACCAGTCCCATACCTAGCATCTGTGCTGAGGTGGGGGAACCACCTCTTACCATCTGGCACCAGCTCCTCATGGTGCGTCTGGCATGTAAGTTCCTTGCAGCTCCAACTTCACCTGCACACCATACTGGTGCTCGTCCACCTCTGGAATGCCTTTTTTCCAACCATCCATGAGCCACAATGCCATTTCGGATGCGCGTGCAGCGTGTGCTGGAGTCACTCGGTGTGGAGCCAGTACAACCCCAAATCCAGGTTTTTAACTGTCTGCCACCCTGGTTACTGGAGAGGCCCAGAGTGATTTTAGATTTGATGCGGTACAGGAGAGATTGCACTCCTGCTTCCATTTTATAGTGATATTCTCTGATATTTTATCTGAGTACCACGACCATGTTGCTGGTTGTACGGATGGGTCTAAGCAGGGGGACTCTGTTGGTTGTTCTGTTGTTTCCCCATATTGTGTCCTCAAGATCAGACTGCCTCCAGAATTCACCACCTTTGATGCAGAATTACATGTGATCTGGTGAGCACTGGAGCAGATGAGACATTCTCCCAGTGTTAGATTTCTTGTCTGCTCAGATTCTCTGAGTGAGTGTCCTTTACTCTCTCCAACATTTGTACCCAGTAGATACAGTAACCCAGAATATCCATGATGCTCTCCTAAAACTACGACGACTGCGGAAGGAGGTGTCTTTCTGCGGAGTGCCTAGGCACATCGGAATTGTGGGGAATGGAAAGGTGGATTGAGCAGCCAAGGAGGCGTGTCATGATCCTTTGGTATTTCAGTGTGCTGTGCCTCTACATGCTAACACTTCACTGTTGAGGTACAGTCATGTGTCAATGGGAAGACGATTGGCTGGCAGTGACCGATAACAAGCTCCATGTCATCAAGCCCACAACTTGGCCGTGGAGTACTTACTTTCAGCCACGTCGGCGAGACGAGGTCCTTCTTACTCGTCTTCACATAGGCCACAGCCCTATGACACATGGATTCTTACTCTGGCGAGAGGACCCTCCAATGTGTGGTGCTTGTGGCATGCAGATCATGGTGTTTTGTTTTCTCTTCATTTTAATTTCTTGATTAGCTCTCTTCCCTCCTAATTGGTTTTAGTGCATGTGAGACAGAATGACTGTGTGGTCATTTCGAGTGCATGCGTGTACAACACTTTTAGTTCATCTCCACATTCGTTTGTTTTCATAAGTGTAAGGGCACTGATGACCTCACCGTTGGGTGCCCATCAGATCAACGCGCGCGCGCGTGCGCGCGCACACACACACACACACACACACACACACACACACACACACCCTTGTTAAGATAATAGCCTCATTCTCAGTTGATGAGGTCATCCCTGGCAAGAATTTCTGTGGCCTCTCTACCAACACTGTCCCAGTATTTGAAAGTCTGTGCCAAGATCCTGGTATGTTTGTACTCGATCGCGTGATTCTCGGACAAACAGTGCTCTGCGACCACTGACTTGTTGAGATACATCTGTCGAGTATACCTCTTGCATTCTTGACAACAGTCTTTGACAGTGCATACTGCCTGTTCAATACATGTTTTCCCACATTAACATGGAATCTGGCATATGCTGGCCTTCCATAAACTATCATCATCTTTGACACTTCCCAATAATGCTTGTGTTTATATGGTGGGCAAAAGATGGTTTTTACTTTGCCTTTCTTCAATATGCATCCAATTTTTCACAATAGTGCATCAGTATACGGTATAAAGGCAGTGGATGCCTCTTCCTCTGTGGCTTCTTCTACATCCAAAGATTGTACTGTTGTGGTGGGGTGGAGAGCGCACCGAATCTGCCATTCTGGGTACTCGGTTTTTTCAGAATTCAGTTCTGAGGTGTTCCAACTCCTAAGGCCGACTCTCTGCATGTGAAATGGTGCATGCCCTGTGAACTAGTGTTTTTTAGTACTCTGTTTCACAGGGTGGTTGCAGCTCTCTGTATGCAAATATAAGTCAGAGTGCATTTTCTTCAGATACACATCGTGGCCCAGTATGCCATCAGCTCTCCTCTTGATCATGATGTTAAGGAATGGTAAGCTTCCTTCTGCTTTGGTCTCCATAGTAAATTTGATGTTGGGATGTATGGAGTTCAAATTTGTAAGGAAGTCAAGAAGTTTGTCCATTCTATGGGGCCAGATGATGAACGTGTCATCCACATAACAGAAAAAGGTGGGTTTCCTTTTGAAAGTCACCAGGGCTTCCTCCTCAAAGTACACCAAACACAGATTTGTGACCACAGGTGAGAGTGGGCTGCCCATAACAACTCATTCCATTTGTTCATAGTATTCGCCATTAAACAGAAAATATGTTGAGGTCAGGACAAGCCTGGAAAGGTTGATGGTCTTCTCATCAAATTTCTGACCAAGAACCTCTAGTGACTCTCATAGAAGTACCCTGATGAATAACGAAATGATTTCCAAACTCACCATGTTAATTGAGTCTTTCGTTCTGAAGTTTTCAAGGTGTTTTACAAAATCCACAGAATTGTGGAAGTGGTGAGTGCATTTACCCCCATAAGGGCTTAGTATTTCCTTCAGGTGTTTTGCCAGCAGGTGCCCTAATGTAGCTGGCAATGGGATGCAATAGTGTCTTGGTGGGCACAGCTCCTTGAGGTCACAGTTTCCTTCACTTTCACTGATGCTTTTTGATTTAAATACAATGAGTTTACAAGCTGCCCAGTTTTCCAGCCCATTCTGTTTTCCCTCATTGTTGTGCAAGCTTATCTCAAGGTGCATTATCAAATTTCCTCTCCAGGTCTCGTAGTTACATACTCTTCTCAAACAGGAATTCCCCTGAGCTATGGGATCTGAAAATATGAACACAATATTCAAACAGAAAATTACCATAAAAATAATTACCAAAAGCAATAATATTGGATTCATTGCAGTGATGTTCTTAAAAGTAGAACATTGTGACGTTCCATGTATATGTTCTCAGATTTTGGATATTCGACTTCCCATAATTATGAAGTTCTGAACCTGAAATTTGTGTTCCGATCATGGCCGTACAGGTCCATTGGACTTTGTCGCTGCTGCAGTCTTGAGTAATACATGAATTGACATTCTCAGAGCTGTATGGAACTTTTAAAACAATCTCCATACAGTGTTGCTTAAAATACAACAGCTTCTAGACACAACTTTACAACATAGGGAACATGACATTAGAGTGCGTATGTCAGTTCGACAGCTCGTTACAACAATGAATGTGGTGTAAGCTTCTTTGTGTATTCATGGATCTCCCACAGTTTTGTTATGCTGCTGGCATTCACTCTGGGCTTGCCACACCATTCAACCTGTGACAATGGTGCTTGAAACATGCACGTACACTGAAAGGTACTGCATCTTGTGGAGTTAGTGCAATCACCATGATACCTGGAAAAAATTATATAACGAAATCCCCAGCTAGTTTCAGTCTCATAACTATTAAACTGATATATCTCTTAAAGGTCATCCCCCCTGCGGGTTCAGGGGTTAGAATAGGCCCGCGGTATTCCTGCCTGTCGTAAGAGGTGACTAAAAGGAGTCTCAAACGTTTTGGCCTTAATGTGATGGTCCCCATTAGGGTTTGACCTCCATTTTTCCAAATTCCACAGAAGTACGAGCCTTTTGGGGAAGGACACCTTACGTGGTGCACCATCAGTCCTCTGTGCCCTACGACCTTGGCACTCTTGATCGTCTTGGCGTCGTACCTGCCCCCTCCATCCCTCATTTTGGGCATAGACACCTGATGTATTGTGTAAGTACCGCCCTTAGTGCGTCACCACCAGCACCCACGATCACTATGAACTACCCATGGCACCCAAAATCCAGCGCGGTAGCCAGCCCGTTGTGGTGGGGTCGTCATGTACCCTCTAGGTTGTAGCCCCCTGACAACACAGAGATCATACTGCCGATGCCTGAGCTGACACCTCCCCACGTAAGCCAAGGAGTAGATGCTCGTCTCTCTGGGGCATTGGGACTCCCGGCAACGGCCATCCTGCCAGGTGGCCTTTGCTGTGGCTGGGTGGCGCCCGTGGGGAGAGCCCCTGGTCGGAGTGGGTGGCATCGGGGCGGATGCCCCGCAATGAAGCGGGTGAAATCTCAATCTGGTGGTCGTCCGACCGCCAATGTCTCTAAGCGTGGTAAGGTGGAATTTAATGCTGTGACATACAACCCGAAGTCGTTCCCTTCCCTAGCCACACCATGGGAGGAACGTAGGGCTGCAGACAAACAGGAGCCGTATTCGCCACGATACCTTGTATGCAGCAGAACTGATGGGGATTCGTTTTTGGGGACTAAGCCTCTTTTCTTCGTGCACAATCTCGAAGATAAGTTTGGGGAAGTGGCGTCTCTTTCCAAAATGAGGAGCGGGGCCATTTTGATACAAGCAGCTTCATCTGCGCAGTCCCAGGCATTACTCGCCTGTGAGAAGCTCGGTGACATCCCCGTTACTGTCACTCCCCATAAGTCCTTAAATTTGGTCCAGGGGATTATTTTTCATAAAGATCTTCTGCTACAGTCTGATGACGAGCTACGTGAGAACCTGGCACGACGAGGTGTACACTTTGTCCGTCGTGTCCTTAGGGGGCCGAAGGATAATAGGGTCGCTACCGGTGCTTTCATCCTGGCCTTTGAGGGCGACTGCTTGCCTGAGAAAGTCAAGGTCATGATATACCGGTGCGATGTCAAGCCCTATGTCCCGCCCCCTATGCGATGCTTCCAGTGCTGGAAATTCGGACACATGTCCTCCAGGTGCACTTCCAGCCCCACGTGTCGTGATTGTGGACGACCTCCACATCCTAATGCTCCATGTGCTCCGCCTCCCACCTGCGTTAACTGTGGGGAGCATCATTCTCCCTGCTCACCAGACTGTGCAGTCTATCAACGAGAGCGGAAGATACAAGAAATTAAGACCTTGGACCGTTTAAGCTACCAAGAGGCAACGAAGAAATTAGAACGACTCACCCCTACACCTCTGTTGAGGAGTTATGCTACCGTCACACTGCCGCCACCAGCTCCTGCACAGACTACCTTCTCTGTTGGCCCACAGAGAAATCAAGTAACGTCTGCCCCACCGCTGGGACAGGCCGCTCTCTCTTCCACTGCTCCCAAAACACCGAGTTTGGGAGCAGTGCGCCTCAAGCAACCGGGGACGTTAGTCCCCAACTCTCAGCCGGAGCGGCGACAGCCCTCTCCGGCTCCTCAGCCGGAGAAGCGACAGCTCTCTCCGGCTGCTCAGCTGGAGGCGCAACAGCCTCCTCCGGCCTCACTTGTTCGGAAGGGATCCCTTGGGGGAGTCCCTTCCAAGGACTTCCCCAGTGTCTCACAAGACACTAGCCAGTGGCTGAAGAAGCCACCAGCTGCTGGTAGAAGGGCTTCACACTCTTCCTCTGTTCCTGGTAATGGGTCAGGAAAGCCCTCCCAGCATGCCAACCCTCCTCCCAAAGACAAGAGAGAGAAGAGGAAGCTCTCCAAGAAGGATAAGGACCCAGTGGTTCCCGCACCAACGCTCCCTGTCAGCTCAGCCTCTGAGGACGAGGTCGAGCTCTTTGCGTCCCCTGATGACCTGGATCTCGCCGTCTCCTCAGAAACGATGGCCGTAGTGACGTCCGTCGCTCAGTCAGTGGCAGCATGTGACCCTGCCAAGTAATTAGCCTTTTCAGTGCCTGAATGCCCCTACCGGACACGCTTTGTACAATCCTCCAGTGGAATTGTGGCGGTTATTTTAGCCATCTCCCTGAGCTACGACAGCTTCTAAGCCTGACACCTGCTTTCTGCATTGCCCTCCAGGAAACCTGGTTCCCGGCAATGCGGACCCCTGTCCTTCGTGGATACAGGGGCTATTACTGCAACCGTAGCACTTACAATTGTGTGTCAGGTGGAGCCTGCGTGTATGTCCTTACCTCTGTATATAGTGCTCCTGTGCCCCTTCAAACATCATTGGAAGCTGTGGCTGTCCGTGTAAGGACTACCCAGGACATAACCGTCTGCAGTGTCTATCTCCCTCCAGGTGGTACAGTCTCCCTGACCGAATTGGCTGCACTTGTTGCCCAACTCCCCACGCCTTTTCTTCTCCTTGGGGATTTTAACGCCCACAATCCCCTGTGGGGTGGAACGAAGGTTACTGGCCGAGGCAGGGAGGTCGAGAATCTCATCTCCCAACCCGACCTCTGCCTCTTAAACACTGGCGCTGCCACACATTTCAGTGTGGCGCATGGCACGTTCTCGGCCATAGATCTGTCGTTGTGCAGCCCAGGGCTTGTACCATCGGTCCACTGGAGAGTCCACGAGAACTTGTGTGGTAGTGACCATTTTCCGATCTTCCTTTCACTACCACAGCGTCGCTCCCTTGCGCGCTCGCCTAGATGGGCATTTAGCAAGGCAAACTGGGACACGTTCTCCTCTGCTGCCACTGTTGACTCTCTCCCCCATGGTACCATCGATGTGGCGGTTGAGACACTGACTGCAGCGATTGTTTCCGCTGCGGAACGTACCATTCCTCGTTCGTTAGGGTGCCCCCGGCGAAAGTCGGTGCCTTGGTGGTCTCCAGAGGTCGCTGACGCCATTAAAGAACGTCGGCGGGCTCTTCAGCGACATAAGCGGCACCCGTCGTTGGAGAACCTCATTTTATTCAAACGTCTCCGTGCTCAGGTACGGAGGCTTATCAAACGGCGGAAACAGGAGTGTTGGGAGAGGTACGTTTCCAACATTGGTTCCCGTACTTCCCCCTCCCAGGTGTGGCTGAAGATTCGGCGCATCTTTGGATTGCAGTACTCTACAGGTGTCCCAGGGCTTACCATCAACGGGGCAGTATCCACCGATGCCGATGCAATCGCCGAGCATTTCGCACAGCACTATGTTCGGGCCTCTGCGTCGGGGAATTACCCGCCTGCGTTTCGCGCCCTCAAATGCCGGGAGGAAGGCAAACGGCTTTCTTTCGCTTCTCGCCACCCTGAGGCGTATAACGCCCCATTTAGTTTGTGGGAACTCCAGAGCGCCCTGGCACAGTGCCCCGATACAGTCTCTGGGCCAGATGGCGTCCACAATCAGATGCTCAAACACCTGTCCCCGGACTGTCAGCGATGTGTTCTTGCCATCTTCAACCGCCTATGGGGTGATGGTGTCTTTCCGTCGCAGTGGCGAGAAAGTACCATCATTCCGGTGCTGAAGCCTGGTAAGGACCCGCTTACTGTGGATAGTTATCGGCCCATCAGCTTAACAAATACTCTGTGCAAGCTGCTGGAACGCATGGTGAGTCGCCGGCTGTGTTGGCTGCTCGAGTCTCAGGGTCTTCTGGCTCCATGCCAGAGCGGCTTCCGTCAGGGCCGTTCCACCGCCGATACTTTGGTCTTCCTTGAGTCTGCAATCCGCACTGCTTTTTCCAGGCGCCAACACCTCGTCTCCGTCTTTTTCGACCTCTCCAGAGCATATGACACGACGTGGCGGCACCATATTCTCGCCACGTTGCACGGGTGGGGTCTCCGGGGCTCTCTCCCCATTTTTATTCAGAATTTTTTATCTGTTCGGACATTCCGCGTTTTAATTGGCACATCCCATAGTTCACTTCATATCCAGGAGAACGGCATTCCACAGGGCTCTGTATTGAGCGTGCCCCTTTTCCTTGTGGCCATTAATGGCCTTGCAGCAGCAGTAGGGTCGTCTGTCTCACCCACGTTATATGCTGACGATTTCTGTATCTTTTTCAGCTCCTCCACCATTGGTGTTGCAGAACGTCGGTTGCAGGGAGCCATACGCAAGGCGCAGGCGTGGGCCCTAGCCCATGGGTTTCGGTTTTCTCCTGCGAAGACTTGTGTTATGGACTTTTGTCGGCGTCGCACTGTCCATCCCCACCCTGAGCTCTATCTTCAGGATGCTAAGCTCAGGGTTGTTGACACTTACCGTTTTCTGGGATTGCTGTTCGATGCCCGGCTTACTTGGCTTCCACATATTCGTGAGCTCAAGCGTCAGTGCTGGCAGCATCTGAATGCCCTCCGCTGCCTCAGCAACACAACTTGGGGTGCAGACCGTAACACGCTGCTGCAGCTCTACAAAGCCCTTGTGCTGTCCCGACTGGATTATGGGAGTGTTGCGTATGGCTCAGCGTCGCCCTCAGCGTTGCAACTGCTGGACCCCGTTCACCACTGTGGGGTTCGACAGGCGACAGGAGCATTCCGCACCAGTCCTGTTAATAGCCTACTTGCTGAGGCTGGGGTTCCTCCGCTCCACATTCGGCGTCAACAACTCTTAGCCAACTATGCTGCCCACGTCCGTTGTTCTCCCCGTCACCCTAACTACCGTCTCCTTTTCGCCGATGCGGCAGTCCATCTTCCACGCCGGCGTCCGCGATCAGGCCACGCCATTGGGATCCGTGTTCGGTCACTCCTTAGTGAACTCGAGTCTTTGCCTCTTCCATCTGCTTTTCAGGTCCGCCCACGTACACCACCTTGGTGTATCCGTCGGCCGCAGCTTCAGCTGGACCTCTCCCAATGGCAAAAGGATTCAGTTCCTCCTGCAGTCTTGCGCCGCCAATTTCTTGCTCTCCTCGACGCATCCCGTGACTCGGAGGTTATCTATACCGATGGCTCGATGGTTGATGGCCGTGTGGGGTACGCTTACGCTCATGCGGACTATGTCGACCAGCGCTCCTTGCCGGACGGCTGCAGTGTTTACACCGCAGAGCTAACAGCTATTTTTCGTGCCCTTGAGCGTGTTCGTACCAGCACTGGCGAGTCTTTTGTCATTTGCAGTGACTCTCTCAGTAGTCTCCAGGCTCTTGACCAGTGCTACCCATGCCATCCCATTGTTGTTGCCATCCAGGAGTCCGTTCATGCTCTTGAACAACGTGGTCGTTCAGTGGTGTTCATATGGACCCCGGGACACGTTGGGATAGCGGGCAACGAACACGCCGACAAGTTAGCTAAAGAAGCCACCCGCAAACTGCCGTTGGAGATCGGCCTCCCGGCAACTGATCTCCGATCTGTGTTACGCCGTCGGGTCTTTGGGATGTGGGCAGACGAATGGCGCACCCTGTCTGTACCCAACGAGCTGCGGCGTGTGAAGGAGGCCACGACCGTGTGGGGTTCCTCCATGCGGGCCTCTCGCAGGGATTCTGTGGTTCTCTGTAGGCTCCGCATTGGTCACTCTTGGCTGACGCATGGTCATCTGCTGCGTCGAGAGGACCTCCCTCATTGTCGCTGTGGTGCGATTATGACGGTGGCCCATATATTGTTGGCCTGTCCTCTTTTAACCGCCCTCAGGCAAACTTTTAATCTCCAGGGTGCTTTATCATCTCTTTTAGGTGACAATGTCTCTATGGCGGATCGGGTTTTAAGTTTTATTCGCGCAAGCGGCTTTTATAGGTCCATTTAAGTTTTTTTTTTTTAACATCACCCTCTTTTGAGCTCTCTCTTTTCATTAGTTTTGTGTTGTGATTCGACTCCGCCCTAAACTTTTAGGCTGGAGGTTTTAACGTGTTGCAGAGTGGCTGGCTCATCCTATTATTTTCGTGATCAGCCAGTCACAGTCCTCTGCTGTGCAGTTTTAATTCCTTCTGCCTTTGCTCTCTATGTTGTTTTTGTTGCTGTGCTCTGTTTTCCGTGTTGTCTTACAATGGACTATGGGGCTTTTCTTCCCCCGGAAATTTTCTTTTAGTGCTTCGCCTGCCTGGTGGATAGTTTCACTCTGCTCTGTGTTTTTATGAAACAAGGGACCGATGACCTTTGTAGTTTGGTCCCTTTAATCTTTAACCCAACCAACCAACCTTAAAGGTCATGACCGTCATTCATTGGGAAGGTAGACATAGGCTTACACATCACTCTACGTGAGTGATGTGGAACACTACAGCGCTGCAACTTGTGAATACCTCCACCAAGAAGTCGTGTAGGTTTTTATTATTATCATAAGCATCAATTGCAACAAGTCTAATTTACATTCAAACAAAAAAATACCTTTTTGCAACTATTTACACTACACAAATGTTAAATGTACCAAACTTCACACAAATTTCATTAGATTCAACCAGTGGATTGACACCACTAGGGAAATGTGGACACTCATTTACAATGTGGTTCATTGTCTGAATGTCTCCAAGCTCATATGTACTGTCATTGCAGAAATCCCACTTGTGCATGTTGTGTTTGCACATACTTCCTTCAGTCTCGTATCTGTTAAGCTGTACTCTCACCTCCTTGGATGATGAAAGCCTGGAACTATAACATTTGAGTTGTCAGTAAGTTTGTTGTTCCAGATTTTTGTGGCTTGTCACTCAAATTTCCGCTCATCGTCTTGGTTGAACCCACTGGAGAGCATTTGGACTCCTGGTCTTCTGGATTTGAGATGTTTCCTAGAATTGTGCTGGCAAAAATTGTTGAGTGGAAACTTTCAATGAAGATGAGCTGGACAGATGTTTGATAGTATTGGCAGTTAGCATGTAGGTGTAGATCTGAATGTACCACTAATGGTTCTCATAGCTGCATTCAAATGAACATCAACTTTATTCACATGAGCATTGCAGAGCCAATCTGGTATGCAGTATTCTGGTCCAGAATATACCAGTGCAGAGGAAGCTCCATGGGGAACTGAAGTATTTGCTTCCCACATTTGTAGGTTGTAATAACACAACATGTCAAATATGCTTGTGAAAGTGATCTACAGGTGAGTAAAACTACAGGGTGGTTTTAATTAAACTTTCGCAATTTGAACCAGTGTAGATGGAAAACTATTTATGATATGGGTTACAACTTTATAGGAATGATGTTCAGACTTTGCCTGCATGATTTGTGTTGTTAGTAATGTTAGTTTCACCATTAGTTGATGTATGGTTGAAACACAAGCATCAGTGCACATTACAGTCACAGACAGTCAATATTGGTTCAAACAAGATGAGCTGGGCTTTACTTGTAAAGTTGTTTTCTCAAAACAACAGCAATAGTGTTGCTGCTCTTCACAAGTATTGATGCATTGAAGGAAAACAGAGGGGTTCTCTTTCTGCATCGGGGTTGAAGAACAGTATTTGAAAGTTTGAATTAACTGGCAATTTGGGAATTGCTCCTGGGAGGAGCTGATAGCCAGTTGTGCCACAAATTATTTAGGAAGTTGCTGCTTCCATGGCTGAGTGCCAGACACAGTGTGCACGAGCTGTGTCATGACAGCTGAACATTCCGTGACCCACTGTTCGAAAAGTGCTGCAAATAGTTGTGAAACGGTATCTCTTGTACGGTTCTAGGCCATGGTGGGTGCAGATGGTCATCACATTGAGCAATGTTTGTCAGCTGGAACATAAAAATATTAGGCAATAAACAAATGTTACCCTCTCATGTGGAAATTAAGAAGTCAAGCAATGGAAACCCCAGGATGGAATATAACAATACCAGAGAAGGAAAGTTGCTACTCACCATGTGACGGAGATGCTGAGTCATGATTGGCACAACAAAAAGATTCACTCAAATATAGCTTTCGACCATTAAGGCCTTTGTCAGCAATAGAGACACACACACACACACACACACACACACACACACACACACACACTCACACACTCTCTCATGCAAATTCAACTTGCACACACGTCTGCAGTCTCAGAGAGCTGAAACCACACTGCAAGCAGCAGCACCAGTGCATGATGGGAGTGGCGACTGGGTGGGCGTAAGGAGGAGGCTGGGGCGGGGAGGGGGAGGGATAGTATGGTGGGAGTGGCGGACAGTGAAGTGTTGCAGTTTAGATGGAGGGCAGGAGAGAAGGTGCGGAGGGGGGAGGGTGTAAGTAGCGGAAAGGAGAGAAATAAAAAGAAATGAAAAGACTGGGTGTGGCGGTGAAATGATGGCTGTGTAGTGCTGGAATGAGAACAGGGAGGGGGCTGGATGGGCGAGGACAGTGACTAACAAAGGTTGAGGCCAGGAGGGTTACGGGAATGTAGGATGTATTGCAGGGGAAGTTCCCATCTGCGCAATTCAGAAAAGTTGGTGTTGGTGGGATGGACCCATATGGCACAGGCTGTGAAGCAGCCATTGAGATGAGGGATATCATGTTTGGCAGCGTGTTCAGCAACAGGGTGGTCCACTTGTTTTTTGGCCACAGTTTGTCGGTGGCCGTTCGTGCGGACAGACAGCTTGTTGGTTGTCATGCCTATATAGAATGCAGCACAGAGGTTGCAGCTTAGCTTGTAAATCACATGACTGGTTTCACAGGTAGCCCTGACTTTGATGGGATAGGTGATGTTAGTGACCGGACTGGAGTAGGTGGTGGTAGGAGGATGTATGGGACAGGTCTTGCATCTAGTTCTATTACAGTGGTATGAACCATGAGGTAAGGGATTGGGAGCAGGTGTTGTGTAAGGATGGACGAGTATATTGTCTAGGTTCACTGGATGGTGGAATACCATGGTAGGAGGGGTGGGAAGGATAGTGAGCAGGACATTTCTCATTTCAGGGCACGATGAGAGGTAATTGAAACCCTGGTGGAGAGTATAATTCAGTTACTCCAGTCCCAGATGGTACTGAGTTATGAGGGGAATGCTCCTCTGTGGCCGGACTGTGGGGCTTTTGGAGGTGGTAGGGGACTGGAAATACAAGGCACGGGAGGTTTGTTTTTGTACAAGGTAGAAGGATAATTACAGTCAGTGAAGGCTACAGTGAGACCTTCGGTATATTTTGAGAGGGACTGCTCGTCACTGCAGATGTGATGACCATGGGTGGCTAGGCTGTACGGAAGGGACTTCTTGGTATGGAATGGGTGGCAGCTGTTGAAGAGGAGGTATTGCTGGTGGTTAGTAGTTTTGACATGGACAGAGGTACTTATGTAGCCATCTCTGCGGTGAAGGTCAACATCTCGGAAGGTGGCTTGTTGTGTTGAGTAGGACCAGGTGAAGCAAATGGAGGAGAAGTTGTTGAGGTTCTGGAGGAATGTGAATAAGGTGCCCTCACCTTCAATCCAGATAGCAAAGATGTCATCAATTAATCTAAACCAGGTGAGGGCTTTAGGATTCTGAGTTTTTAGGAAGGATTCCTCTAGATGGCCCATGAATAGGTCAGCATAGGTTGGTGCCATGTGGGTGCCCATAGCCGTACCGCAGATTTGTTTGTAGGTAATGCCTTCAAAGGAGAAGTAATTGTGGGTGAGGATATAGTTGGTCATGGAGACTAGGAAGGAGGTTGTTGGTTTGGAATCCATAGGGCGTCTGGAAAGGTAGTGTTCGATAGCAATAAGGCTATGGGTATTAGGAATGTTAGTGTACAGGGAGGTGACATCAATAGTGATGAGCAGGGCACCGTGTGGGAAAGGGACAGGAACTGTGGAGAGTCGGTCAAGGAAATGGGTGGTATATTTTACAGAGGAGGATAGGTTCCGGGTGATAGGTTGAAGGTGTTGGTCTACGAGAGCAGCGATTCTCTCAGTGGGGGCACAGTAACCGGCCACAATTGGGTGTCTTGGGTGGTTGGGTTTATGGACTTTAGGAAGCATGTAGAAGGTGGGAGTGCGGGGAGTGGTAGGGGTAAGTAGAGAGATGGACTCTGCGAAGAGGTTCTGGGATGGGCCTATGGATTTGAGTAGTGACTGAAGATCCTGCTGGATTACCAGAATGGGATCACTGTGGCATGGCTTGTAGGTGGAAGTATCTGACAGCTGATGGAGTCCTTCTGCCACGTAATGCTTGCGATTCAAAACAACGGTGGTTTTGTTAGCAGTTGGGATTATAAGGTCGCAATCAGTTTTTAGATGGTGGACTGTTGTTCTTTCTGAGAATGTAAGGTTATTTTGAATGTTGAGGGATTTGGGGAATGATGTTGAGGCAAGGTTCGAGGTTAAGAAATTCTGGAAAGTTAACATGGGGTGGTTTGGAGGCAGTGGGGGTGGATCACGGTTGGATGGAGGAGTGAACTGAGTTAGGCAAGGTTCAATTGAAACTGTGCCATATGGGTCCTTCCCACTAACACCAGCTTTTCTTAATTGCACAGATGGGAACTTTCCATGCAATACATCCTATGTTCCCATAACCCTCTTGGCCTCAACCTTCGTTAGTCACTGTCCTCACCCACTCAGCCCCTACTTGTTCTCATTCCAGCACTACAGAGCCGTCATTTCACCGCTACTCCCAGTCTTTTCATTTCTTTTTATTTCTCTCCTTTCCGCTACTTACACTCTCCCCCCATCCACACCTTCTCTCCTCCCCTCCGTCTAAACTGCAACACTTCACTGTCCGCCACTCCCACCATACTATCCCTCCCCCTCCCAGCCCCAGCCTCCTCCTTACCCCCACCCAGTTGCCACTCCCATCATGCACTGGTGCTGCTGCTTGCAGTGTGGTTTCAGCTCTCTGAGACTGCAGACGTGTGTGCAAGTTGCGTTTGCATGAGAGTGTTTGTGTGTTTGTGTTTGTGTGTGCGTGTGTGTCTATTGCTGACAAAGTTCTTAATGGCCGAAAGCTATAATTGTGTGAATCTTTTTGTTGTGCCTATCAAGACTCAGCATCTCCGCTATATGGCGAGTAACAGCTTTCCTTCTCTGGTATTGGAAATTAAGAAGTGTTTCTTTTGGTAATTTATTCATTATTTCTCTTCCTCACATTCTAATAAATATTTCCACAAAGTATCATTGTGCTACAATCACCCGATTTTCATGGGGGCCTTCTTAAGTAGTGAAAGTTTAATTACAGCCTCCCTGTATCACCACCACCACCACCACCACCACCACACTGACAGTTCACTTCACGATGGCAGAGAGAGAGATTTTACTTAAATTTGTAAAGAAAAATGAAATTAATAACTCTCAACAGCATTTTGTGTAGTGAAATAAAATTGTACAAAAAACTGCTCAACACAGTTAAAGAGACAACTAAACAAAACAGCTAGATAAAGCAGACCTTCTAGTAAATGCATACTTATTACAAGGATTAGTAAGAGAGCACCAAAAAAGAGGTGGTAAGAAAATAAAATGATAATAATACACCTTTGTCATTATATGATTACCCATTTTATTAGAAAAATCTTATAATGCTTGAGGTATAATAGTAATCCTCTTTAAAACTTTCTTTTAAAACATTCCACTGACTTATTAGATATGCTGACTGTTATTCAGAAGGACAAATGTAAACGTGTGAAGAATATGATGGAAATATAGCAGTATTACTATGGTCCAAGACGTAAGCAATGCACTTGGATAGGGTGGGCAGGGGAGGGGGGTCATGCGTCAGTCACTTTAAGTATCAACTTAAATTTATTATTGTGTCATCTCTTTTGATCAATTTAGTATTGTAAGCTAAACATTTAAATAAAGTGCCTCTAACAAGGTTATTATTTTTAGGATTTCCTGATCTGTATTGAGATGTTCTTGGCTGCCATTGCACATCATTATTGCTTCTCATACAAGGATTATGTCAATCCTAACTCTGAACAGCTGTCATGCTGCACAGCTTTCCTTGCAATGTGGGACGTATCTGATGTTCGACGAGACATAAAAGAACATCTGGAGGTAGTAGGTAAGTGACTTTGATTTTGTCTGTCTTATTCACAATGCAAAAAAGAGTAGTCATTTGTATCATCACTTACCAGAAAAGGAGAAGGAAGTGTAAGACAAGACACAAATGAAATTGATACTAAAAGTTGTTGGATATGTGACTTTTATCATACAGTGCATGCAGAAAAAAAAGACTAAAGCCAGGCATAAGAGAAATAACAATACTGAAAATAATGGAATGTGAGACATATATCATGTAGTGCATTCTATATCAAAATTATGATTAGGCCGTGTATTGCCAAAAGGAAATACCACTGACAAATGAGAAATTCGGAGACCGTATAAACAGAATCAAGGCTTGCAGTGTAGTTTGTATAAAACATAAGAGATGGATGGCAATTTACTTTTAAGATCTTCTCTGACTCAATTGAAAATTCAATGCAAATAACTATGACAATCCGTTGCCCCACAGCAAACCTCATGATCATCAGCACAGCTCACACAAAGTCATTGTAAGGGACATGCGAAATGGAGGCACCATCTAGTGAGATGTATTGTATACTAGTCATATACTCATGTATAGGATCATCTGTTGTTTTCCTTTAACGCTGCAAGTATTGATTCTGTTTATATGGTCTCCTAATTTCTCATTTGTCACTGCTGTCTGCTTCTAGCTGTGTAAAGCCAAATCATCATTTCAGTGTAGGGTACGTGTCACCGTGTCACACCTTCTGTGACTCAGTATTACCATTTCTCTTATGCCTTGCCTTACTCTCCCTTCCACTAGATACATTGTATACATGTCATGCATCCTGATGACCTTTACAATTAATTTCTTTTGTGTCTTACCTTACTGTATCTCCTTCCTTCTTCCTCCTCCCCCCCCCCCCCCCCCCCCATTTATTGACATATGTGCCATGACTTTGAATTGGTGTTAACTTGTGTTTTATATTAGGGTTGCAGAGAATTGTACATTATGGTAATTGGTGATTTCTTGTCATGGTCTGATACTGCATTCACATAAGATTTTCTGTCGATTGACATTAGGCCATGGTATCAGGAATGGCCATTAGTTTATATTGTGCTGTATGTGTGTTGTCATGAACACACAGTTCCTATCATTCATCATTTCAAGATTCACATACTTTCAGCTTCTGTTTTTACACTATCTCATGACTGCTCATCAGTACTACTGTGATAAGTTTTTATTTTATGATTTACGTGCTCTTACAGATCACTCTTTCTTTTCATTTAAAAAAAAAAAAAAAAAGAAAGAAAGAAAGAAAGAAAAGAGTGGAGCCCCTCCACACCCACACCAATGTGGTGACTGTCTAAAAATATTTACTGTCACCTCCAAGTTTGTTAGTTAATAATCAAGGTCTGTATGGCATGTGGGACCATGATGTTATCCATGCATCTGGGTAGGATTACTTACCAACACAGTCGCATCTAGGAGATAGATAGTAGATGAACAGCAAATGAAGGACAGTCAAGTGCTAGCTTTTTGAATACCTCTGAGAGAGTCTCAAGGTGGTATTCTCTGTGAAGGTCCTCGGTGTGTATCATGGAGCATTATTTATGATACATAGCATGTTGTTCTGTATGATCTGCAGGCTGCACAGACATGTTATAGCTGTGAATTCCCAAACTGAAGCTGCATATGTCATCAGTAGCCCAATTAGTGTTGTGTACATGGACTTCGACACCCTCCTATTCAGTGTGCTTGGGGTAAAGCTGTTGAAGCCTTGTGTTTGCGCAGTTGGCTACGTATTTGATGTGATCCTCCCATGTAAGTTTCTGTTCCAGCCAGATGCTGAGGTACGAGGGTGGTTTGAAAAGTTCTTGGAATCACCACAAGAGGTCAGCACTAGTGCAACGAGTTGTTCACATGATATTCATTGGACTGTTGCCTGTAAACACATACCACATTAGTGCTCTTGGAAGAGAGCTGTGGCGGTGATGTGGCTCTGTTGGTGTTTCCACGAAGTGATTTGCGAAGCTGGAAAAAAATTGAGATTCAAGCAGCGATTAAGTACTTTGTAAAGAAAGGTATTAAAGCAAAGGACATACATGCCGATTTCCAGAACACACCAGGGGACTCTGCTCCTTCATATTCAACTGTTGCCAAGTGGACAAATAAATTTAAATTTTGTCAGAAGAGCTTAGATGATGATGATCTGCACAGTGGTCGGCCAAGATGTGTCACTACTTGAGAAATCATTGCAAAAGTGCACAAAATGCTCATGGAGGATCACCAATTGTAAGTGCGTGAAATTGCTCATGCTTGCCAGATGTCATCTGAAAAGGTATATCACATTTTAACTGAAGAATTAGAAATGAAAAAATTTATATTCAAGATGGGTGCCATGACTCTTGACGCTGGGTCAAAAACATGTGCCATTGCCATGGCAAAATTACATGAACTAAGGTATGAACTGTTGCCACATGTGCTTATTCAACTGATATGTCTCCGCCAGAGTTCCATCTCTTCCCAAAACAAAATTTTCCTTGGTGGACAAAGATTCACTTCAAACAAAGAATTGATAGCCGGAGTTGATAACTATTTTGCAGGCCTGGAGGAAACTCATTTTCAAGATGGGATCAAGACACTGGAACATCGTTGGATCAAGTGCATTAATCTACAAGGAGACTACAGTTCTGAGAACTTTTCAAACCTTCCTCGTATCTGACTTTCTTACAGAAACATATTGGGCGTGTGTGTAGTGTTATTTGTCTGCAGTTTTGGTGTTTGTGCAGGTGTTTTGGTTTTCGTGTGAACAGAACGGCCTTGCACTTGTCGATGTTTACTTTAACATGCCATTTTTCTAATTAAGGCTTGACAGTCCTGAGTGCTGGCTGTAAGAGTGAATTACAGTATCATTCGCATAGATGGCTATCGATGTGTTTTGTGTAGCTGGGAAGCCATTGATGTAGAGGATAAACAAGAGGGCCCCCAGTATGCATCCATGGGGTACTCCCGCTTGTATACTGTTTTGTGTTGACTGTGTACCCTGAATGTCAGTGTGCAAGCATCTGTTGCTGAGATTAGTGTACATGAGATGTATGAATCCATTGGGGAAACCAGCATCAGTGAGCTGGCGAATGAGACCTTTGTGCCATAGATGATCGAAGGCCTTTTCTGTGTTCAGGAGCAGAGCTTCTGTTGGTTTGTTGGTGTTGTGGCCATATATGATATCTTCAGCTACACAAAGGTGGTGGTGTGCTGTTGAATGGTGATCCCTGAATCTGAATTGCTCCGGCCTCAGAGTGTTATTAGTGATGCAGTGCCTAGTGAGCTGAGCTGTTTAAGAATTACCTACTCAACAACTTTGCTGAGTAAGCACAGCAGGCTGATCGGTCAGTAATTTTGTGGGAGGGAGTGTTCTTTCCCTGGCTTCCTGATCATCAGGACCTTGGCTGCCTTCCAACAGTCAGGGAAGTGTTGGTGTCACTGGATGGCATTCGCAGTGTAGGCAACTGGAGGACACGATTTTGAATGCCATCAGGACCAGCAGCTTTTCTAGCTATGGTATGTCTGATGACCCATAAGATCTCAAATGTGCTAGTTCATCTCATTTCATTGCGCGTGGGCCGTGAACAAGTCATGTGGTCTCCTGGTATGTTTCAAGTGTGAAAGCTGGGCCAGAGCAAACCAGATTTAGTACTAAATTTCTGGCCATCATTTCAGCTTGCTCCACTGCATGTATGCTGGTCTGTCAGGTCCTTGTAGAGTTGGTATGTAGTGTTTCTCCTTGGTGAAGTGACGTGCTAGTTTCCACACACCAGGTTGTGTGGGATCTAGCCTTGCAAGTGTGTTGTCCCACTATGGGGTTTAAATGTTGGTAACTTTCCCTGTATGATACCCTGGAGCCTGTTAATGTGCTGTTTGTACAGCATGTGCTTGGTATGCTGGCAATATCTCCTGAGATGGTTTCTCAGTGAGATCATCTCCTGGAAGATTGGCCCCTGGATTTCCTAGGGCAGTGCCGCTGAGTGTTGTTGTGGCATGATTGTTGGAATGGCGTCAGCTACTGCACCCTGAACCGTGATGGTGGGCGCTTTGACAGCTTGATCAGTCTGTGTGGTTTGCATAATTTCATGAGTCACTGGGATAAGACTATCAAGCATTTCCTTGAACAGTGTCCAGTTCGTGCCCTTGTAGTTCAGTATCCTGCATTGTTCATTGTAATGCAGTGTCTCTTCCATGTGAAGAATAACAGGGATGCAGTTTGAGGCCAGTGCGTTTACAATTTCAGCATTGAGTATGACTGTGATGACTTTAATGAGGGCCACATCTATCGCATCTGGCCTGTGATCACTCTGATGGGCTATGAGCGTCAGCTTGGCCGGTGCTAGTGTAATGTAGTTTCGGCTTATTGCATGTTCGTATAGTTTTCTGCCATTGGCATTTCATATGTGAGAGTTCCAGTCAGTGTGTTTAGCATTAAGATCATCAGCATCTATTACTCATGGTGCTGTGTTGAGTATTGTGCTGGTATCGTGTGTTATAATGTTTGCTCCATTGAACTTGACCCTGACAGCTGTGGCCTCTAATCTTTCAAGTGCAGAGAGCTCGCTGTTTGTGTGTTCTGTGTCTTGGTGTATGATGATTGCTGATCCACTTACAGCTGCGCTGTTTGGTCAGTCAGTATGATATATGCAATAGCCTGGAAAGTGTAGTTGTCTGTGTGGCTGGAGCTTAGTTTCGTTCACAATAGCATCTGGATACCCTCCTCCTCCATAAACATGGCTAGTTCAACCCTTTTATTGGTGACCCTGTCTGCATTCCAGAACAGGATCTGTGTCAGTGTTTCGTTGTTTGTGTTTTGGGGTGGTTGTGATGTATTAGACATGGAAAAGTGTAAGTAGTGCAGTGAAAGCTGTTTATGTAGCAGCCATGCACTGGTGGGGAGGGACCATTACAAGTTATGTGCCGTATGTGATGACGAAGCCAATATCGTTCTGGAGGATATCTGCCATGTATGCATGGGGGCTAGTGTGTGCATTGCACCTTTGATTGTTGTAAAGATGTGTGTTCTGTTGGCTGATGTGTTGATTGTTGTGTTTGAGGTCATTGGTTTTGTGTTTGCCTAGTGGTTGGGCTGGCTTGTGTGTTTGTGTTTCATTTGAGGTCGCCTGTGTTGCCAGTTTGGTGAGAATGGGGGGCAGTAATGTGAGTTGTGGTTTGGCTGTCTTGTTGACTTTGTACCTGTGTTTGTACATTTCATTATTTTTGTTTCAGTGTGGCAGCATTCACCTTCTTGTTCTTCATGTTCCTTTGCTTTGTTCCCTGGGAATTTTGTTGCCCCTGTGTGCCACAATCGGAGTTGATTCGGTATTGCTTGGGAAGCAGCTCACTGGATGAGGAGGAGGGGGGGGACATCTTAGAGCTGTTCTGGTAATCACTAGGTTTTCCTCGGAATTATTACACCTCAGAGCATCTTTGCATGTGTTGCACGCTCTATAATTCACCACATGTGCTCCACCACATTGGCGCATTTAGTGGTTGTGCATGGGCCTGGTTTGCGGTGTCGTGCTGCATGGCTGCCAGCACATTTGCTACATTGTGTGGCCGCATGGCCAAACCACTGGCATTGTTGGGGGGGGGGGGGGGGGGGGGCTCATGGTGGTGTGTATATTTCGAACACTATTAGCGTATGAAGCAGGAGTGTCTGCTTCAAAAAGCTGCAGGAGTGAGCCATGTTGGCCAGCTCCACAAGGTAATTTGGTTGTGGTCTGTGTGTGAAGAAACTGTGCATCCAGCTCATGCTCATGTAGCACCAGCCGAGTGAAGCAATTTCTGCCTGTATGATGTCATTTGGGATTGTTAAGTCAGCCCTTTTCAGGACATATATTTGTGTTTATTTGTCCTGGGTTCTGTACATGTGATGTTCTACTCTCTAAGCTTTGAGGAAGCTGAGGAGGTTTGTGTAATGTGTTTTGTTTCCCACGTACAGTGATGCACAGTCCCTGGAACGTTTTGTGTGGTATGTGGTGGGGGAGTGTTTCCTATTGGCTTAGCTTGCTGAGGCAAGCGTAGTTTCATATTATGGCCAGTGGAAAGCTGGTCAGTGTTGTTGTGGTATTCTGTGTGGTGGCACGTGAAGAGCTGCGTGTATTAGCTGCTGCAGATTGTTTGTGGTGTCCCTTGTGTTGCTTGTGTTTGGAACCAGTGTTGGTAGTGTCATCAAAAGCAGTCGGCAGTTGCCTTGTCAGCTTGTGGGCTCACATGTTTTTGCATGTTATTCCTCTTTGCGATGTGAACCTGCCAGCTGCCAGGGTTCATTGTTATCCGTTCAGGGACTGGTTGTCGTGTCGTGTTGTCTTCATCAACATTTCATCCCCATATGGCGCGCAGGTCGCCCAGTGTTGCGTTGAATGTAATAAGACCTGCACCAATGTGGCCGGACCTGCCCCGCAAGGGGCCTCCTCACAACTATATTTGGCATTGATACACAATGCTTCTCTTACAATCGGTTTAGCATAGGTTTCATTTTTAACTTTTTATCACAGTCTGTTTGTAAGTTTTTAATGAGCTGTATTATCAAGTTATTGTCTGTCATTTTATGTTTTAATGTTATCTACATACACGTAGATTTTTAACTTCTTTTTTATTACTGTATCTCCTGGGATAAAAAATATTATGTTATCCTAACCGATACTGTAAAATGTTTGTAAAACAGTCATATTCCATGTCTTTATTAAAATTGTTTATGTCAAAATGTTTCTTTATTTATATATTGTAATTTTTTAAATTCCTCTGTGTTTTATAATTTTAAAAGCTAACTTTTTGCATGAAAATGTAAACTGAAGGAGGATGACTGCTATCAGCTGCATTGGGACATCAAGCGGAATCAGCGGTGACGAGCGAAAATGTGTACCGGATGGGGATTCAAACCCCAGAACTCCTGCTTACTAGGCAGGTGTAACCACTGCGCCATCCAGGACACAGCGTTATGGCAACTGCACGGACTCAGCTGCACAGACTATCTCAGTATGCCTCATGGTCGATCCGCACTCTCACCGAGAGCCACCTACCTGCAGTCCTGTACTGAGATAGTCTGTGCAATTGCAGTAACGTTGTGTCCCAGATGGCGCTGTGGTTACCACACCTGCCTAGCAAGCAGGAGTTCCCGAGTTCGAAACCTGGTCTGGTACACATTTTCACTCATCACCGCTGATACTGCTGAATGTCCCACTGCAGGTGATAGCAGTCATCCCTATTCAATTTACATACGGTGTTTCACAGCTGCGGGATCTGCATGGTGTCTGTCCTTCCAAAGTAACAGACACCATACATTCAAAAACTTTTTGCGTTAAGTCTTTATATTTTGTTACATTTACTTTTTACCTTGTACATTACATAATTCACATTTTTTAAAATATTGTGCCTGTATGGCTTCCTCCAAGGTTTCCATACTCGCACAGTACATAATCGATATACTCATCATATGCTTCCCCATTGGTTATGTTCTCTGAGAGCGAGCTATTGTCTGTATTGTTACTAACACTATCTGTTGATGGCAACTGTTTCTGTTGATGGCAACTGTTTTCCTTACGACTACATTTCTCAGTGTACAATCAGTTTGGCACCTGGCTCCATATACATGAGAGCTGTATTTTCAGTATCTTCTGTGCCCAGTTTAATGTGGTTTGTTTATGTACTTTATTTTCAGTATTGATGGAAACTGTGGTGCACTGTTGCACATATCTTTCCTTAGACATCATTTATATTGTATTTCTTTTTTCTTACTACAGCTATGTCTGATGATGTGTATCGAAACGCATCAATAAATTAATTTGCAGCAAAGACCTCCCACAATACATTGTATCTGTACCTTCATTTCTGTATCAGCTGTAACACGTCAGTTTTACATACTACAAGTGCCAAAATGGAAAAAAATACATAGAACATTCCATTTAAAGAGAAAAGAGTTATTTTTGGACCTCATTAAAACAATGGAAAAACCGAAATGAGATAAATATACTTTGGATAGATAGGCCCTAACCACATAGAAGAGTGTTAAAGGTCAGTCAGGTACATTGGGAAGCAGGCTGTTGGAAAAAATCAACTTTCAAACAAAGTCCTTCATCAGATGAAAGACAAACATACCCACATTTATACATGTACAACTCATGTACACACATGGTCATTGATTTCTCTGGGTGCTGTGGTGTATTGCTGCGATTAGTAGTGATCTTGGCTGGTGTGGGTAGTGGGG
Organism: Schistocerca serialis cubense; assembly: GCF_023864345.2. Taxonomy (NCBI): domain Eukaryota; kingdom Metazoa; phylum Arthropoda; class Insecta; order Orthoptera; family Acrididae; genus Schistocerca; species Schistocerca serialis. Next base: position 45,890,742 of record NC_064644.1, read on the forward strand.
GTACAGAAGAGGTGTGGAGCAGGGAGGAGGAGGGGGAGGGAGATGCTTAGGGAACTCAAATTGGAATCTTTGGAGGAAAGATGTTCTTTTTGAGGAGCACTATTGAGGAAATTTAGAGAACCAGGATTTGAGGCTGATAGCAGAATGATTCTACTGCTTCCAACAGACATTTCATGTAAAGACCATGAACATAAGATTAGAGAGATTAGGGCTCCCACTCCCCAAAGAAAAAGTACATATTTTATATTCCAAAAAGGTCCTTTTGCGGGACTGCAGTTTTCCGGGTTTTGCCAAGACCTTCTTTACCTTTCTTATTTGACAGTAATCATCAAAAATACTTTACAATTTCCCTGTCAATATCTGTAAGTACATGGTCTAAAGCTGATACTGAAATTTTTTATATCTTCGTAACAGTGTTTACCATTTGTGCCATGCAAAAAGTGCTAAAAATGAAACTTACTGGCACATTAAAACTGTGTGCCGGACCGAGACTCAAACTCGGGACCTTTGCCTTTGGCGGGCAAGTGCTCTACCATCTGAGCTACCCAAGCACGATGCAGTAGTTTTTTCCACTGGGGGGACTGCAGTGGCATGGGTGTTGGGAAAGTGGATCAGGCTCATCAGTGGTTATGTAGGATTTGCAGCAGAGATAGGAAGATAGTGGAACAGGAGGGGAAAATTGCTGCCCTTCAGGCTGAGCTAGATCAGGCTAGGGAAGATCTGGACAGGTTAAGGAGGGAGAAGGGCAAAGAGAGGTGGGAAGTGGCAACAGGTAGCAGAAGGAACAGGCCTAGAACTAAGTCTGACAGTTTTGTGGTGAATGTCAAAAATAAGTTTGACCTGTTGCTTCAGTTAGAAACTGATGAGCCTCAAGCAGAGGTAGGTGTAGACAGGACACAACAAACTTTCAATAGGAAATTGAAAAAGAACGTAGGAAAGTCATCGAAAAGGAAGAAAGTTTTGTTGTTAGGCAGTTCTCATGCCAGAGGTGTAGGCCAACTTCTGCAGGAGGAATTAGGACCAGAATACCAGGTCACAAATTTTTTCAAACCAAGTGCTAGTCTGGATCAGGTGACAGAGGATTTAGGTTCACTCTGTAAAGGATTTACCAGGGAAGACACCACGGTTATTGTGGGAGGGCCAGGGAACAGCATCGACAGAGATCCTGGGTACAGTATAGAGTATGACCTGGTAAAGATTGCGTCGGCATCGAGACACACCAGTGTTGAATTTGTATCTGTCCTGAGACGCCATGACCAGCCTCATTTGAACTCTTCTGTTGGGAGAGTTAATTTGGAGTTGGAACGGCTGCTTGTGTCGGGTGCGGGGGCTCATATTGGTGTGGTTCCTGTTGATTATCTCAGTAGGTGGGACTATACCAGGCACGGCCTACATCTCAACAGGAAAGGGAAGGGGAAACTGGCTGGGGTAATAGCAGGAAATTTAAGGGGGGGGGGGGGGGGAGGCACTGCCATGAATGGTAAAATACCAGTGGTTACAGGTGTTGGAGCAGCACCTTTTTTAGGATAGGTAAGACAGAAAGATGTCAAGTTCTACGAGAGGTCAGGATTGAAACAAATCTTCAGTTTAGGAAAGAAATTCAACAGCACAATTCTAGCACATTGGATCACCAATCACAGCTATCAATTATAAATTTTCACCAATCACCAGAAATTTTATCTCCACCAAGTTGTATCTCAGTCCTAGGTAATTGCATTGATGAACTGAAGTCACCCAACCCAATTGACATAATCTGCCTCTCTGAACACCATGTGACCACTGGTATAGGAACTAGGCCTAAGCACAATGAGAAACTCAGACAGGAGAGTACTGCAAATGTTAGAATAAGGAAAGGTTCTCATAAAAGTATAATTAAAAATAATGTAAGTATATTTCATCAAAATATTGGGAGTTTAAAGAATAAAGTAGATGAGCTTCTGGTTTGTTTGGAAGATTTAGAAGCTGAGAATGAAATAGATATACTATGCCTGTCTGAGCATCACATTGTTACTGATATGGATAAGGTAAATGTAAGTGGTTATAAGCTCTCTGCACATGTAATGAGAGAAAATATGGAGAAAGGAGGAGTTGCCATATATGTCAAAAGTTATCATTGTGCAAAAAGTATAGAAACAAAAAAGTTTTGTGTAGAGAAACATATAGAAGCATGTGCCTGTGAGCTTAAATTAAATAAAGGCACATTTATAATTGTAACTGTATATAGGTCCCCATCAGGAAATTTTCATCTATTTCTGAAAAATTTGGACTCCTTGTTGTGCTATCTGTCAGACAGGGGGAAGCAAATTATTATTTGTGGGGACTTCAATGTAGATTCTCTAAAAGAGGGTAATAGGAAAAATGACCTTGAAGTATTACTCGGTTCTTTCAATTTGACACCTGTTATTGATTTTCCTACTCGGGTGGTAAAGGATAGCATCTCACTGATAGATAACTTCTTTATAGACCAAGATAAGTTTAACCAGATAAATGCTCAGCCTGTTGAGAATTGTCTTTCTGATCATGGTGCACAGCTAGTTACAATATATGACATAGCTCCATTCAGCAATACTAAACAGTCCTCCAAAGTAGTACGTTCAGTCAACAATTTAACAATTGCAAATTTCTGGGAAAGCCTACAGCAGTTAGACTGGGATGGTGTGTACCGTGAACCTGATGCCAATTTAAAATATAATTTATTTCATGACATTTTTGTAAATGCATTTGAAAACTCCTTCCCCAAGAAAATAGTTAAATATACTCGTAAGAAACCTTGTAACAAACCATGGCTTACTAAGGGTATAAAAATATCTTGTAACCGGAAAAGGGAAATGTATCTGACAGCAAGAAAGAGTAGTGACCCAGAAACTATCAAAAATTATAAAAACTACTGTGTTATATTAAGAAAAGTTATTAAAAAATCCAGGAGTATGTGTATCATGTCTGAAATCAGCAACTCTGATAATAAAATTAAAACAATTTGGAATATTATTAAAAGAGAAACAGGTCAACCAAGAGCACAGGAAGACGGTATTACCATCAAATTGAATGAAAACTTTATGAACAAAAAGTCAGAAGTTAAAAATATTTTTAATAATCATTTTCTAAATGTTGTGGATATAGTAGGATCCAGGTGTTCATTAGAAGATGCTAGGCTGTTAATGGAAGAGGGCATACCTATGCAATTTGATACAATTGAAATCTCACCCACTTCTCCCTCTGAAATTAGGAAAATAATAAACTTCCTTAAAAGCAAAAACTCACATGGAATTGATGGCATTTCCAGCAAAATACTAAAAGCTTGTTCTCAACAGATAAGTAAGATTCTCAGCCACCTGTGTAATAGCTCTCTGGAACAGGGCATTTTCCCTGATAGACTGAAATATGCTATTGTTATACCTTTGCATAAAAAGGGGGATAGATCTGATGTCAACAATTACCGTCCAATCTCCCTTCTAACAGCTTTATCCAAAATTTTTGAGAAAGTAATGTATTCAAGAGTAGCTTCACATATCTGTAAAAATGAAGTACTAACAAAATGTCAGTTTGGTTTCCAGAAAGGTTTTTCAACAGAAAATGCCATATATGCTTTCACCAGTCAAATTTTGAATGATCTGAATAACCGAACACCACCCATTGGGATTTTTTGTGATCTCTCAAAGGCTTTTGATTGTGTAAATCATGAAATTCTGCTAGACAAGCTCAAGTATTGTGGCATGAGTGGGACAGTGCACAAATGGTTTAATTCGTACCTAACTGGAAGAGTGCAGAAAGTTGAAATAAGTAGTTCTCGTAACATGCAAAGATCAGCACATTCCTCAAACTGGGGAACTATCAAGAATGGGGTTCCACAAGGGTCAGTCTTGGGTCCTTTGTTGTTCTTATTATATATTAATGACTTGCCATTCTATATTCATGAAGAGGCAAAGTTAGTTCTCTTCGCTGATGATACAAGTATAGTAATCACACCTGAGAAACAAGAATTAACTGATGAAATTGTCAATACTGTCTTTCAGAAAATTACTAAGTGGTTCCTTGTAAACGGACTCTCACTGAATTTTGATAAGACACAGTACATACAGTTCCGTACAGTGAATGGTATGACGCCATTAATAAATATAGACCTTAATCAGAAGCATATAGCTAAGGTAGAATATTCCAAATTTTTAGGTATGTCCATTGATGAGAGATTAAATTGGAAGAAACACATTGATGATCTGCTGAAACGTTTGAGTTCAGCTACTTATGCAATAAGGGTCATTGCAAATTTTGGTGATAAACATCTTAGTAAATTAGCTTACTACGCCTATTTTCACTCATTGCTTTCATATGGCATCATATTTTGGGGTAATTCATCACTGAGGAATAAAGTATTTATTGCACAAAAGCGTGTAATCAGAATAATAGCTGGAGTCCACCCATGATCATCCTGCAGACATTTATTTAAGGATCTAGGGATATTCACAGTAGCTTCTCAGTATATATACTCTCTTATGAAATTTGTTATTAACAACCAAACCCAATTCAAAAGTAATAGCAGTGTGCATAACTACAATACTAGGAGAAAGGACGATCTTCACTATTCAACATTAAATCTAACTTTGGCACAGAAAGGGGTGAATTATACTGGCACAAAAGTCTTTGGTCACTTACCAAATAGTATCAAAAGTCTGACAGATAACCAACAAGTATTTAAGAAGAAATTAAAAGAATTTCTGAATGACAACTCCTTCTACTCCATAGAGGAATTTTTAGATATAAATTAAGAAAAAAAAGAAAAAAAACAAAAATATTAAAAAAATATAAAAAAATAAAAATAAAAAATAAAGAAAAACAAAAAAACACAAAAAAAATAAAGTTGTTATATTAACTTAAGTATGTTGTTAAATTAACCTAATTATGTCATGTATTGGAAAATTCGACTCGTTCCACATCATTACGAAATATCGTATTCATGATCCATGGAACTAGTATTAATCTAATCTAATCTAATCTAATCTAATCACGCCCCGTCCTCACAGCTTTACTTCTGCCAGTATCTCGTCTCCTATCTTCCAAACTTCACAGAAGCTCTCCTGCGAACTTTGCAGAACTAGCACTCCTGGAAGAAAGGATGTTGTGGAGACATGGCTTAGCCACAGCCTGGGGAATGTTTCCAGAATGAGATTTTCACTCTGCAGCGGAGTGTGCACTCCGCAATATCCTTTCTTTCAGGATTGCTAGTTCAGACTCTTCCAGGACTTTGATTAGTTTTTTAAAGATTGTGTCCCCATTGCACCAGGAGAGTGGCACGCAAGCGCGCGCGCGCCCGCACACGCACGCGCCCACACGCACACACACACACACACACACACACACACACACACACACACACACACGCACACACACACGCGCACGCACACGCGCACACGCACACACACAAATAATAACTTCTCATAGATATCTAGCTTCGTTAGTTCAGTGGCTGCCAGTTCAAATGTATGTCTACACCAATATTAGGGAAAGGACAGATTGCTTCACTCACCATAAAGATGACCCACTGAGTTGCAGGCAGGCACAACAAAAAGACTGTTACACATCTAGTTTTTGCCCACAGCCATTTTAAATTCACTACATTTTACTAAGGATGGACAAGGATATTGTGGAAGATGGATGAGTGGATGTCAAAACACCACTATAGAAGGGCTGGAAGGATCTTGGGTAAGATGTCCCTCATACCAGGGCATTACAATAGGTAATACCTATCATCATGCCCTGAAATGTGGGACATCCTACCCAAGATTCTTCCCACCCCTCCTAAAAGTAATGTTCTGTTGCCCACCCACCCTACACAACATCCTAGTCCGTCCCTTTGCCACTCCCAATCCCAACCCCTTGCTGCAGTGATAATATCCCCGTGGAAGATCCAGGTGCAAAACATGCCCAATCCACCCACCCAGCACTTCCTCTTCCAGTCCTGTCACAGGCTTCTCCTACCCCATCAGAGGCCGGGCCACCTGTGAAAGCAGCCATTTCATATACCAGCTCTGTTGCAATCATTGCGCAGCTGTTTATATTGGTGTGACTACAAACCAGCTGTCCACCAGGAAGAACAGCCACTGCCAAAACTGTGGCCAAGATCATGGTAGACCACCCTGTGGCACATCATGCAGCTGAACATAACATGCTTGATTTCAGTGGCTGCTTCTGAAACTGGGACCTCTGGGTACTCCCCTCCTCCACTAGCTTTTTTGAGTTGCAGTGATGGGAGTTATTCTTACAACACATTCTCTGCTCCCAAAATTATCCCATCCTGAACTTATGGTAACTTATTGTCACCACACCCTCCATCCAACAGTTTCTGCTCCCTCTATCCTGTCACCTCCTCCCTATTCATGTCCCCTCACCCTCATTGTGTGTCACCCTCTGCCAATGCACCCACCCGTCTTTCCTCTTCCCTGTTCCTCTCCTTTTCTGCTCCTGTCCCCGTCCCCACTCTGTGCCCTACAGCCTCCCAACACTGTGCCTGTCAGTCTTTGTCATGCCTCCATCTAGTCCCTGCATGCTCTGCCAGATAGCGCTCTTCTCTCCCCCTACCTGTACCCTATTATCCCTACCCCTTCCCTACCCCACTCCAGATTGATGCTGAACTTGACAATGCATTCCGGTCTGAGTTGTTGTCTGGAACTCAACGTGTCACCTATATGATGCTGATATTCCAACTTACATTTTCCATTGTCTAATTGTGATCACATCATCTGTAGTTTTAAAATGGGTGTCATCTCTGATGTGAATACAACATCCTCCACCTATTGCAGTAGTTTTACAGTAGCAACTTGCACATTCTTAAGACAATAGCTCTATATGCTACAATTCATTATCTCGGCACCAGTGTTCTGTAATGCATACCAACTTCAAGTTGGTGTACTTTATTTTGAATGGATTGCACATTTTGATGAATAATAGATAATTTTGAACAAGTATCTGTGGTGTCTATGTTCCATGCTCATGATCAAGAAAAAAATAAACTTTTAATGGAGGATAGTCAGTTTTCATGGTTTACCCAAAAAAAGTCCTAGTCCTCATATCCATGACAGCAGATATAATTTGACCATTATTGCCCCATACCAACTTTCTATACTCTCACTAATTAACTTCACCAACCTCACTTTTCCATTGATGTTGGAGTCCAGGCTGTACCTCAGATGAAAACTGCTTTGACAGTCATAACCTTAATTCAACATAATAAAACTTGGTTCTGGCATGACATAACAGGCACTTTTGGATATAAAATTGTTTGAAATTTCCATCCCTTTCTTTATCAATCTCGTTAGTTATTTTTATTTTATCAGCTTTCTTCATGTGATTAAAGTTTTCATATTTTGTATCTCTTTGAGGAATTACCTGCAGTTTCTCTGACATATCTTGGAAGATGGAACCACCTCCTATTGCAGTGGCGTAACAGAATGGGTTCCAGCATGTTCTACTAATTAATACAATTTTGCACACACATAAGAAAAAGAACATTTGTAAACACAGAGATTATTACTTTAAAATATGCTGCTCCTAAGTCATGATTGTGCTATCTTTTATTCCAGGAAGTTCACTCAGTCGACGTATAAGAGGGCGTGGTGCATACCGGTATGCTGCAGGCAGTGCATCGGAAAGTTCGCGCTTGTTGGTTCCAGCACCTGATGCTTCACCAGCTGCCGACACCAGTAGGAGTGCTCCTGCGCGCCTGATTGAACAACGCACGAGCTATGAGAGTATTTCATCTCCAGATGCTACCTCTCCTAAACAAAGTGCCCAGCCTGTGGATGAACAAGATCCACTTATTGATTTTAGTCCAGATGAAGCACAGCCTGCTTCAAAGTTCCCTCAGTCCTAGTCATCAGATTTCACTTTCCAGAGAGAGGAAAGTGCAGTGAAAAAAGACATTTAAGTAAGAATCCAGAAATTATACATAGAAGAGCAGGATATATAATGGTAATTTTTAATGTAATTGATTTCACTGCTGAATTTTTTATTGCATGTGCTCAACTTTTAGATGGGTCTTGTTTAATTTGCAATTTCTTTATTCTATACTAAACAAAATAACTCTGCCAAGTAGTGGAGCTAAATAAAGAAGTTCCTGTAACAAATAGACATGCCTGATACATTTTACACTATCGCCATTGTTAATCGTCTTGAATGGCATAATACACAAAATGCAAATACTTGTTACGTGGTTGAGCATTAACCATTTTATTCATCTGCTGATTACAATTTGTTTACAATATGACTGATGTATAGTACATATTTAGCCATCGTCACCCAAGCCAGTCAGTAATGTTATCAAATCTGTGACTTTGCAATGATGGAAAAAGTCAAAATATGCCAACAAAGTCAGTTCTCTTTATTAATGATGACGCAACATTCATACAGTTTTATGTACAATTTACTGCAGTTTCTTTTCTAATAATTAATCTGTCATTATCCTTGAGCAATATGACAGTAGAAACTCTGTGCTGAGGAATAGGAACCTGTAATAGACACTAAATCGATGAGGTAAATAATACCATCCAAAGCACTTAGAAGTTTGGATAACTCTGGGAAATATAGTTTGTATTTTCACTCATTGTCAGTAACAAAGCTACTTGTGTCACACACACAATTGATCAGTGGCAGTAAGAAGTGCCACTGCTGGTTGTTATGAAAACAGTAAGTCACTGAGTAAGTGGCAAACTGCATGAGAACAAAGGGCAGGCAGATAAGCCGCTCCATTGCAGCAACATTAAGAGGATGAAACAAGTGACAAGTGGGTCAAACTAATAGTTTCCGTATACATGTTCACGAGTTTCTTGGATCACATCCTTTCCATTATTGTTGCAGACCGGTATGTCAGTAGCAGGATCAGGAGGTAGCACTGGTGTGTGTGTGTGTATGTGTGTGTGTGTGTGTGTGTGTAAGCAAGCTCGCGCACCATCACATGCTGCACTTGCTGTAGAGGTAGATGTGAATGGTAGAGTGATGTCAGCACTAGGGAGTGGGAGATACATCTGGAGAATAAAAGAAGAATATGGTGATAGACACACAGCTCAAATAGGTGCGGAAAGAGAGATGAGTGAGGGTAGGTTGGAGACTTTTTAGTTCTCAGTAAAAGGTAATTTTTTCTACTCACTGTCACCCTGCCAACCTCACTACTTGGCATCAGACTTTCCACTAAACAGTTATTTTTAAGGTATTTTATAGACTTGACATAATAATTGATATTTAAGATCCATCATCTGGCAACTTTTTTTGAAAATAAAGTGTAATGTTAACGTCATTACACAAAATACAGATTTGGACTAAAAACACTTTCTGCAGATCAATACTAGTATTACAGGACTGTTACTGTTTTAACATTGTATTTTGTCTCCTGTGATGTAAATAGTTCTGTAATAATTTGTTACTTTTACACAAGTGTCTGCAGTACTTCAATATTTCTGGTTTTATAGTCAGATGTTTCAATGAAACCCATCATCAGATAACATGGCAGTGTTGCTAGACTGACACAGTGTGTAAGTATAGTATTAAACAACAATGCATTGTATAAATTATACAGTGAAACTGGTTTCTTCCCCTGTACTTTGGTAGTGGAGAAAAATTTAACACTTTTCCACAGCTTTTATTTTGATGATGTGTTTGTTATTTTGGTAGCGAAGATCAGTGAAATGTTTCAGAATTTCTGAAGTCACTACATTGATGAAACTTAGAAAATTAACTGTAATTTAGCATTGATTTGATGCTAAGTAATTTTATTTTACAATTTGTCTTAACACTAGCAGGTAGTGCTATGAAGAACAGTATTTTGATGAATGTATTAGCTGTACTTCGTCCAAGTTTTATGTATTAAGAGTTGCTTTGTGCAGCTGTGAGATGTTAAAATATTTCCATTGATCATGTTGCAATAATGGAAATTACTGGATGGAGCAATATGTAAAATAAGGGAAAGGCAACCCCTCACCTATAGTGGATCGATGCATGAAGCACAGTTACACGTAACAGAAAACAGCCTTCACACTAGCTCTTTTGTCAGCAATAATACACTTATTCACACACTGAGACCCAACCGCACACTCATGTGGCCATGGCAAATCTTGTCATCTTGGGTATCTTTGCTGGAAAAGGAGCTAGTGTGAATGCTATTCTCTGTTATGTGTTACTGTGCTCCAAGTATCAGTCTGCTGCATGTGACTGGTTGCCTTTCTCTCATTTTAGACAATGTTTATGCTGGTTATTTGAAATCCAAAGTGTTTCACTTCTCCACATAACACCATTAGAACAACAGTAAATTGGAATTGGAAGCCTATGGTCGCATATATTAGAGAATAGTTGAACACTGACAGAGGTTGACTGATTTTTCAGTCAGATTTGTTTTTTTATAAAGTGATAAGTCAGCTGTTGAACCACAACAGTCAGCTATATGCATTATTAGTACTTAAAACTGCATTTTTTATATGCAGGAAATGGAATTTCTCCTTGCTTTTATGTCTGCATTTCTGTTGCAGCTGTATCAGCATACAATATATTTTATACTGTGATATTTTTCAAAGAGAACACTTGTTGTAATCATGTAACAAAATAAATATTTTTCAGAAATTATTTTATTGGGCTGTCTGCAGTTATACACTCTTTTGCACAAACACCCAACACATTAAGAGCAGTCTGGCTCCAGCAGCCAGAGACTGTGATCATGTGTGTGTGTGCGTGTGTGCGTGTGCGTGTGCGCGCGCGCGCGCGCGCGCGCGCGCGCGTGTACTGTCTATTTTTGACAAAGACCTTGTTGGGCAAAAGCTACTTTTCAACAGTCTTTTTGATGTGCCTTTCTGCAACTCGGCATCTGCGCTATGTGTGAGTAGCAACTATCCTTTCCATTGTGTTATAACAGCATCATACCCATTCATAAATGCAGGGCAAATGTTAATACCCTCACACATGTGCCATTTTAAATACAATAGTAGATGGATGTTTCTTATGTTTCTTTGACCGGGTAAGTTTATTTATTTATTCGTATGGTGATTTTATTCAATATACAGTTGATATAAGGCAAATGATTTTATACAATATACATATGATATAAGACAAGATTAAACCTTAAAGTCCGTGTTTTTCAACCAGTTAATTAAGCTGGGTGTGAGAGCGAACAAGTCATTGGGAATTCCAGGGTATGAATGAAGTGGACAGCGTTGGACTAGATGTTCAATTGTCTGCTCTTCTTGATTACATTCACACATTGGTGAACTGATCCAGCCCAATTTGTACCTGAAGTAGCTACAACAACCATGTCCAGTCCTTAACCTGTTGAGGCGGCACCAAAGTTTCCTCGGTAGATCAAAACCTTTTGGCTTCTTTGTGGGATCAAGGTGATGGGCTCTTGTTCCCAATGTTTTTGTTGACCATTCATGCTTCCAGCTTTCATTTAGATCAAAACTATCCACGATGAGTTGTCCTGCAGTAACACTTGCTGGTCGTCTTGATCGCAATCATTCCTGTGGCAGATGACAGAATTCCTGGTGCAATGGTAGAGAAGGTGATGCAGAGATTTTCTTGGCCTCCCTCAGTAGAGCTTGTTTCCGCCTTAAGTGAGGTGGAGTGATGTGACTCAGTACAGGTAACCAGTGGCATGGGTTTGATTTGATGGAACCAGTAAAGCCGTGCATTGTGTTGTTAAGTTTTGTGTCTACCTTCTTCACATGTACACTTTCCAACCAGACAGGTGCACAATACTCGGCAGCAGAGTACACAAGACTGATGCCAGTTAAATGCAGACAGTCAGCAGAGGTTCCCCAGGTGGTACCACTGAGCTTATGAAGTATGTTGTTCCTTGCAGCAACTTTATGAGAAAGCTTGGTGATGTGCTCTTTGTAATACAGGGTTCTATCTAGAGTGATTCCGAGATATTTTGGGAAAGGATTGTACCTCAACATTTGTCCATTGAGCAGAACTCTTGGTTTGTAGTTCGCACCATTAATTCACTAGGTGGACAGAAGAGACTTCAGTTTTTGATGTGCTTGGGATCAATCTGCAGGTCTTAAAGAAAGTTGACATCTTCTCCAGATTCATTCACCATCTTCGAAATTACTGCTCTGTGCTACCAGTGCGATGTCATCAGCATAGATGAATTTAGTTGATATTGTGGTTGGTAAATCATTAATGTTCTGATTTGATCCATTATAAAAGACTGGTAGCAGAAGATTTATTTATTTATAAACAAACCTAAATCATTAATGTATAAATTGAATAGTGATGGGGCTAAAACAAATCCCTGTGGTAGTCCATTATTTAGCTTCCGTTTGTGGCTTTGAGAGCTGCCTAGAAACACTTCAAATTGCCTTTCACTAAGCATGCTGGATACTATATATCGACAATTTCTCGACTTGGTACAACTTGCAGTAGCTTGTAAATCAGTCCCTGTTGCCAGACAGAGTCATACAAGGCTGTCAGGTCGATGAAGACAGCTGTTGATTTCAGGTGGCCTTGGAAACCTGCTTCAATATGGGTAGTTAGGGCAAGAACTTGATCGGTGCAGCTGTGTCCTTGTCTGAAGCCAACTTGTTCAGGAGGGGTGGCAGCCTCGATGAACGGTGCTATTCTGGTTAGGAGGACTCGTTCCAAAAGTCTGAATGTACAACTGAGCAGTGCTATAGGGTGGTAACTTTCAGGGCTGTCGTCAGGCTTGCCAGGTTTGAGAGTGGCTATAACTTTCGACAGTTTGAATGGTATGGGAAGTTTGTTCTTTTTGAGTATGTAAATGAAGAGTGAAGTGAGCCAGCATATGCAGTGTGGGCCCATGTTCTTAATAAATTCATTATAGATGTTGTCGGGGCCAGCAGCCTTACCGACTTTCAGTTGTTTGACAGCACTTTCTGCTTCCGCTATGGGAAGGCCCTGGAAAGCGGCTCGTTTCTTGGGCACTGCGCTTGAGGTTAGAGAGTTTACATTTTACTGCTCTGGTATGATTCTTGTCTCTCTTTACCCTTGTGAGGTCTGCGATCCGGTTGGCAATGAGCTTGGGACTCAATTTAGGATACAGCTTTTTGAGGTGAGATGTTGCTTGCCGGTTAGCCCATTCATGCTTTCCTACTTGACTTGACAAAGTTCATTTCTTTGAGTGTTGCTTCCCATTTCTCTGGTCTGTTCTTGTTTAAAGAGTGGAGTAGCTGTGAGCCCACTGTTTGGTTTCTAGAACTTTGGTATTCTTGATTTGCTGTATAAATTATTTTATTACTGTAAACCATAATTGTCCAAAACAAACCAATTATTTTACATCAGAATTCACTCAGATTGTTTAAAGATTTCTTTTCCCATTTTGCCTTGACTTTCAGGTGGGTATCTCTCCCTCCCTCCCTCCCTCCCTCCCTCCCTCCCTCCCTCCCTCCCTCCCTCCCTCCCTCCCTCCCTCCCTCCCTCCCTCCCTCCCTCCCTCCCTCCCTCCCTCCCTCCCTCCCTCCCTCCCTCCCTCCCTCCCTCCCTCACTCACTCACTCACTCACTCACTCACTCACTCACTCACTCACTCACTCACTCACTCACTCACTCACTCACTCACTCACTCACTGGGCATTTAGCATGTACCATGTGAATGTGGTACGGCATACATCGGCCAGATGACCAGGACTGTGGACATCAGGTGCAAAGAGCACCAAAGGCACACCAGACTGAGAGAGGCAACCAAGTCAGCAATTGCCGAGCATTGTTTAGAACTCAATCATTTTTATGAAGTACAATGAAGCCAAGATTTTAACACTAACATCAAGATACTGTGACAGCATTATCAGAGAATGTATTGAGATTAAGATAATGGAGAATCTCATTTACCGGGAGACCGGTTTCCAGCTGAGCTTGGCTTGGAACTCAGCACTGGATCTTCTGAAGACGCAACGTAGGCAACATCCACATCCCAAGGTACACAAGTATAATGATGGAATTAGAGATAACAGCCCAGTACATGTAACAAAGGACATACGTGAAATGGTACCTCACACAACAGACACAATACCTGAGAACGTTCTTCCTAGTCTTGAGCAACAATTTGAACACAATCAGCCTGAAAATAACACTGCAGCCGCTCCTGGGTGGGGGGGGGGGGGGGGGGGGGGGGGGGGGGGCGGGAACTTCGGACAGAACACCTAACATGGCACACCACAGTAACAATATCCTAATTCACAGAAGACTCAAATGACGACAATCAGAAGATAAAATGTTTAGCACAGCTTGGACACCATTCAGAACTTAATTCCGCTATATTGACAATGGATAATAACCAGAAAGTACATGCACAGCATTCGGAACAGGCATGGATAGAAGAAAATGTTAGAGCCATTGCAATTGGATAGCGCACACCGTGGACATAGCACCAGATGTGATGCAGACTGCAGAGAGAATGCCTAGCAGAATGTAGCATAAACACTGGACTCTTTCCACACTGGAATCAGTATCAGACAGCACCTGAAGAATTCTGCAAGAGACGCAGTTGAAATATCATGCAGGAAAGATGCGAATAACCGGCAAAAATCCGAGTAATCAACACAACACTTTCCCGATTGTTCTGATCCAGTTCTGGCATTTCCTCCTGCCAATAAGATGTTCTTAGTCTTCTTAAAACTTTAGTTTCTACAGTTAGCTTGCACTGTATGCTCTGTGGTGTGAGGCTGCTTCAGAACTTCTTGGATTGTCTGTCTCAGCCACCAAACTACTGATGCAATCAGATTTGCAATGTCTCTGTGATCTTTCCACTGATTTGGAAGGACTGACTGTAATATGGTCTTCTTGTCTTGGCCTTATATTTCTACTGCAAACTGAAACTCACAAAACTGCTAACTCCTCTTGTGTCATTGCCAAATCAGCTCAAAGTTCCAAGTTACGCTGCCCCCTTTTCTAATTTCGTGTAGCAGTAGTGACAATCATTGTGTTTCTAATAATGTCCAGCTTCAAAGTTTCAAGTTAAGCCACCCATTTTCTAATGTTGTGTAGCAGCAGTGACAATCATTGTATATCCCATAATGTCCAGCATCATTCCTCAAGTAGGTCATATTACAAGATCCAAAATGAAAATAATGCAGACATACCTCACAGTGGTTGCCATTCCTGATGATTCTGCAGCAGTTTGCACTCGTGTCCACTGTGACAGTCAGGGTATTTGATTAAAATGCTTTGCTCAGAGAAAGATAGCATATAAAATTGTTTAAAAATGAGAATTAGTAACAGTTGCATTACATAATTTAAATGTACTATATCTTTTAATCTTAAAAACTTCACCAAAATAAAATTTCCTTGTGAAAGAAAATTACTCATGAGAGACTATTTAATTCATGCAAGATTATGTTCACATGGTTTTTAAGACGACCTTATTTTATCTCAAGTGTTGATTGGTGAAGATGTTGCAATGTGTAGTGGTGCAGGCTCAAGCCACAGTCTGATGCCGAAATCCAGGAGCTTGCTGATACCCGTTAATGCAGCATTAATACCATGCCAGTGGCTCTGCAATCACAAGCCAGACATTGGGCCAATAACCAGCGTTCTGAAAATTTTCATCAGCACTTGGCAGGCTGCATATGCATTGTCAGCCACAGCTAGATCTACATTCAAAATGAAAGTTCTGCTCTGCAGTGGTGCGTGCACTGATATGAAACTTCGTGGCGGATTAAAATTGTGCGCCTTTCTGAGACTCAAACTTGGGACCTTTGCCTTTCACGGGCAAGTGCTCTTCCAACTGAGCCACCCAAGCATGACTCACAACCCATCCTCACGGCTTTAATTCCACCAGTATCTCATCTCCTACCTTCCAAATATCACAGAAGTTCTCCTGTGAAACTTGCAAGACTAGCACTCCTGGAAGAAAGGATGTTGCAGGCTGAGCTACCCAAGCACAATTCATGACCCATCCTCACAGCTTTAATTCTGCCTGTACGTCTCCTACCTTCCAAACTTCACAGGAGTTCTCCTGTGAAACTTGCGAGACTAGCACTCCTGGAAGAAAAGATAACCACAATATCCTTCCTTCCAAGAGTGCTAGTCTTGCAAGATTCGCAGGGGAACATCTGCGAAGTTTGGAAGGTTGGGAACAAGGTACTGATGGAATTAAAGCTATGAGGGTGGGGTCATGAATTGTGCTTGGGTAGCGCCTCGGTAGAGTACTTGCCTGTGAAAGGCAAAGGTCCCAAGTTTGAGTCTCAGTTCAGCACACAATTTTAATCTGCCAGGAAGTTTCAAGTTCTACATTGTCATGTATAAGATCTAGGCAGGCTGGGCATTTTGCAACATTTGGGCTTCAAATTGGCATCCCCTGTGTGTTTACTGTCACCACGAAGCCACTAACTTCTTCTGCCATCTCCCATCCTGATGGGACAACCAGCCAGGCTCCAGCTGAAGCCTGGATGAGCCAGGAGTTGAGCTAAAGTACTCCCAGCTCTGAGCCACTGGTGTCTGACAGTGCCAGTCACAACCATCTGGGCAAAAGTCATGAAGTCCTGAACTTGGGCCATCCACTGTCTCCCACTGGGGCCACACACTGACTCCTTCTGACTGCAGTTACAAGAACAGATGTGCTGCAACTTGACACTGCACTAAGCCGGAACAACATGCAACTAGTGTGGTCATCACCAAACTGAAACACTCCGCTGTAGAGTGAAAATTTCATTCTAGAATCACCAAACTGTATTGACAAAAAGCGCCGACATCAGCGCACCATTGCCAGTCTGCCACAGCTGCATTCACCGCCCACTGTGAACACCACATGCATCCTGTGGTAGTATGTCTGCACCGTAACTTAGAAATCAATAAATTATTTGTCACCATTGGCTGCCTTCATCTTCTGTAACTACTCACCACCTCCACGAGACAACCACTCACCCATATCCCTGCACATCCTTTACAAGAAGGAATGACAACAATGACAGTTGCAGTACACCAGTGGTAGTCAACAGAATGTACAAATAAATGCTGACTGTAAGTTTTTTTTCTATATGGGCCTGTATAGTTATTTTCTGCCCTTCCTTTTTTTTTCTTTTCTGATGTATACTGTATGCTTCTGGTAGTAATAGACAGTGTCTGTTATTGCATCGGTGCTGAAGTTCAGTGTCTCACCTTCGGTGGCAATCCAGCACTCACTTAACACTTAGCGTGCAGGTGATGTGATATTACAATGCTTGTGGGAAATGCAAATATGCCTTAGACATAATATGACGTCGTACCAGTTGTGATGGTTTTCCACAGTGTCAAATGTAAATTTATGACTCCTGCAAACGTCTGTCAGGTCTGCAGGCTTTGTAGTTTTTGTAAAATTAGTAGTAGCATTATTACTAGAAAAATTTGTTGCTTTTCGAACCCTTGTTATCATCTCTTGTTTTGTAGGTGTTAGCCGACATTCAAGTTCTCCTTGTTTTGTGTGCTTTTGTATTCAAAACAGGCAGTGTAGAGCAGAAATGTTTGGAGCAAATGATTTACAAAGGCACTGACGAGTCAGCAGCTGATGGAATGAAATGTTTGATGACGATTCAGGTTACACCTTTATCATACTATTTTCACACATTGTGTTGTTATGAGTAATTTTCCTGCAGGTTAGTCAGGAAATCAATGCAAGCATATGATTCTAGAGAGTGTAACGTCGGTCTATGCATCTCTCCGTGTTTGATTTGTATCCCATTGTACTCCACTATGAATGCTAAACTTTGCTTTGTTCTTGGGTTTTGTGTG
Organism: Schistocerca serialis cubense; assembly: GCF_023864345.2. Lineage (NCBI taxonomy): Eukaryota > Metazoa > Arthropoda > Insecta > Orthoptera > Acrididae > Schistocerca > Schistocerca serialis. The sequence continues at coordinate 45,908,435 of NC_064644.1, forward strand.
TTTCTTTAGATTTAAATTTAAACAGAAAGATCACTTGTTTCTTACCAGGGCCTGTACTCAAATATCAGAACTCGTTTTCCATCTTTTCTGTAACAATAATAATAATATTGTGAATTGAAGTTTCATGTGTGAATTCAGATTTAACACTAGCAGTGCCAAAACATATATATTTAAAGCAGAAAGTCCAATAAACCTAAAAATATTTTGAAATTCCAACTATATATTTGTACATACAAGTTATAACTTCCAAAATATCACTTATTTTAACCAGTCGACAGGTAGTGGCCGTTATGTGCTAGACCAGCACTGTAAATGTTAATAAAGTTTCTCACAAGTTAAATTAACAAGAAGATAATGTAATATTAGTTAAGGATTTTATAAGTCTAAGGGAAGAAAGAAGGGAACAGTCAATTCCTAACATATCCCCACCTGTTCTGGATGCAAACACCATCTCATTAGTGACTTTGTTCCTGGGTAAATCTGGGAAGGATTTTATATATGTGCAGACATGTTCAAATTTTTAAACTAAACGATTATTTCTGATACTCTTTAAGTTTTCTGGTGCAAAAATAGGAGAGAAAAGTGTAATAATTGATTTGTTTAACAATGAATACAGTTTTGTGTAGGGAAAATGCCACAGATATTCACACATGCAGAGAGTGCTGACATGGTGTTTGTCTATGGTTTGTCCAAAGTGAATTCCAGAGCTGCTGTCAGAGAATACCAACACTGATTTCGGAATCGCAGAGTGCCAGATAGCAGGGTGCATAGCAGGGTGTTTCACTGATTGCGTGAGCATGGTATGCTTCCCAGCATAAATATTGTGTCTGAACATCCCATACAACAAACTCTTAGTGAAGCTGAGAACATTCTTCAAGTAGTGGAACGCTACCCTACTACTAGCTCTAGAAGAATTGCTGCCCACTTGGTATTCCACAAAGAAGAGTGATATGCACAGTATATGAGCATGGTCTGTATTCCTTTCATCGGCAGAGTGTACAACATGAAGAAGATGCTGCCACCCGGCAAGAATTCTGTCAGTGGATCATTGCCAGTGATTGATTAATTCCACATATTCTGTTCACTGATGAGTCAATATTCATCTGCAACGGAATCAACAACATGCGCAGCTCTCATATATGGGCAAATGAAAATGTGCACACTACTGTGGAAACGAATTTTCAGTGACGTTTCTCAGTCAACGTGTGTGGTGCGGTATTATTGATGGCCAACTCATCGGTCCAGTTATTTTAGATAACCATCTTACTAGGACACAGTATCTTGAGTTTCTTCAAAATGTGTTACCAGGATATGTGCAGGATATCCCTTTGGCAACACGAGCTCGTATGTACTTTCAGCATGATGGAGCTCCTACACGTTCTGTATGGCCAGTGATGCAGTATCTCAACACAGCGAATGCTGGTCATTGAATCAGTCGCCGTGGAGTCATTGCTTGGCCACCAAGATCACCTGAACTTATCCTGTTGGATTACTGTTTATGGGGGTGCCTGAAGAGTGACGTATACAAGCGCAGAGTGGACACAAGAGAGGAACTTCTCGCTTGTATTTTACGTGCTCGTGCCAGGTAAAGTAATGCAAAACTGAGCTCCAATTGGTGACACAACTCCTGTCTACAAGAGCAGCAACATGCATTGAAGTTGACAGTGGACTGTTTGAATTTCATCTGTGAGGAAATGTACACAATTAAACAAACCATATCGTAACAGTATCTTGATTTACGTCACCTGTACCTTTCCCATTCTTAGCTGTTTTCATTGGCTTAATTGGAGACTGTTAAGAAAAGGGCATATGTTTATTAGAAGTTTTTTGTTCAGAATCACCAATAGTATCACCCGTCAAAGCATGTACCTTTCCTCCTGACTCACCCTGTATACTGTAGCTCGTGAACTTGCGTGTTTTTAGCTATAGGAACAAATCATGGTGTTTCCAAAGAAAGTGAGGTTATGGGGAAGACAAAAGATGTTTGACCTCAGAAAGTTTCAGCTGTGGTAGCACTTGCCAACCTCTGGTGGCCGAGCGGTTCTACGCACTTCAACCTGGAACTGCGTGACCGCTACGGTCGCAGGTTCGAGTCCTGCCTCGGGCATGGATGTGTGTGATGTCCTTAGGTTAGTTAGGTTTAAGTAGTTCTAAGTACTAGGGGACTGATGACCTGAGATGTTAAGTCCCATAGTGCTCAGAACCATTTTTTTGTGGTAGCACTTCTTGCTGAAAATCATTATACACAGCAATAAATTGCTGACAGAATGAGAATATCACATAAAAATGTCAGCAGAATCAAACTTTCAGCACAGGAAGGTGGTGAATACAAGCCAAACAGGAAAGGAAAACGTGGACGTAAAAGAAAAATCAGTCCTAGAACAATGAGAAGACTTACGAACATTGCAACAATGAACTGTAAACTTACTTCTATATACATGAGCCATCAGATGAAAGGTTTGGGTGTTGAAGTATCACCTGTGACAATGAGGAGGAGGCTGTTTGAATGTGTTTTAAAGGCATGAAGACCAAGGAAAAAATATAAAATCACACCTGGCATGAAAACCAAAAGATTGCAGTGGGCTAAACAACTTTAGGAGTGGACAAGTGAGGATCGGGCTAAGGTATGCGCAATGATATGGTAAATTAAGTGAGTCTGATGTATAAAGTGAGGAGTTTTGGCTTGAAATTCTGATGTTTTATTGATACGGAAGAAATGCACATTTGAATTTTGGGACTGTTGTGGTCTCCTATGCTACTATTCCCAACTTTTCTAACTTGCAAATTTGTACACATGCTTCAGGTGCGCTTCAGTGATGAACCTGTATTCACTGTGATGGAAGAAAGAAGCCAGTATGTTCATCACAGACCTGGAGAACAGTTCAAAGCTGAGTGTGTGCAGCAATGTGTGAATTATCCAACTTCTGTTATGATCTGAAGTGTGATGTCCGTGAAAGACCCTGGCAGATTACACATTGTTGAAGGGACAATGAGGCAAGAATATGATAAATAAATCCTTGAAAAGGAACTTTTCCCCCAAATTAAAGAGTGGTTTCCTAATAAAGATGCCATTTTATGCATGTTGGGGCACCTTGCCACAAAGCCAAATGTTTTTCCAAGTACTTAGAAGAAAAGCAACTGAAAGTGTTGCTCTGGCCAGGTGGTAGCCCTGACATGAACCCAACTGAGAATTTATGAGCTATTGTGAAACAGAGGATAAGGAAATTTACAGTAACCACCAAACAAGATCACAAGGAGAAACTAGAGTAAGTTTGGTACCATGAAAATGATATTAAAATGTCATGTGAAAAGTTAGTAACAACTATGCCAAACAGAATAAAAATGTGGATTAAGAACAAAGGCATGCAGACAAAGTATTCAATGTACAAATATATTCTGTATGTGGATGTAAATGTGTAATAAATGTAAAGTTTTGGAAAAAAGGTCTTTAGTCTAATAATTTGAACACATCTGTATACAATTTACATACATGTGCAAAATTAGGGAACTGAAATGACAAACAGTACTTAAGTATGGCCCAACTGAAATTAGTGACTAATGCTAGAGCATATGTGATGTTGCAAAACTCTCAATCTTTGCAGGATCTGTAGGAAGGACTAGTGGAGCATTATATGAGAGGTGTTCAGAAAGTTACCTCTATTTGGCTGTACAGAAAAAAAACTTGCATGGAAAAAAGATTTTATTATATACATCTTGAATCGATGGCTTATTGCTATTTTTCTACATAGTCATGAGTTAATTTCAAGTGTTTGTTGCAGAGTTTCACAAATTTACTATTTCCTTTTTCATGAAGTTCTGCTGCATGGGCATGTAGCCAATCTTTCACAGCATTTTGAATTTGTCATCATCAAAGTGCTGCCTTGCAAACCACATCTTCATGTGAGAGAAGAGTTGAAAATCACTTGGCGCCAAGTCTGGGGATGATCAAAACTGACCCATCTGAATTGGTTCTAAATCTCTAAAGAGTTTTTTATGAACTGTGAAGATGAGCACTGTCATGGAAAAACACAACACTGGATGTCAGCATACTGCAAATCTTCAAAGATTCACAGTAGACATCTAAAGTGATCATCATTCCATGTTCAGTACATTCGAACAGCAAAATTCCCTCGTCCTACTACAAAACTGATGCTATAACCTTCATCGAGGACAAAGTTTGGTGGGCTTTCTTTGGCATACATGGGGAACTGACATGGTTGTAAACAATCAACTGTTGCTTCATTTTGGCATCTATGTATTCCACCTCAGTTTTGTCAACAGACAATTCACTTAAAAAAAAAAAAAAAAAAAAAAAACATTCTCTTTCTGCATCATAGCAAGAACGTAAGTCCAAGGCAGATCCCATTCATTTGGTTTTGTGGACATCTGTCAGCGATTTTGGTACCCACTGACCATAGAACTTTTGTTCGTCTAAGTTATCGGTAACAATTTCATACAAAACCATATGAGAAATTTGCAGGACTTGTTCAAAGATAGTGAATTGTCAGTTTTTATGTTCTTCAGTTTTCTTGACAAGATCAGTACTCACAATAGAAAGCTCATCATGAAAATTTGTTGTACCACTTTTAAAAAGACCCATTGCCAAACAAGACCTTCACTCAAAACGTTTGAACTGTATGCAGTACATTATTAACAATCCATGACAGCTTCTGAAACTTTTGCACTGAAAGGAATCCTATTACTTCTTGCACTTCACGTTTTGCGGGATTTTTTATTACATTGCTTATGTTTTGAGCTTATAACAAGCAAATGCACAAAAGAATGAGGTTCACACTTTCACAGCTGGACGCTTACTGAGACAGGGAAGATGCAAAGGTGACAATGGCGGTACTGCACACACAAATACTAATGCCATGCTAGAATGGTGGTAACTTTCTGAATTGCCGTCCTAGAGGAAAGAACTCACTTAGATACTGCCAGGAATGACTTAATGGGATAAGTCAGAAACAGGGAAAGTCAGTGGACAGTTTTGTCAGATGCATAAGTAAGACAATATATGAAGTGACAGGTGATGACAACACCAATAAGTCCATTTTGCAGGAGGTAGAACATATAGCAGTAGAAATATTTTCATGTGGTTTGCCTCCTGAGATGCCTCTTAGAGTTTCCACAAACTTTAAGCTAGGCTGTAATAGCAATGGCAGCTACGGCCAGGATCACTGTACTAACCAAGCCTATAGAAAGGAAAGCAGTTTAATTCTGAGACCATATGTGGTCAGCCAGGCCACATTCAGTGTTACTGTAGAAAGTCATAATGTAAGAGGTGTAAACAGGTTGGATACTCCGAATAAGATTGCTGGCATGGGGATACACAGACATGAGGTCAGGGATCACATGGAGGTTCTTGCACCCCAGTGTTAAACAGAAGAGGGAACAGTGTAGCCACTGTGCAGTATTCTCAGGAAATGTTAGCACGAGGTTCCCCTATGCATAATCGGTGACAGACTATTGTTTAACTGGCTGTGTAGGTGGAAGTGTGTGCAAATTTTTTCTAGATACAAGACTGTATGTACCTGTTGCCAGTTAGGTCATATTAGGTGTAAGAAATTTGAATTTATCTTGTTGTAGGCTAAGTGGTGAAGGTGGAGCTAGTATTCACTCACTCAGTTCAGCAGTGTTGTTTTTTGAGTGAGGGCGAGGAGGCGGGGCGGCGGCGGCAAGGCTTCCAGGCTTGCAGGCTTGCATGGAAGTTCACCGTAGTGTAGGCTTAGGCTCATGGGTCTCCATGCCCTGTGAAGGTAGAATCATGAGCCTGCCTCAGTGCTTCATCGCTTTAAACGTGTCAGCGTGGTTATGCATCAATCACACATTTTTTGCTTGTGCAATTCTCCGTTGTCAGCATTGCAGTGAGACTTTGTTGCGAACAACTGACAATTGTGGTCAGCGGACTGAGCATTTTGCTACTTGTCTGCAGGTATGGAGTGTGAACTGACCCTCAGCTTATACAAGCCGTGCAGGAATTCCCAAGGTCTAGAACAGAGAAAGAACTGCAGTCCTGTGGGAGACATACTGCTACTCAACATGTCTGGATTCCCACGTGTGACTTCAAAATTGAACACGTTTGACCACATAGCCCACCACGTCAAGCAGTAACACAGATCTTTAAGGACCCAGAGCCATGTCAGTGCTGCAGGATCTGTTATAACTGTAAAACATCGACTGTTACAAGAAGCAATGAAAATAATTTATTCCATTTATCAAACTGAGCTTCCCTGATTTCAGTAATCAAATAATTTTGGTCCGTCTTATTTAGCTGTCTAGAATCATAAGCAATCGGATGCTCTGTGATTCCTGACTCAAAATGCGCCCCAAGGCACACAAACTGTTTCTGATAATACAGAATAGTGAGGATAGGATCAAGGGTCAAAAAATCCTTTAATTGTACAAAAGCTCTTCAAATTCCAGTATCAATTGAAACTTCATCCCCTTCTTTAATAAATGTGTCAGGGTTTTGATATTTCTGCAAATTTTGATGCAAACTTCCTATAACAATTAGCTGTTCCAAAATAGGACTGCAGTTCTTTCTCTGTTCTAGACATTGGGAATTACTGCACGGCTTGTATAAGCTGAGGGTCAGTTCACACTCCATCCTGGCTGATAATGGGGCCAAAATAGTCAACTTCTTTCAGTACAAAATGATACTTTGCCAAACAAAGTTTTAGTTGAATCATTCGTAATCTATTAAAGACATTGTGTAATCATCTCAAGTGTTTCTGGATGTTCTTAGAAAAGACTACAGTATCATTCAGGTACACCATGCATTGTTTTGTATTCAGACCACACAGTACCCTGTCCAAAATGTGCTGTTTTAGCCAGCACATTCTTCAATCCGAATGCATTCGCCAGTGCTGAAAATGACTGAATGGGACTGCACATGCCATCTTGCGTTGATCCTATTGTGCTACCTCTAATGGATGGTATCCACTTTGCAAATCCTTGGTCGTAAAACAAATAATCACAACAAAATCTATAAGCCTTATGTCTGTCTGAGCTCTTTTTTGGTACAATCACTATCACTGCTGAATAGTGGCTGGTACATTTTCCCATAATTCCTTCACACAGCTGATGGTTAAAAATTCTTCCATCACTGGTTGTAGACTACATGGAATTTGGTATGGTTTTCTATATCTGCTGGTTCATTTCCAGTGGGAATCCTATGCTGTATTTGCGAGGTAGCTGATAACAGTCCTGGAGGGTTATACAACTTCGCATATTCTGGTAAGAATCGTTTCATCTTCTCCCTATCACATACAATGTGACACTTTCCTGCAGTGTAGCTAAACTGACAGACTCTCATGTTTTCGAATTTTCCTCCCTCTGTCTAATTCTTCCTCCTCTAATACTTCCAAGTCAGTTATCAGTGCACCTCTTGGTAACTGTACTTCTACTGAACCAACATTATCCAAATTGACAGGCACTATCCAACTTACATCATCCTTTTGAACATAGGATAAATGCAGCAAATGAAACACTGTACCTTATCCAAATCTTTGTTTTCCATCAAGGACTACACACAAACTATTAACTTGCAATTGAATCTCAATGTAGACAAGTGTAATGTGCTGTGAATACATAGAAAGAAAGATCATTTAGCTACAATATAGCAGGGCAACAACTGGAATCAGTTAATTCCATGAATTATCCGGGAGTAGGCATTAGAAGTGATTTAAAATGGAATGACCATATAAATTTAATCATCAGTAAAGCAGATGCCAGACTGAGATTCATTGGAAGAATCCTAAGGAAATGCAATCCCAAAACAAAGGAAGTAGGTTACAGTATACTTGTTCACCCACTGCTTGAATACTGCTCACCGGTGTGGGATCCATACCAGATAGGGTTGATAGAAGAGATAGAGAAGATTCAACAGACAGCAGCGCACTTCATTACAGGATCATTTAGTAATCATGAAAGCGTTACGGAGATGATAGATAAACTCCAGTGGAAGACTGTAGATAAACTCCAGTGGAAGACTCTGCAAGAGAGACGCTCAGTAGCTCGGTATGGGCTTTTGTTGAAGTTTCGAGAACATACCTTCACTGAGAAGTCAAGCAGTATATTGCTTCTTCCTACATATATCTCGCGAAGAGACCATGAGGATAAAATCAGAGAGATTAGAGCCCACACAGAGGCATACCAACAATCTTTCTTTCCACGAACAATACGAGACTGGAATAGAAAGGAGAACTGAAAGAGGTACTCAAAGTACCCTCCGCCACATACCGTCTGATGGCTTGCGGAGTATGGATGTAGATTTAGACTGAGAGCTGCAGAATAATGTGTTGCGAAAAATTATTGGAGGAGACTGCATAAGTGGGATATAGTACTGTACGCCAAAAAATGCATATTGTGTATGCAAAGATCTCAGCTCAGTTGTTAACAGATTCCATTATAAGATTAACTGGGGCCAGTAGACCATTCCAAATAATTTGTCGCAAAATCCACTATTAAGGGATGAAATGCGGCATTAAATTCAAAGTTGTAAGCGAGGGGCCGCTTGGGAAGACGACAGAAGTGTTGATGCAGTCGGGTATTCAAAGAGCAACAGACTGGTGATGGTCAGTGCACAGGCTATGTACACATGGAAACAGCCTCTGGTCAGCCAGTGTGTGACCGAGGCCCTGTATAGCAGCTCGTGACAGTGACACAAGTGCCTTGTGAGTTTCCCATATACGGTAATGTACACACCTCATTGACAATGTGCGTCAGAGGGGATGTCGTAGAAAAACTATGAGCATTATAAAAAGGGGACCCGCCCCAACCCAAGGGGGAATGCATTTGGTAGTCTGGGATGCTACTCCTGTGCCAGGCATCGCCAGGCTGAGGACTTAGAACAGTTACAGTCAGGTCTGGATTGAGATAATACTGAGAAGATAGTCTCAGGACTGCGAGATAGAAGGCAGCTGAGAGTTAGAGCCATGTGAAGCCATATATCCTAATGTTATGATTTGAATAGAAGAAGCTAAAGTCAGAAGTGAACTTCCAATGAACATTATTAGTCTGAGATTGATTAGACCAGAGTTTCCTTGCATTGTACACCACGTTCTGTGTCCCTGAACGCCCTCTTCAGCCTATAGATTCTTTACAGGGTAGATTCCTGCAAGCTTCCTACACAAAATTTGCCCATCAATTACATCGATCAAGGTAAGCCCTTGTAATTACAACATGTCCTTCTCACTCCCTCTCGGGGCGCAACAAGGGTGGTGAACTCTTTTTGGTGCCAAGTGTGGGGTAGGGTGTGTTTTGAGTACTGAATAGGCGAATTGAGTCAAGTACTTACGCGTATCAGGGTACTGGAATAGGTGTAGGGGAGCTCAGTGGATCACTAACACTGACCATGAAGGTGTAGAGGGAAAAAATTTCGAGACCAAAGGGGCTGGCACTGCCGCCGCTGCTGCCACGGACACCGTTGCCGTCACTGCTGCTGCCGCTGCCAACACACCCAACGTGAGTGAGAGGCTGAGCTAACTCTGAAGCAGACATCGGCAGAATGACGATGACAGTACCACGAGGTTAGTGAACATGAATCCACATAACGAGACAGGAAGTGACTTCCCAGACATTAGGGATAGAGGATTTTTAATTTATAATGAAACAACCAAACTAGTGCCACGAAAATTCGATGGTGATGGTGTCCAAATTCATAAACAACTGTGATAAAGCATATGAGTTAGTGAATCCTAGTTGTAAGAAAGTATTTTTAAAATTTATCACAGGACAAATTACTGGGTCAGCTCGTAGTAAATTATTAGTACATAATCATAAGAAACCCAGTCCACAGTTTTTTTTTATTGTAATTGGAAATTTTGAAAATAAGCAAACTTTAAACTATTACACTTGCAAATTATTCAGCATTAGGCAAGCACAGGATGAAAGTGTGGCTCAGTGGAGCACCAGAATAGATGGGATGCAATTTTATTTCAGAGCAGCCATGAAAAGCATAATGAGTGCAGATGATGTCTCAGGAAGTAACACATTGATTGGAAAACTCGGACGGGCAGTTTATATTCTGATATTCAGGATAGGATAAAAACGATCGTTAGAGCTCAGGAGGAATGTCTGACATTGTTGGAAACTGTTGATTTAGCTGTGATTGAAGAGACTGCCGTGATGCCATGACCTCAGATCGAGAAAAGTTCAAGGGGATAGCCCCTCTAAAACAAAGCTGTGGAGCGAGTACCAAGTGTTTTGTGTGTAGTCAGGAAGGTAACTTGGCGTGCGATTGTAGGCACATATATCAAGTAAGGCAAATCTATCAGACTCAAATCTCTCCAAGACAAGGTCAGAGTAGCATTCCTATTAAAGAGATTGACATTTGTTACTTCAGAGGAAATGGGTCCAGATTGCAGTGTCCACCTCCAGAACAGTGCAGTCAGTGCAACCTGACAGGACGTACTCCCCCGTGTACAGAAGGAAGACCAGGGACGTGTTTTACCTGTCACCGCTTGGGACACTACACCAGGGATTGTACAGAGAGCCATGGCTGAATATGCACGAGAAGACTGGGTAGGGAAACGAACACAAAGCGTAATGGATCAGTCATGTTACACTCCATCCAGCATTATACATGCTGCAGACTGCACCAGCAAGAATGATTTTATTCAATTGAACTGTGCAGATTCATGTAACCTACAGGTAAAATTATTAATAGATAGTGGAGCACGTAGTGGGGCCCGGGAAAATCTAGGATAAAAGGAAAGCTGTCACTATTCAAAATATTGCGAATGAGGACATCTGAACTAAAGGCAGGGTGAGATTATTCTTGTACACTCCACAAATGACAGAACATGACAAAAATTTCCAAGTTATTGGGCCAATCACTGATTTACACTTTGATGGGGTATTAGGAAGGGGCTTCCTGTACCAGCACAGCATAATTGTGGACTACGCTGGCCAAAGACTTAATATATGGAATGAGTGGGTTGAGTTGCAAAAGGCAGACAAATATGCCACAATTGCTAAATTGGGAAGGCCACCAAACAGAAGTACTGACATAAGAGTTACAAGGAACCAGAGGTACACAAACAGGGAAGCAATAGCACAGAAAGTAGCAGCCGCACAGTCATGGAGGGGATGTTTACCCAAGCAAGTAAACACAAGCAGAACTAGAGATACGGGCCCCCAGCAGAGGCAGCCAAACAGACCATTAACACATGTTTCATGCGGCCAAACTAAGCCTGTCAGCATCACAGAAAGAAAGGAATCATAACCACAAATTTCACCAGAACATGTTGCCAGGCAGCAGAGGAACAACAGTAGTCAAACAATAAGAAGCTAGCAGCAACGGCAACCAGCAGTTAACACAGAAGTGCAGATAGGAGCACAAGAAGAGTGTTTTGTGAAAGTAAGATTAATTTGAAAAAAGGGACCGAAGCTATTATTCCAAGACAAGAAATACGACCAGGTGTGTTCACACCAGATGCAATAGTGACCTTGAAGGATGCAATGTGGATTACGAGCATGATAAACACTCGTGAAGAAGAAGTGCAAATGCCAATACCAGAGTTAATTGCAGAGCCTGTGCCTCCACCAACCGACTGCAAAATCAGACTCAAATGAAGAGGACCAACCGTTACTGTTAAGTCTAGGAAAAGCCTTCTGCTAGGGAACATGCAAGTAGGTCACATGAAAACAAAGAGAAACAATCGCTTACTGAATTGTGTGTTGCTTACAACAACATGTTCCATTTAGCAGGTGATCAACTAACACATACAACAGTAGTGAAGCACCAGATACCACTACTACAGACGCAGCAGGCTGGATTATCAATCAGTGGCTGTACAGAATTCTGCACACCCAGCAAGAGGCACTGAAGGAGGAGGTTGACAGTATGTTAGAAGATGGAATAATCTCCCCTAGTAACAGTCCTTATAACCATTAAAGATAACATCCCCCCCTAGAATTTATATTCGAGTGATGTGATGTGGACATAGTGGGTCCATTGCCATAATTGCAGGCTGCTAACAAGTACCTTTTGACATTTCAAGATTCCCTGACGAAATTCCTTGTGGCAGAGCCACTGGACAAACAGGATACAGATACCACCGCGAGGAAGTTGGTAGAGAACATTATACTAAAATCTGATATACCAACTGCACTGCTGAGCGATATGAGCAGTAATTTCGTGAGCGACATGATGAAACGTGTATGCAAACTGACAAGAATGGAGAAGCTGCAAATGATGAGCTACCACCCACAAACAAATGGAGCACTGGAGTGAATGCACAGAACATTAACAGAAATGCTAAGACAATGTGTAAACAGAGATCAAACTAACTGGTATATGTGGGTGCCATTTGTAACATTCGTATGCGATATGACCCCCCATAGTGCTACAGGGTATATGTCGTTTCATTTATTCTTCAGCAGAAATTGCAACATACCAGAACTTTTGCAAAAGAAGCTGCAAACATTATCTATAACTACCATGATTATGTCACAGAGATATGCCATAGGATGCAATTGTTACACCAAGATGCCAGGGCAACCACACAAGAAAGTAAAGAAAGGAATAAGATTCAGTATGATAGAACGCAAAATCCCAAGACATTTAAGTTTAACAACAGAGTGTTATTGTATGATGAGAGGGTACAAAGGGGTAGATCGAGGAAATTAGACAGCCAATGGAGAGGACCCTATTAACCAGCAGTTAACACAGAAGTGCAGATAGGAGCACAAGAAGAGTGTTTTGTGAAAGTAAGATTAATTTGAAAAAAGGGACCGAAGCTATTATTCCAAGACAAGAAATACGACCAGGTGTGTTCACACCAGATGCAATAGTGACCTTGAAGGATGCAATGTGGATTACGAGCATGATAAACACTCGTGAAGAAGAAGTGCAAATGCCAATACCAGAGTTAATTGCAGAGCCTGTGCCTCCACCAACCGACTGCAAAATCAGACTCAAATGAAGAGGACCAACCGTTACTGTTAAGTCTAGGAAAAGCCTTCTGCTAGGGAACATGCAAGTAGGTCACATGAAAACAAAGAGAAACAATCGCTTACTGAATTGTGTGTTGCTTACAACAACATGTTCCATTTAGCAGGTGATCAACTAACACATACAACAGTAGTGAAGCACCAGATACCACTACTACAGACGCAGCAGGCTGGATTATCAATCAGTGGCTGTACAGAATTCTGCACACCCAGCAAGAGGCACTGAAGGAGGAGGTTGACAGTATGTTAGAAGATGGAATAATCTCCCCTAGTAACAGTCCTTATAACCATTAAAGATAACATCCCCCCCTAGAATTTATATTCGAGTGATGTGATGTGGACATAGTGGGTCCATTGCCATAATTGCAGGCTGCTAACAAGTACCTTTTGACATTTCAAGATTCCCTGACGAAATTCCTTGTGGCAGAGCCACTGGACAAACAGGATACAGATACCACCGCGAGGAAGTTGGTAGAGAACATTATACTAAAATCTGATATACCAACTGCACTGCTGAGCGATATGAGCAGTAATTTCGTGAGCGACATGATGAAACGTGTATGCAAACTGACAAGAATGGAGAAGCTGCAAATGATGAGCTACCACCCACAAACAAATGGAGCACTGGAGTGAATGCACAGAACATTAACAGAAATGCTAAGACAATGTGTAAACAGAGATCAAACTAACTGGTATATGTGGGTGCCATTTGTAACATTCGTATGCGATATGACCCCCCATAGTGCTACAGGGTATATGTCGTTTCATTTATTCTTCAGCAGAAATTGCAACATACCAGAACTTTTGCAAAAGAAGCTGCAAACATTATCTATAACTACCATGATTATGTCACAGAGATATGCCATGGGATGCAATTGTTACACCAAGATGCCAGGGCAACCACACAAGAAAGTAAAGAAAGGAATAAGATTCAGTATGATAGAACGCAAAATCCCAAGACATTTAAGTTTAACAACAGAGTGTTATTGTATGATGAGAGGGTACAAAGGGGTAGATCGAGGAAATTAGACAGCCAATGGAGAGGACCCTATCAAGTGGTCATTGTGGATGGACCAAATGTGATAATTAGGGTAAAGGGACAGAAATGTATGAAGGTACATGCAAATAGATTGAAGGAATTATTCTAATTACAGATGGCAGGAGTAAAAGACTTGTGGGGGTGGCTAATCATCAGCAGTATGGTAACAAGCATAGAGGGGACAAACAGAGACGGTGAGGGGCATATGGTTATGACGACTCCAGTCTGTACCTGGAATTTATTGTGACAATCAAGGAACGCTTAGTTTATACAGTACTACTTGTTCCGTAGTGACATATTTTAATTTGAAGGACGTGCATGATGAGTCTGACAAGACTCGCCAAGCCGTGATCCTAGCGGTGTCAACTTGCATAAAGAGTTTACAAAAAGTGAAGCTGGCCACAGTCGAGTGTGAACATGCACAGCAAACCATAATGTGGCATGTGGAAAAAATAAATACAGCAAAAGAATTGATGGGCAGTTAGTGAGACATGAAACTGCCTAACAGAAAAGAGAAATTTTGAATTTTATAGGGGAATCAAGTAAGATTTTGTTTGGCACTTTAGATGAGGAGAACGTGTTGTTTTTCAAGGCTAAGATAGATGTTCTGGAGGAACAGCAACGGAAATTACTAAGGCTGTCCAAGGACCAAGTTACGATAGCGAAAACCTCCCTAGCAAGTTTTAATCAGACGGTCAATGTGGTCATGAAGAATGAGAAAATAATCGCTGAAGGATTTCAAAATTTAAGTAAACATGTGCCAGATTACAAAAATAGTATGTCTAAAAAGTTACAGCAAGCCTTAATTCTGATAACGATTTACATCTGTGTTTTTATGAATTGGAAAAGGAATTTGGTTTGCTAGTTACGGCCATAGTGAACGCACTGAAAGGGTTGTTAGAGGCTCACTTAATAAACCCGGTACAGGTAGTGCGATACTTAAGAGTTAATTAAATATGATATGAAAGACAGAAGGTGCCCATCACACTAACTGAGGTTGAGTGTTACCAAATGCTAAATATTATAGATTTAGATTTATTTTTAGCCGGCAGTACTTTAAGCTGTGTTATGAATGTACCATTAGTGGATAGCAATGGGTATACTGTATGTAAGGTACAGCCGTTACCTGCAGAAGTTAATACAACTAAGAGATTGTTTACAAGTATTAGTCCCACAACAGAATACTTAATAATCAATGAAGCCAATGTGCAGCTGTCTCTTGAACAGGTAAAATGTAAACGTAATAACAATAAGCATCAGACATGTAAGCAGAGTTTTGTACTTATGTCTACCTATGATCATGAGAGATGCGAAGCACGAATGCTGCAGCCAGTTCAAGAGGTACCTAAGAATTGCAATCAAAAATACATAATTCTAAACAAAAGTATCTGGGCACAGATACAGGAGAACAAATGGTTATTCGTGGCTCCCAAGGATGAAGGATTAACAGTTCTGTATAATGAGTTACAGCCGACCGGTGTCATAGTATGTGGTACAGGCAAGTTAACATTTCTAGGAAAATTTAAGGGCTATGGAGCTCAGATCATGCTACAATCAGAGCATATGCCATGTACCAATATAACTAATGTAGACATAGTACCTGCCTTAAATAGAGAAGTAGACTGTTGTATTATAGAAGATGAAAAACAGAAAATACCAGAAATACCTGTAATGTTACCTTTAGAGCATGTAGTTCGTCAGCTGGATGATTTGAAAGCTGCAGAGCATAAGATTGATGAGTTGCAAGTTGAAATTAATTATCAACAAAGAACGACCTTCAAGGGATGCTCGATGAGCGAGAATTCCACCTGGGGATACTCAGGATCCACTCTATTAATTATAATTATAATTTTGTGTTGTGTTTAATATAGATGTTGTAGGACTTGTGGTAAGAAATTGTGTAAAATAGCCAGTACAGATTCTTGTGCTAGAATCTGTGTAACAAATACCATTGTAAATGAACGTGCTCCAGGCACACATGTCAGACTGAACCGTGTCATGTGCCACGGTTCCTGGGCCCAAAAACCCAGGGCATGCGGATACAAGAGGGCGAAAATCTGTGCACAACGTTTGGTTTCTGTTCATTGGCTGGGGAAGCTATGAAGTCCGTCTGCAGCTGCTAATAACCTCCAGAAGGTGGTGTCATCACTGAAAGTAAGATTTTTCATCTAGTTAGTGCAACGGTCATCGTCTGGCGGGGCCAATCTCCTGGTGTTGTGGGAGCTATTAATAACTGTGCGGCAACTTTTCCCTGCTTTGAGTTTGTGATCGGGAATTGCCTTGCATGTGTGTCACTGCCCCTTGCATGATCATGCATTTGAACACCATGCTGACTTACTTAAGGTGCACGTCGTAAAGAGGAAAAAAAGAAAAATTTTTGGCTGTGAACCTTCTGCAAGCTGCTGTTTTCCCATGGATAGTGTAGGTCACTGTTTGGATAAGCACATTGTAAAATGTTTAAATAACCTTGTACTGTCTGGCAGAGAGAGAGAGTGAACTGTAGCCAATTAATTTTATGGATGTCTGAAATGCGAGATTATGTTAATGTTTGCTAATATCTGTTGTGTATTAGTACGTAGGCATATTTAACTTTAGTCACTGTTATTGTGTACATATTCTTGTGTTAAGGAGTTTGGTCCCCATGACATTTAAGTTCTCTATTTAGTTATATTTAAGGTAGTGCTAGAGTTTCTATTTGGTAATCCTCCTAGCTATGACTGGTGTCGGTTGCTTGGTCTGTCTGAAATGTTGGGTCTGTTGGGTAGAGACCGTTGTTGACTTGCTCCCCTCAGTCCTGAATTCCTGTATTGATACTGTGGTGGTACTTCTGCCAGAATCTCATTTGCAGAAGTTATCAATTCTTGTGAGCACAAATAAAGCTACCTTTGTCTCTGCAATTTTCGTCCACTGGACAGCAAGCTTTGGGTAATAATTAAAAATCACCAACTGGTCTTCATACAACTTAGTGGCTCGTGTTAGACGAGTTCCCTTTCCAGTTCGGGTAAATGTTTCCTTCTCCTGGTGGAGCCATCCTCTTTTCCGAGCCACGCTGGGATAAGAGTTGCCCGAGTGTCTATTGCTGCTCAATGTTCCAGGAGAATGAAGTAAGAGGTTAATTATCTACTCCACTGTTATGCCCAAGAAAGGCGAATTAGAGTAGTTCTGGATAACCTAAGGATTTGACACTATTAAGATAGTTCTAGGTTCTGTCTTGTGACAGCCAGAGCGACAGCACCAGCAGCAGCGAGTACTGTTTGTATAAAGCGTTTATTTTGCATTTTGTTTACGACCTTCCACTAAGGAAGGGATTCTATTTGTGTTTATCTGCTCTGCATAGTAACTAACAGTTCTTGATAAAACTTTACGTAGTTTTCGTGTTAGATTTCTTAGTGTTTTCTTGATCGTTTAGAACAGAAAGCGCCCTAAAACCGTCTTTTGTTTGTTTCGCGGCCGTTAGCCACTAGTCACTTGAATCAGCAGTTGTCTTGTGACAGCCAGAGCGACAGCACCAGCAGCAGCGAGTACTGTTTGTATAAAGTGTTTATTTTGCATTTTGTTTACGACCTTCCACTAAGGAAGGGATTCTATTTGTGTTTATCTGCTCTGCATAGTAACTAACAGTTCTTGATAAAACTTTACGTAGTTTTCGTGTTAGATTTCTTAGTGTTTTCTTGATCGTTTAGAACAGAAAGCGCCCTAAAACCGTCTTTTGTTTGTTTCGCGGCCGTTAGCCACTAGTCACCAGAATCAGCAGTTGTCTTGTGACAGCCAGAGCGACAGCACCAGCAGCAGCGAGTACTGTTTGTATAAAGCGTTTTTGTACTTATTTGCTGCGCTTAGCTTTTAAATAGTTTTTCTGGGAAAACCTAGCGTAGTTTTCGCGTCTCGTATTTCAGTGAGTGTTTCTTGATTATCAGAGTAGCTCATCAGAAGATTATCTTGGGAATTTGTCACCTTATAGAGTAGGGTAAACATAGTCATGTGTAGGGACTGTGGTTGTTGTGAGCGGACGCAAGGAGAATTGGCCACTCTTCGGGGGCAGGTGGAGGCTTTGTCTGTTAGGCTCATCGAGCTCGAGGCGCAGGCGTCGGCTCGTAGTGGCGTTGGGGCAACTGTGGTGAGACCTATGCCTACTTCGGTGGCCTTGGAATCACATGGAACCCCTGATGTCGCTGCGTCTTCCGGCAGTGAGCATCTTACCGGTCAGCCATCACTCCAGGGTGAATGGCGGACAGTGGTGGGCTCGCGCGTGCCTGGCCGAAAGGCGAAGGTGGGATCTGGCCGCGTGGCAGCTGCCTTACCCCTTTCCAACAGGTACGGGGTGCTTCCTAGTGGTGATGACATCGTTTCCGAGCCACCACAGGGTGCCTCGCCTGTTGGGCCAGTGGCCGATTCTCCGGCAAGGTCCCGACAGTCACAGAGGGCGGGCCTATTAGTTATAGGGAGCTCCAACGTTAGGCGGGTTATGGAGCCCCTCAGGAAAATAGCGGGTAGGTCGGGGAAGAATGCCAGTGTGCACTCGGTGTGCTTGCCGGGGGGTCTCGTCCGTAATGTGGAGGAGGCCCTTCCGGCAGCTATTGAACGCACTGGGTGTGACCGGCTGCAGATAGTAGCACATGTCGGAACGAATGACGCCTGCCGCTTGGGTTCTGAGGCCATCCTTGGTTCCTTCCGGCGGCTGGCTGATTTGGTGAAGACAACCAGCATCGCACGCGGAGTGCAAGCTGAGCTTAATATCTGCAGCATAGTGCCCAGAGTCGATCGCGGTCCTCTGGTTTGGAGCCGTGTGGAGGGTCTAAACCAGAGGCTCGGCCGACTCTGCGACTATAATGGTTGCAAATTCATCGACCTCCGTTATTGGGTGGAGAACTGTAGGGCCCCCCTAGACAGGTCAGGCGTGCACTACACACCGGAAGCAGCTACTAGGGTAGCAGAGTACGTGTGGCGTGCACACGGGGGTTTTTTAGGTTAGAGGGACCCCCCCTTGGGCGAAACGATAAAATACCTGACGGCTTACCAGAGAGGACATTATCATCGTTTATAAAGAATGTCCGTCCTCGGAGACCAAAAACAGGAAAAGTTAACGTAATATTGGTAAACTGCAGGAGTATCCAGGGCAAGGTTCCTGAATTAGTATCTCTTATTGAAGGAAATAGTGCGCATATAGTATTAGGAACGGGAAGTTGGTTAAAACCGGAAGTGAACAGTAACGAAATCCTAGACACAGAATGGAATATATACCGCAAGGATAGGATAAACGCCAATGGTGGAGGAGTATTTATAGCAGTAAAGAATTCAATAATATCCAGTGAAGTTATTAGCGAATGCGAATGTGAAATAATCTGGGTTAAGTTAAGTATCAAAGGTGGGTCAGATATGATAGTCGGATGCTTCTATAGACCACCTGCATCAGCAACCGTAGTAGTTGAGCGCCTCAGAGAGAACCTGCAGAACATCGTGAAGAAGTTTCGTGATCATACTATTGTAATAGGGGGAGACTTCAATCTACCAGGTATAGAATGGGATAGTCACACAATCAGAACTGGAGCCAGGGACAGAGACTCTTGTGACATTATCCTGACTGCCTTGTCCGAGAATTACTTCGAGCAGATAGTTAGAGAACCAACTCGTGAAGCTAACGTTTTAGACCTCATAGCAACAAATAGACCGGAACTTTTCGACTCCGTGAATGTAGAAGAGGGTATCAGTGATCATAAGTCAGTGGTTGCATCAATGACTACAAGTGTAATAAGAAATGCCAAGAAAGGAAGGAAAATATATTTGCTTAACAAGAGTGATAGGGCACAAATCGCAGAATATCTGAGTGACCACCATCAAACGTTCATTTCTGAGGAAGAGGATGTGGAACATAAATGGAAAAAATTCAGAAACATCGTCCAGTACGCCTTAGATAAGTTCGTACCGACTAAGGTCCAAAGCGAGGGGAAAGATCCACCGTGGTATAACAATCATGTACGAAAGGTACTACGGAAACAAAGAAAGCTTCATCATAGGTTTAAGAGTAGTCGAATCATAGCTGATAAGGAAAAGCTGAACGAAGCGAAAAAGAGCGTAAAGAGAGCAATGAGAGAAGCATTCAACGAATTCGAACATAAAACATTGGCAAACAATCTAAACAAGAACCCTAAAAAGTTTTGGTCATATGTAAAATCGGTAAGCGGATCTAAATCCCCTATTCAGTCACTCGTTGACCACGATGGCACCGAAACAGAGGACGACCGAAGAAAGGCAGAAATACTGAATTCAGTGTTCCGAAACTGTTTCACTGCGGAAAATCGTAACACGGTCCCTGACTTCAGCCGTCGCACGGACGCCAAAATGGAAAATATTGAAATAAACGATATCGGAATTGAAAAACAACTGCTATCACTTAGTAGCGGAAAAGCATCCGGACCAGACGAGATACCCTTAAGATTCTACAGTGATTATGCTAAAGAACTTGCCCCCTTTCTATCAGCAATTTATCGTAGATCGCTGGAAGAACGTAAAGTACCTAGCGACTGGAAGAAAGCGCAGGTCGTTCCCATTTTCAAGAAGGGTCATAAATCAGATGCGAATAATTATAGGCCTATTTCGCTTACGTCAATCTGTTGTAGAATAATGGAACATGTTTTGTGTTCTCGTATTATGACGTTCTTAGATAATACAAATCTCCTTCATCATAACCAACATGGATTCCGCAAACAGAGATCATGTGAAACTCAGCTCGCCCTATTTGCCCAAGAAATTCACAGTGCCGTAGACACTGGCGAGCAGATTGATGCCGTATTCCTGGACTTCAGGAAGGCATTTGATACGGTTCCGCACTTACGTTTAGTGAAAAAAATACGAGCCTACGGAATATCGGACCAGGTTTGTGACTGGATTCAGGATTTCCTAGAAGAAAGAACACAACATGTCATTCTTAACGGTTCAAAATCTGCAGATGTAGAGGTAATTTCGGGAGTACCGCAGGGAAGCGTGATAGGACCTTTATTGTTTACAATATACATAAATGACTTAGTTGACAACATCGGTAGCTCCGTGAGGCTATTTGCAGATGACACGGTTGTCTACAAGAAAGTAGCAACATCAGAAGACTCGTACGTACTCCAGGAGGACCTGCAGAGGATTAATGCATGGTGCGACAGCTGGCAGCTTTCCCTAAACGTAGATAAATGTAATATAATGCGCATACATAGGGGCAGAAATCCATTCCAGTACGATTATGCCATAGGTGGTAAATCATTGGAAGCGGTAACGACCGTAAAATACTTAGGAGTTACTATCCGGAGCGATCTGAAGTGGAATGATCACATAAAACAAATAGTGGGAAAAGCAGGCGCCAGGTTGAGATTCATAGGAAGAATTCTAAGAAAATGTGACTCATCGACGAAAGAAGTAGCTTACAAAACGCTTGTTCGTCCGATTCTTGAGTATTGCTCATCAGTATGGGACCCTTACCAGGTTGGATTAATAGAAGAGATAGACATGATCCAGCGAAAAGCAGCGCGATTCGTCATAGGGACATTTAGTCAGCGCGAGAGCGTTACGGAGATGCTGAACAAGCTCCAGTGGCGGACACTTCAAGAAAGGCGTTACGCAATACGGAGAGGTTTATTATCGAAATTACGAGAGAGCACATTCCGGGAAGAGATGGGCAACATATTACTACCGCCCACATATATCTCGCGTAATGATCACAACGAAAAGATCCGAGAAATTAGAGCAAATACGGAGACTTACAAGCAGTCGTTCTTTCCACGCACAATTCGTGAATGGAACAGGGAAGGGGGGATCAGATAGTGGTACAATAAGTACCCTCCGCCACACACCGTAAGGTGGCTCGCGGAGTATAGATGTAGATGTAGAAACTGCTGTTTGGTAAAATTAAGCCTTCTGTGTCAATAGTCTGACATATTCAACAATCCAACATTGTTATAGAACTGAAAGACTTAGTTTTGATGCATTTGCTGAGACGTGACTTAATTATTTGCAATTGATGTTAATTGCTTTAGATGAATTTTCGTTAATTTGTGGTTATAATTCTTAATGCTTGATCATCGCTAACAGTGTAATACTTAATGTACATCTGATTGTCCCATATGTCATCTTCTGACTTCATTCAGAGACTGAAAAGGTGATCATTGCTTTAGTTCTGTGGGGCTTTATTAACCGTTGATCCTTATCATTTAGGGTCTTAAATATATGTTTGTTTAAAGGAGTAATCATAGATTTCTGTCATTTATTAAGTAATTCTTAAGTTATATACAAAATATTATGAGTGCAAATATTCTCTCATTGTTACACTTGTGTGTTCTGTGATTTGCACTGAAGGGTGTGACAGTAAATGCAAAATCTAAACTGAAGCATTGGGGCGAATTAATCCTTTCCCTTATCATTACCTTTAAAGATAACTGATTGTTTGTCACTTGTTATTGAAATTGGTTGGGAGAATAGTTTATTGATTGACCCCATAGAAAGAGTATATCACAGATATAGCTTAGCTTGGCAAACTGATGTGAACTACGAGGAGAATGAGCTAGACACTTACGATGCTAGGTCAATCCAGCATCCTGCATCAGCTGAACTTCAACTAAGAAGGGCTACCAGTCCTCTGCCAGGGAGGATTAAGGAGAATGACTCCCTCAACCCTATAACAAAGTCCCCATAATTACGCACTGATAAACGATAAATTCCCAGCACAGACTGGACAATGATGCTTGCAGCATTAGGATGTTGAATTATTTTATAAATGTGTAACTATATTGTAAATGGAAAATAAGACTGGCTATACTTATAATGATGTAAAAATGTATGCTGACAATGAGAAAAATGAATGGCCACATGTAACGATGTATGTCATGTTGCATAATTCTGTTGATAGAACGGAACAAATGTAATGAACCAGTGATCCAGTGGCACTACTAATGATACAAACAGAACATTTAATAGTCCCTGAAGACAGGTTCTATAAAATTTTTCCTGGGCAATGGAAGATGTCGTGAAATCCACTATTAAGGAATGGAATACAGCAGTAAATTTCATTGTTGTAAGCGAGGGGCTGCTTGGGAAGATGACAGAGGAGTTGGCACAATTGGGTATTCAAACAGTGACAGACTGGCGACAGTTGGTACACAGGCTAAGTACATATGGAAACAGCCTTTGGTCAGCCAGCGCATGACCGAGGTCCCATGTAACAGCTTGTAACATTGAGACAAGTGCATTGTGAGTTTCCCATATATGGTAATGTACACTCCTCATTGGTGATGTGCATCAGAGGGGATGTTGTAGAAACTCAATGAGCATTATAAGAAGAAGACCGCCCCTACCCAAGGGGGAGCACAGTTGGTAGTCATGTAGTACGCTACCACTGTGCTGGGCACCGTCAGGCTGAGGACTTAGGACAGTTAGAGTCATGTCGGGATTGAGATAATACTGAGAAGCTAGTCTCAGGACCGCAAGATAGCAGACAGCTGACAGAGTTACGTGAAGTCATATATTGCAAGATTGTGCATTGAATAGAAGCAGCTAAATTCAGTAGAGCCGGAAGTGAACTTCCAATGAACTTTATTAGTCTGAGTTTGATTAGACCTGAGTTTCCTTGCACTTTACACCAAGTTCTGTGACTCTGAACACCCTCTTTAGCTTGTAGATTCTTTTCAAGGTGGAGTCCTGCAAGCTGGCTACACGAAATTCACCCATGATTACGTCGAACAAGGTAATTGTAATTACAAAGTGTCCTTTACACTCCCTCTCAGGACATGACAGATTGGTATGGACATTCTCAGTCCCTTTGCACGGACACTGACAGAGAAACGTATGCGTTGTCTAAAAGTGACCATTTTTTGCAATTTGTACCTTTGATAGTTATGCTGAATCAACAAGCAGAAAAAGTAGCTCAGGAAATGGTAAACTATTGCTTATTAAAGTCTGGGATGTCAGAGACCATAACAACCAATAAGAAAACTAATTTTATGTCCTAACTGATGAAGCCATTGTGTCGACTTGTGCAAATTGAAAAGTTGCGGATTACTGCACTACATACATAAGGACAGAGAGGCTGAACAGAACAATAGGGTAAACGCCAAGTTCTATTAATAGTCACCATCTACATCTGTACTCTGCAAACTCTCTCAGACGATCTTCCTGCATTTCACAGTGTCGTCTGGAAGAAGCCTCATGGAACTTCCAACATTAGCTACTACGTCATTTACACACACTATCCAGGCACATTAATGTGACCATCTCTCAAAATCCTGAATAACCATCTTTTGCAGTGCAGACTGCTGCAAGACATGAAGGAAGAGAGCCAATGAGGTTCTTTAAGCTACTGGCAGGGATGTGGAGCCATGTTGACCCTAGTGCCATGGCCAGATGCCCTAGGTTTCTCAAGCTTGATTGAGGTGGTCCCACAGGTTCCCAGTTGGATTTAAATCTGGCGAGTCTGGTGTTCTTTGAACCGTACGTGTATACTGCAAGCTGTGTGACCACTTGCACTGACCTACTGGTAGGGGTGGGCATGGTCCCCCAAGGATGAATGCATACTTGTGTTGATCCATTATGCCTTACAGAATGACGGGTTCACCCACGGAATGCCACGAAAACATTCCTCAGACCATAACACTTCCTCCTCCACCCTCGACCCTCCCAACAATCACTGCAGGATGTTCGCTTTCAGATGATCGTCTGTCTGATGAAACATAAAACATGATTCACCTGAAAAGGCCACCTGCCATCACTTAGTGTACATCCAGTTGCACTTTTGGCATGTAAGTTCCAGCCTTTATTGCCAATGAAGAGCAATCACCACAGGTGCATGGACAAAGTGCCTGCTGCAGAGACACATATGTAGCAACATTTGCTGACCGGTCATTGAGAAGACACTATTGGCAGCCCCTGGGTTCATGTGGGTGGGCACTTGCAAACAGTTGCTTGTCTATTCGTCTGTACACATCTCCACAGCTGTCATACACTCCAGTGATCTATGGCCCATGGTGCACCTCATTTGCTTTAGTGCTGGTTTTGCATACTACCATTTTGTTGTGGGCAGTATACTTTAACCATGGTGGCAAACAAAGGGTTTACAAAATAAGTAGTTTTGGTCTTCCACCATTCACCCAAAAGCCACTAATGATCATGCTCCTTTGGAAGTTAGATAAGTTTCTCTGTTTCCACATTACGATGATGGCTGCACTGTTTTCTGCATCCTCACTAACAGCGCTAGTGTGACGCATGCCATCTATGAGCAGTCATCATACATTAACATTGAACATGTTAATGTGACTGGACTGTGTATATTGTGAAAACTAATGGTCCTATAACACTCCCTTGAATAAACCTAAAGTTATTTTTATGCACGACAACTTCTCTCCGTGGAACGTTACATTCCTGTGTTGCATTTTCTAGAAACTCTTCAATCCAGTAACACAGTTGGTCTCACATTCCATACACTCCTATTTTGTTCACTGAGTGGCAATCCTGAACACTATCAAACACCTCCCTGAATCTGCTGCTTTCTGAGTCTCATGGACGAACAGAGCAAGCTGAGTTTCACAGGATTATTACTTTCAGAATCCATGTTGATTCCTACACAGGAGATTTTCGAAGTCCATAAATGTTGTAATATGTTGTTGTGGTCTTCAGTCCTGAGACTGGTTTGATGCAGCTCTCCATGCTACTCTATCCTGTGCAATGTTCATCATCTTCCAGTACCTACTGCAACCTACATCCTTCTGAATTGTTTAGTGTATTCATCTCTTGGTCTTTACGATTTTTACCCTCCATGCTGCCCTCCAATACTAAATTGGTGATCCCTTGATGCCTCAGAATATGCCCTACAAACTGATCCCTTCTTCTATTCAAGTTGTGCCACAAATTTCTCTTCTCTCCAATTCTATTCAATACCTCCTCATTAGTTATGTGATCTACTCATCTAATCGTCAGCATTCTTCTGTAGCACAACATTTTGAAAGCTTCTATTCTCTTCTTGTCCAAACTATTTATTGTCCATGTTTCACTTCCATAGATGGCTACACTCCATACAAATACTTGCAGAAACGACTTCCTGACATTTAAATCTATACTCGATGTTAACACATTTCTCTTCTTCAGAAATGCTTTCCTTGTCATTGCCAGTCCACATTTTATATCCTCTCTACTTTGACCATCATCAGTTATCTTGTTCGCCAAATAGCAAAACTCATTTACTACTTTAAGCATCTCATTTCCTAGTCTAATTCCCGCAGCATCACCCGATTTAATTCAACCACGTTCCATTATCCTCGTTTTGCTTTTGTTGATGTTCATCTTATATCCTCCTTTCAAGACACTGTCCATTCCGTTCAGCTGCTCTCCCAGGTCCTTTGCGGTCTCTGACAGAATTACAATGTCATCGGTGAACCTCAAAGTTTTTATTTCTTCTCCATGAATTTTAATACCTACTCCAATTTTTCTTTTGTTTCCTTTACTGCTTGCTCAACATACGTATTGAATAACATTGGGGATAGGCTACAACCCTGTCTCACTCCCTTCCCAACCACTGCTTCCCTTTCATGCCCCTCGACTTTTATAACTGCCATCTGGTTTCTGTACAAATTATAAATAGCCTTTCGCTCCCTGTAATTTACCCCTGCCACCTTCAGAATTTGAAAGAGAGTATTCCAGTCAACATTGTCAAAAGCTTTCTCTAAGTCTACAAATGCTAGAAATGTAGGTTTGCCTTTCCTTAATCTATTGTCTAAGATAAGTCATAGGGTCAGTATTGCTTCACGTGTTCCAACATTTCTACAAAATCCAAACTGATCTTCCCCGAGGTCGGCTTCTACCAGTTTTTTCAATCGTCTGTAAAGAATTCGTGACAGTATTTTTCAGCCGTGGCTTATTAAACTGATAGTTAGCTAATTTTCACATCTGTTAACACCTGCTTTCCTTGGGATTGGAATTATTATATTCTTCTTGAAGTCTGAGGGTATTTCACCTGTCTCATACATCTTGCTCACTAGATGGTAGAGCCGGCCGAAGAGGCCGCGCGGTTCTGGCGCTGCAGTCTGGAACCGCGAGACCGCTACGGTCGCAGGTTCGAATCCTGCCTCGGGCATAGATGTGTGTGATGTCCTTAGGTTAGTTAGGTTTAACTAGTTCTAAGTTCTAGGGGACTAATGACCTCAGCAGTTGAGTCCCATAGTGCTCAGAGCCATTTGAACCATTTTGAACTAGATGGCAGAGTTTTTTTAGGCCTGGATCATCTCCCAAGGCTATCAGTAGTTCTAATGGAATGCTGTCTACTCCCGGGGCCTTGTTTCAACTTAGGTCTTTCAGTGCTCTGTCAAACTCTTCATACAGTATCATATCTCCTATTTCATCTTCATGTTATTCTCTTCCATTTCTATAATATTGTCCTCAAGAACATCACCCTTGTATAGACCCTCTATATACTCCTTCCACCTTTCTGCTTTCCCTTCTATGCTTTGAACTGGGTTTCCATCTGAGCTCTTGATATTCATGCAAGTGGCTCTCTCTTCTCCAAAGGTCTCTTTAATTTTCCTGTAGGTAGTATCTATCTTACCCCTAGTGATATGTGCCTCTACATCCTTAAATTTGTCCTCTAGCCATTCCTGCTTAGCCATTTTGCACTTCCTGTCTATCTCATTTTTGAGATGTTTGTATTCCTTTTCGCCTGCTTCATTCACTGCATTTTTATATTTTCTCCTTTCATCAATTAAATTCAATATCTCTTCTGTTACCCAGGGATTTCTATTAGCCCTCATTTTTTTTACCTACTTGAACCTCTGCTACCTTCACTATTTCGTCTCTGAAAGCTACCCATTCTTCTTCTACTGTATTTCTTTCCCCCATTCTTGTCAATCATTCCCTAATGCTCTCCTTGAAACACTCTGCAACCTCTGGTTCTTTCATTTTATCCAGGTCCCATCTCCTCAAATTCCCACCTTTTTGCAGTTTATTCAGTTTTAATCTACAGTTCATAACCAATAGATTGTGGTCAGAGTCCACATCTGCCCCTGGAAATGTCTTACAATTTAAAATCTGGTTCCTGAATCTCTGTCTTACCATTATATAATCTATCTGAGACCTTCCAGTATCTCCAGGTTTCTTTCATGTATACAACCTTCCTTTATGATTCTTGAACCAAGTGTTAGCTATGATTACGTTACGCTCTGTGCAAAATTCTACCAGGCAGCTTCCTCTTTCACTCCTTACTCCCATTCCATATTCACCTATTATGTTTCCTTCTCTTCTTTTTCCTACTATCAACTTCCAGTCACCCATGACTATTAAATTTTCATCTCCCTTCACTATCTGAATAATTTCTTTTATCTCATCATACATTTCAACAATCTCTTCATCATCTGCGGAGTTAGTTGGCATACAAACTTGTAGTCCTGTGGTAGGCGTGGGCTTCATATCTATCTTGGCCACAATAATGCAGTCACTATGCTGTTTGTAGTAGCTTACCCACATTCCTATTTTACTATTCATTATTAAACCTACTCCTGCATTGCCCCTATTTGATTTTGTATTTATAATCCTGTATTCACCTGACCAGAAGTCTTGTTCCTCCTGCCATGAACTTCACTAATTCCCACTATATCTAACTTTAACCTATCCATTTCCCTTTTTAAATTTTCTAACCTACCTGACCGATTAAGGGATCTGACATTCAATGCTCCAATCCGTAGAATGCCAGTTTTCTTTCTCCTGATAACAACGTCCTCCTGAGTAGTTCCCGCCAGAGATCTGAATGGGGGACTATTTTACCTCTGTAATGTTTTACTCAAGTGGATGCCATCATCATTTAACCATACAGTAAAGCTGCATGCCCTCGGGAAAAATTATGGCTGTAGTTTCCCCTTGCTTTCAGCCGTTCGCAGTACCAGCACAGCAAGGCCATTTTGGTTAGCTTACGAGGCCAGATCAATCAATCATCCAGACTGTTGCCCCTGCAACTACTGGAAAGGCCGCTGCCCCTCTTCAGGAACCACAAGTTTGTCTGCCCTCTCAACAGATACCCCTCCGTTGTGGTTGCACCTACGGTACGGCTATCTGTATCACTGAGGCATGCAAGCCTCCCATCCAACGGCAAGGTCCATGGTTCATGCAGGGGGATGTCGTAATAAGCGAACATAAAACTTGTTCCAAAATTATACAACATACCAGTGTCATAGATATAAGCCTGAGGAGGATAACTGGGTTGGTTGGACTAATAATCACACCCATTTAGCAATAGTTCATTTATTAACCTTAACAACTAAGCCTGTAGTTTCGTGCATCTTTTCAACAACCCTACTTGACAACAGGAATCATCTGTGCTTTTTTTGAATCATTAGGAATGCTTTACTCCTATGGTACACTACTGCGAGAAGAGGGGACAAGCTCTTCCGCATACTGTATGTAGAATCAAAGTGATGTCCTTTCTATTCCAGTGGCCTGTTCTCTTTTGAACCAGTTCAGTTGCTTTTCTATCCCGTGGTCACTTATTTTGCTGTCATTTTGTTGTTTGTGCAATGATTTAAAGAAGGAAGTACAGTGCAATCCTCCCCTGTGCGATAGTTTTTGAACAAGAGGCATTTAGTATTTTGGCATTTTTCTTCGTTATCCTCCATTTCAATGCCATTATGACCACAGATTGTCTTTGATCCACTTACTTATTTAACATAATATCAAAATTTCCTAGGATTTTCTGTCCTGTCAGTAGACTGAATTTTGCTTTCGAATTCACTGAGTGCTTCACACGTAGCCCTTCTTTCGGTAATTTTGGCTTTGTTTCATTTTTGTTTGTCTGTGAGGCTATGGCTACATTTAAATTTGCAGTAAAGCTGTCTTTGCTTTTATAGCAGCTTTGTGATATGGTTGTCTAACTACAGCAGGTCTTTCCCATCCCTCACAACTTTGCTCAAAACATACTTCTCTGAAATGTACTGTACAATGCTCTTGAACTTTGTCCATTGATAATCAACAGTGTCACTGTTGAAGGTGAAATTTTCATGTTGACCTGTCAGATAACCAAAAATATGTTTCTTGTTGCTCTTACTAAATATAAATAGAAAGGTCCTCCTATTTTTCTTTGTGTCTCTATTTACAGCTGTATTCATCGATGCTGTAAGGCCCTTATCATTGCTGATTCCAGTTCTGTGCCAAGTCAAAAATTCAGACCTACTTGTCACCAGGTCTAAGATGTTACCTTCATTAGTCAGTTCCCTGGTTAACTGCTCAAGATAATTTTCAGATCAGTCACATACGACAATTCTGCACTATTCCATGCCCCTATTGCCAGCCGTAATCTCTTGAGTCTCCCAGTCTATAGCTGGTAAGTTGAAGTCTCCATCTAAAATTATAACATGACCAGGAGATTTACGCAAAATGTTCTGCAAGCTACCGCTCAGATGTTTGATGACCACTGTTGCTGAGGTAGGGAGTCTATAAGAACATCCAATGACCATATTTGATCCACCTTGAACACTTACTTTCACTCAAATTATTGCGCATTCTGAATTTGTACTAATCTCATTAGGTATTATCGTATTTTTTATGTTTATAAATTGCCTCCTCCATCAGTGTTCAACCTATCTTTGCAGTATACATTCCAGTCAGAGTTTAGAATTTCATTGCTACTAATTTTTGGTTTCTGCCATGTTGTCTCTCTAGTTCTACCATTAATAAGTGAGACTAGGTCTGGGACCTTTTCGTAGAGTCTCTTGCAATTATCTCGTTTATATTAACGTTTTATTTCTCCGATCTGCTATGATGAATGCTACCCTGTCTGAAATCAAAATGCATCTTATCGGGTCTGTAGATGGATTTCTCTATTATAAAAACACACATGTGCATGCCACATCTATTCCACTACCCTAATAGACACTTCCGGCAGTGCTCACCTGATCTCTTAAGGAAGGGGGGGGGGGGGGGGGGGGGAATCCTACATTTCTCAACCCAATAGCTGAAACCCAGAAGTCCACATCCAAGATTTGATCTTTGTTGATCCATTATGGATGAGCGAGGCCATCTGTAACTTCGCCAAGTCAACCAGCCTCCTGTAGGAACCGTGGATGATCTCTGAATCCGGGCAGCAGGTGGCATAAGTGATGACATGAGTCACAGACCACAGCCAGGTGCACCCAGTGCACTTAGTTGCTGCTGGCAGAGCCGCCTCCACATCTTGGACAAGAGCTCTGGAAAGTGAACAGAGTGGACACTAGCCTTCTTTCCTGATTTGCCTGACATTTCTCTGAGAGGCTCCACCATCCATGTAACACTGGCCCTCCCAATGAGAAGCAATGCCGCTCTCTGTCCTCATCCAGACCTCTCTGGAAGGTCAACCACAGTCCCAACAGGTGAGGTGCCCTGTGCTGGCTAAGGCATACTTACAGAAGTGGAAAATACCTCAGACCTGTTTCTATGGGGTGTGGGGGACAGCCATGTGACTGGCACCTAATTTTGCCCTCTGCCCAGAGTTTCTCGGCTCTGCCACTGTTTGGCAACCACTGTCAGGCAAGTGTCAACCAGCTGGTACTTGCAAATAGGAAGGCACAGTGGGATCAGGGATCCCAGGTGATGCTATAGGCTCCAGGGGAGTCAAAACCTCTCTCTCTGGTGCCCCAGTGCCACCACAGACCAGGGCAGTAGCTGGAAGCCTGTCAACTGTGGGCAACATAGCTTTCAGCTGTTTACAGAGTGTGTCCAATTCCCTTTGCATCCATAGACAATAGATGCAGTCCCTGTCCAATTTTAATCAGTTTTTGTCTGTGTCACAAGTAATGTAACACTAACCCAAGAAGTCGCTGGGTGCACTCTTAAGTTCTGCTGCTACACTACATGTAGTTTATACAACACTCCAAAGTTGGCTCATGCAAAGCTAACACACCAAAAATATACGCAAAAAACTTTCAGTAAGTTAATGCACATATAGTGGGAATTAGTGAAGTTCGGTGGCAGGAGGAACAAGACTTTTGGTCAGGTGAATACAGGGTTATAAATACAAAATCAAATAGGGGTAATGCAGGAGTAGGTTTAATAATGAATAAAAAAATAGGAGTGCGGGTTAGCTACTACAAACAGCGTAGTGAATGCATTATTGTGGCCAAGATAGACACAAAGCCCATGCCTACTACAGTAGTACAAGTTTATATGCCAACTAGCTCTGCAGATGATGAAGAAATAGATGAAATGTATGACGAGATAAAAGAAATTATTCAAGTAGTGAAGGGAGACGAAAATTTAATAGTCATGGGTGACTGGAATTCGTCAGTAGGAAAAGGGAGAGAAGGAAACATAGTAGGTGAATATGGATTGGGGGGAAGAAACGAAAGAGGAAGCCGCCTTGTAGAATTTTGCACAGAGCATGACTTAATCATAGCTAACACTTGGTTCAAGAATCATAAAAGAAGGTTGTATACCTGGAAGAATCCTGGAGATACTAAAAGGTATCAGATAGATTATATAATGGTAAGACAGAGATTTAGGAACCAGGTTTTAAATTGTAAGACATTTCCAGGGGCTGATGTGGACTCTGACCACAATCTATTGGTTATGAAGTGCAGATTGAAACTGAAGAAACTGCAAAAAGGTGGGAATTTAAGGAGATGGGACTTGGATAAACTGAAAGAACCAGAGGTTGTAGAGAGTTTCAGGGAGAGCATAAGGGAAGAATTGACAGGAATGGGGGAAAGAAATACAGTAGAAGAAGAATGGGTAGCTCTGAGGGATGAAGTAGTGAAGGCAGCAGACGATCAAGTAGGTAAAAAGACGAGGGCTAATACAAATCCTTGGGTAACACAAGAAATATTGAATTTAATTGATGAAAGGAGAAAATATAAAAATGCAGTAAATGAATCAGGCAAAATGGAATACAAACGTCTCAAAAATGAGATTGACAGGAAGTGCAAAATGGCTAAGCAGGGATGGCTAGAGGACAAATGTAAGGATGTAGAGGCTTGTCTCACTAGGGGTAAGATAGATACTGCCTACAGGAAAATTAAAGAGACTTTTGGAGAGAAGAGAACCACTTGTATGAATATCAAGAGCTCAGATGGCAACCCAGTTCTAAGCAAAGAAGGGAAGGCAGAAAGGTGGAAGGAGTATATAGAGGGTTTATACAAGGGCGATGTACTTGAGGACAACATTATGGAAATGGAAGAGGATATAGATGAGGACGAAATGGGAGATAAGATACTGCGTGAAGAGTTTGACAGAGCACTGAAAGACCTGAGTCGAAACAAGGCCCCGGGAGTAGACAACATTCCATTAGAACTACTGATGGCCTTGGGAGAGCCAGTCATGACAAAACTCTACCATCTGGTGAGCAAGATGTATGAGACAGGCGAAATACCCTCAGACTTCAAGAAGAATATAATAATTCCAATCCCTAACACGAATTCTTTACAGACGAATGGAAAAACTGGTAGAAGCGGACCTCGGGGAAGATCAGTGTGGATTCCGTAGAAATGTTGGAACACGTGAGGCAATACTAACCTTACGACTTATGTTAGAAGAAAGATTAAGAAAAGGAAACCTACGTTTCTAGCATTTGTAGACTTAGAGAAAGCTTTTGACAATGTTAACTGGAATACTCTCTTTCAAATTCTGAAGGTGGCAGGGGTAAAATACAGGGAGCGAAAGGCTATTTACAATTTGTACAGAAACCAGGTGGCAGTTATAAGAGTTGAGGGGCATGAAAGGGAAGCAGTGGTTGGGAAAGGAGTGAGACAGGGTTGTAGCCTCTCCCCGATGTTATTCAATCTGTATATTGAGCAAGCAGTAAAGGAAACAAAAGAAAAATTGGAATAGGTATTAAAATTCATGGAGAAGAAGTAAAAACTTTGAGGTTTGCCGATGACATTGTAATTCTGTCAGAGACAGCAAAGGACTTGGAAGAGTAGTTGAACGGAATGGGCAGTGTCTTGAAAGGAGGATATAAGATGAACATCAACAAAAGCAAAATGAGGATAATGGAATGTAGTCAAATTAAATCGGGTGATGCTGAGGGAATTAAATTAGGAAATGTGACACTTAAAGTAGTAAAGGAGTTTTGCTATTTGTGGAGTAAAATAACTGATGATGGTCGAAGTAGAGAGGATATAAAATGTAGACTGGCAATGGTAAGGAAATCATTTCTGAAGAAGAGAAATTTGTTAATGTCGAGTATAGATTTAAGTGTCAGGAAGTCGTTTTTGAAAGTATTTGTATGGAGTGTAGCCATGAATGGAAGTGAAACATGGATGATAACTAGTTTGGACAAGAAGAGAATAGAAGCTTTCGAAATGTGGTGCTACAGAAGAACGTTGAAGATTAGGTGGGTAGATCATGTAACTAATGAGGAGGTATTGAATAGGATTGGGGAGAAGAGAAGGTTGTGGCACAACTTGACTAGAAGAAGGGATCGGTTGGTAGGACATGTTTTGAGGCATCAAGGGATCACAAATTTAGCACTGGAGGGCAGCGTGGAGGGTAAAAATCGTAGAGGGAGACCAAGAGATGAATACACTAAGCAGATTCAGAAGGATGTAGGTTGCAGTAGGTACTGGGAGATGAAGAAGCTTGCACAGGATAGATTAGCATGGAGAGCTGCATCAAACCAGTCTCAGGACTGATGACCACAACAACAACAATTCACACTAATCTACAAAGTAAAATACACAGGTACAATTCACTTTTTTGGAGAAGTACATAAAAACAAATTAAACTGAACTACTGTGTATAAAATATAAACTGAACATCTGTGACAGCCGCTACATACTGACTTGCACCATAATTCAAAGGTACATGAAAGTAAAGGGTTATCATCGCACGAGGTTGTTTATGGGTAAAAGATGCCATCCCCATTGTAATTGTATAAACTATGTATCCTCTGATCAGAATTTTGCTAAGAGATTGAAATGCCTATGGTACCAGGTTCAGAAGATAAATACAAAAGCCCTCGAGTGGCAAGAGGGCACACAAAAAGGGAAAAATCAAACTACTCATGTATCACATTTGACAGAGGATAATGTTGACTAGCACCTATGTGCCATAGGGGAAAGGAAAAAAGTTTGTTGCATGGTATCAATGGCCATAGCAAGTAATGAAATGATGCCTCCAGTCAATGTAGAACAGCAATTTCTGAATTGTGCCATGGTTGTACATGTAGAGTGAGTCTGCCCATTTAAGGGTGCCCATGAAGCACTGCCTCATTTGCTGGCAGCTCCTTCACAAGCGAAGAGGGTTTGTGGTGGGGTGGGGGGGTGGGAGGGAGTGGTAAGGAAGAAAGGTAAGGTCAGGCAAAAGGAGCAAGATACCCCTGTGCTTACTGTGACATATCCATACACCCTAAAGTCATGAGATGACCTTGTGATCTGACTGTGAATCACTTTTCTTCTAAGACAAAATTCATATGTGAATTTTATCTATGTTTTCATGGCTTGGGCAATGCTAAACGGAATTGAATGGTTGGAGGAAACCTTCGAGAAACTGCAACTCTTGATCCACAATAAAATGATACTGAATGACTCTAAAGGGGAGTATCAACTATTATGGTTCTCTTTCGCATGGCTGCAGGGCCATGATGCCATGATATGGAACTGATTCCATGAGTCCAACAGAAGAGAGGCTTGATAGGCACAGGAGGTCAAGCAATAAAGACAATCTTCATATACTGTTGTTTTAATTGTATTTTATGATTTTATAGTCAAGATTACCACATATTCTTGGTTTTATAATGGTGTATTGAAATTTCTATTGAAACTAAGCTCACCTTGTGCATGTTTTGTCATGTGATAATATGTTGTTAAAGAGCTGTGGCAGACTTTTTGTTGCGTGCTGTTGAGTCCATTGGAAGTCACTATTTAATTGGAGGTTCATTCGTCAATATCCCCAGCATTTCTCCAACTCCACACTGATGTAGTGTAGCTGAAACTTTCCGTAGTAATTAGAATGACTAGAAAGATTAATATTTACATTCGAGTCTCACCTACTTGCTTAATTGAGTAGATAAAAAATTTACTCGCCAAGTGGTGGCAGAACACACACACAAAAGACTGTTGTGATTGGCAAGCATTTGGAGCCAGTGAATCCTTCTTCAGGCAGAAGAATTGAAGGGGAAGGAAGAGGGGTGAAGGAAAAGGACTGGAAATGTCCTTGAAAAGGGGTACATTTTGGGAAAGTCACTCAGAGTCAAGGGAGACTTATGATACAGGATGAGAGGGATGATGAGTTTTGATGAGAAGGATGATGAGCTTTGATGAGAAGGGTGATGAGTTTTGATGAGAAGGATGATGAGTCTTTCCCTCTCATCCCATACAGCAAGTCTCTCCTGATGTGAAGTTCTGGACGACTTTCCCAAACTGTACCCCTTTTCCTAGACCTCTCCAGTCCTTTTCCTTCACCCTTCTTCCTTCCCTTCAATCCTTCTGCCTGAAGAAGGATTCACTGGCTCCAAAAGCTTGCCAATCACAACAGTCTTTTATGTGTGTGTGTTCTGCTGCCGCATGCTGAGAAGATTTTTTATGTATCCAATTAAATAATTTCACCTAATTATCTATCAGAGATGAACTCTCATTTATTTCTTCCATGAATACAACTTTTACTCTTATTATTGAGTTGCAATATGTAATATTCACAATTACAAGTTCCCTTTATCTTTATCAGAACAAGAACAAAGTCAGAGTCATTAACATTACATTCAGCAACAGAGATAATAATAATCATGGATAATGGAATGACAATATTCACTTTTCTTATGCAAGGAGTAATGTCATTGGTTCCTACACACAGCACAGTATCTGATGTAGTTATTTCTGTAATAAAATGTGGTATTACATTTGCTACCATTGGTATGATAGACCAAGAGGTCTGAGGGATAATCGGTGGTACCTGATGCTGAAATCCGAGAACTTTTGAACCCACTAACTAAGCATTTACACCATGCCAGCAATTCTGCAACCATGACCTGGGTCCCGGGGCAATAACTGGCATTTCAAAATGCTTCAGTGGTACCTATCAGGTGGCATACATGACCTCAGCCACAACAAAATCTGCTTTGTCATGCAAAAAAGCTGTCCATCTGGCCAGGCTGGGCATTTTGCAACAGCCAGTCTTCAAATCAGTGTCCTCTGTTTATTGAGTGCTATTGTGAGGCCACCAACATTCTTCCACCCCCCATCCCAACAAGAGTACCAGCTGATGTCCAATTGCAGCATGGACAGGCTGGGAGTTGAGCTACATCAGCTCCAAGGCACTAGGGCCTGACAGTGCCAGCTGCCACCATCCAGCCACTGGTCCCAGGTCCTGACCATGGGCCGTCTGTCATCTATCACTGGGGCCACTTGCCAGCTCATTCTGTCTGCAGTTACAAGAGCAGAGGTGCTGCCACCTGGTACAGCACCAAGGCAGAACAAAGCATTGCGAGCAATATCGCCACCAAGCCATATTAATAAAACATGTTATTACATTGCTCAAGGATTATTGAAATCAGGATGTGCTTTAACACACAGATCAATGTATATCAAAGAAGAATATCATCTAATAATTAAAACTGTGAATTTCAGGGACAGTATCTCAACATAATACTATGATAGGAAAAAGTAATATATTTTGTAGAAGTTAACAAAAATAAAATGAAGCACTAGAAGATACTTATAATGTAAGTCAATATGTAAGCCAGTGTTTAGTATAACTGAGAATAGGGGACCCAGTATTATTGTTAGGAGTCCTGTGTAGTATGTAAACAATAGAAGGAGTAAAGTAGTTAACAGCATACAAACAAAACTGATATCATCACTTGGCATCCTTTATTGGATCTAATGAAACACCCTACAGTCCCCTCCCTTCCTGCCTCAAAAAAAGAGCCCATAGGCACACACAGCTGTTAGGTCCATGGGAAGCATTAACAGAAAATCGAGCACTAATTTCAATCTCATTTAGAGCTTTCAACAACTCGGTGACTCAACCATATGGCGAATCATATTTGAATGCCTTGTGTCTGTTCTTTTGAACATATCTGAAAGAACAGACACCACACAGAATCTGTACCTGTGATACATATTATGTAAATTTGAAGGTGGAGGGGGGGGGGGGGGGGGGGGGGGGGGGGAGAAAGGAAAGAAAAAGAAAAGGAAAGAAAAAGGAAAGGAAAGAAAAAGGAAAGGAAAGGGAAGGAACCAATGATATTACCTGCATTGGGACCATCTACATCTACATGGTTACTCTGCTATTCAAAATTAAGTGTATGGCAGGGGGTTCCTTTCCACTCCCGAACGGTACGCGGTAAAAACAAACGCTTAAATTTTTCTGTGCAAATCCTGATTTCTCTTATTTTATGGTGGTGATCACATCTTCCTATGTAGGCAGGTGCCAACATAATGTTTTCACAATAAGAGGAGAAAACTGGTGATTGAAATTTTATGAGAAGATCCCGTCACAACGTAAACACCTTTGTTTTAATGATTGCCACTCCAATTCACGTATCATGTCTGTGGTGCTATCTCCCCTATTTTGCGAGAATGCAAACTGAGCTGCCCTTCTTTGAACTTTTTTGATGTCATCCGCTAGTCCCACCTGATGTGGATCCCACACCACACAGCAATACTCCAGAACAGGGTGGACAAGGGTCTCTGTAGTAGATCTGTTGCACCTTCTAAGTGTTCTGCCAATGAATGGCAGTCTCTGATTTGCTCTACCCACAACATTATGTATGTGATCAATCCAATTTAGGTTACTTGTAATTGTACTCCCTAAGCATTTAGTTGAATTTACAGCCTTCAGATTTGTGACTTATCGCGTAATCAAAATTTAGTGGATTTCTTTTAGTACTCATGTGAATAACTTCACACTTTTCTTTACTCAGAGTCAACTGCCCTTTTTCACTCTACACAGGTATCTCATCTAAATCATTTTTCAATTCATTTTGGTCATTTGATGACTTGACAAGACGGTAAATGACAGCATCATGTGCAAATAATCTAAGAGGGCTACTCAAATTGTCTCCTATGTCATTAATATAGATCAGGAACAATAGAGGGCCTATAACACTTTGTTGGGGAGTGCTGGATATTACTTCTGTTTTACTCGATGACTTTCTGTCTATTACTATGAACTGTGATCTTTCTGACAGGAAATCATGAATCCAGTCACACAACTGAGGCTATATTCCATAGGCACACAGTTTGGTTAGAAGACGCTTGTGAGGAACGGTGTCAAAAGCATTCTGGAAATCTAAAAATATGGAATCAATTTGACATCCCCTGTCGATAGCACTCATTACTTCATGAGAATAAAGAGCTAGTTGTGTTTCACAAGAACAGTGTTTCCTGAATCCATGCTGACTATGTTCAATAATTTTCGTTTTCTTCAAGGTAATTCAAAATGTTCGAATGCGGTATATGTTCCAAAACCCTACTGCAAATTGACATACGGGCCTGTAATTCAGCGGATTACTCCTATTTCCCTTTTTGGGCATTGGTGTGACTTGAGCAATTTTCCAGTCTTTAGGCGTGGAACTTTCTGTGAGCGAGCAGTTGTATATAATTGCTAAATATGGAGCTATTGCATCAGCATACTCTGAAAGGAACCTGACTGGTATACAATCTGGACCAGAGGCCTTGCCTTTGTTAAGTGATTTAAGCTGCTTTGCTACACTGAGGAAACCTACTTCTATGTTTC
The DNA here is from genome assembly GCF_023864345.2 of Schistocerca serialis cubense. Taxonomy (NCBI): domain Eukaryota; kingdom Metazoa; phylum Arthropoda; class Insecta; order Orthoptera; family Acrididae; genus Schistocerca; species Schistocerca serialis. The sequence continues at coordinate 45,948,084 of NC_064644.1, forward strand.
TCAACTTCGCAGTTGTTCTTGCAGGAATATTTACTTTGTCTTCTTTTGTGAAGGAGTTTCAGAAAACCATGTTTAATAACTCTGCTTTAGTGTCACTGTCAACAGTGACTTCACCATTGTTATCATGCAGTGAAGGTACTGATTGTTTTGCAGAATCAGCTGTAATGAATGAAAATGTGTGCTGGACCAAGATTCAAACACGACATCTGCTTACTAGGCAGTTGCATTAACCACTGTGCCAAACAGCCAAAGCGTTTATCACAGATGCACGGATTACATCAGTATGCTCCCTGGCTGACTCACATTCCCACCTACCACTACCTATCTGTAGTCCCCATCCATGTCTTCCATGATCACTAACAACTACTTCTCATTTGAAGAGAAGATACGTAAACAAATCTGCAGCGCAGTCATGCGCACCCACATGGCACCCTCCTATCCCAACCTTTTTATGGGTCATCTAGAAGAGACCTTCCTAGCCTCCCAAAATACCAAACACCTAGTTTGGTTCTGGTTCACTGATTATATCTTCATGATCTGGACTTAGGACCAAGACACCCTATCTTTGTTTCTTCAAAACCACAACACCTTCTCTCCTATATGCTTCATGTGGTTCTCCTCAACTAAATGTGCCACCTTCCAAGATGTTGAACTACTCCTCTCTGATGGCTTCATCTGCACCTCTGTTCACATTTAACACACCAACCACCAACAGTACCTGTATTTTGACACCTCTCATCCCTTTCACACCAAAAAATCTGCCCCATACAGCCTGGCCACACAGGGATGGTGTATTTGTAGTGACAAAAACTCCCTTGCTGAGTGTCTCACCAAGCTTTCACAGACAGGCACTATCCCCCAGACATAGTCTGCAAACAGATCTCCCATGCCACTTCCCCTCACACCCCAATCCTCCTCCTCCCCCCCCCCCCCTCCAAGAACTAGCCACAAAGGAGTGTCCCCTTCATCACCCAATAGCACCCCGGACTGGAACGACTGAACCACATCCTTCGCCAGGGCTTTAATTACCTATCAGCATCCCATGAAATGAGGGACATCTTACCTGAGATACTTCCCACCCCTCCTAAAAGCAGTGTTCCATTGCCCACCCAGCCTCGACAACATCCTAGTCCATCCATATGCCATTCAGAATCCTGATCCCTTGCCACCAGGATCACATCCCTGTGCAAGACTCAGTGCAAAATCTGCCTAACCCACCCAAATAGCACTTCCTACTCCAGTCCTCGCACAGGTTTATCCTACTCTATCAGGGGCCTGGCCACCTGTAAAAGCAGCATGTTATTTACCAGCTCTGCTACAATCATTGCATAGCTTTTTATAATGGTATAACTACCAACCAGCTGTCCACCACAATAAATGGCCACCTCCAAACTGTGGACAAGATCAGAGTAGACCACCCTGTGGCACAACATGCAGCTGAACACAACACACTTGATATCAATGGCTGCTTCACTACCCGAGCCATCTGGATTCTTCCCTCAATCACCATCTGAACTGCGCAGATAGGAGTTATCCGTACAACACATTCTCCACTCACATAATTATCCCAGCCTCAACCTACAGTAACGTACTATCCCCATACCTTCCACCGAACTGTTTCCACCACCTCTGTCCTCTCACCTCCCACCCTGTTTATTTGCAGCTCTCTGCCAATGCACCTGTCCATCTTTCTCCACTCCTCTCCTTCTTTGCTCCTTTTTTCCCCACCTCCATGTCCCACAAACTCCTGACACTGCACCTGTTGGCAGTCTAGTCCCTAAATACTCCACTGGACAGCATTCGTCTCCCTCACCACCCACACACTACTATCCCGTACCCTTCCCTGCCCCCTCCAGATTGCTGCTTGCATCCCACATGATAGTTGCATTCCAGCCTGAGGTACCGGAGTTAGCGGTCATGTGTGCATGAGATGTGCTTGCTTGTGTGTGTGAGTAACATGTGTCTCTCTTTTACTGATGAAGGCTATGGCTGCAACCTTTATGTAAGTATCTTTTAATTGTGACTGCCTGCAACATGATGTGTCCTCTTTATGGTAAGTAACAATCTGTCTTTTCCTACATTGTTGAATCTGAATTTGTAATAACAATAAACAATGTCGAAGTCAGAGAGAAGGGGGAAGAGGTGATGGGCAGGAAGGGGTGGAAGAAGAAATGGAAATAGAGAGGGGGGAAGGAGGAGATGGACAGATGAGATGTCCAGCTCCCAACCTTAATATTGAATGGCCGGACACAGTTCCCTTACTTACCTCTTCCAAATGCAGGTAGTTATCACAGTTCCACCCAGGCCATGTTATATTTCACCCCTCTTACTCGCGTGCTCCATATTTTTCTTTACCTCAGTTACTATAATTTATCTTGTCGTGTTCAAAAAATTGTTTTGTATAGTCATAGCTGCTTTACTTACCTTCTTAATCTCACTAATATATTGTATCTGTTTGTAATTGAGGACCTATTACAGACAAGATTATTTTGTTCAGCCACACCTATGGAACTTGTCACCAAAGTTTATTGTTAAATTTATTTTCTTCTGTGAACAATTGTTGTAATTTGTGTATAGTTCATTAGTTAACATATCACATATTTTATCTTAGTGAAATAATCTTACATCACGTTTACAATGAAATAATTCTTCTCATTTTATTCCTAAATCTAACATTAACATTTTCACCTCTGAAAATGGAGATACTTTGTCAATGCACTAGTTTAAAATCTTTGATCCAACTAAGTCTCTCTGCACCACATATTTATCTATATACCTGGTGCTGGCATAACATCAAAAAGTCAATTTATGAAATTAATGATAAATGTTATAGAATATTACACGAGTATTCTGTGTGTTTTCATTCGTAGTGGATAGGATGTCTTGGTCCTGAGTCCAGGTAATGAAGATATCATCAATGAACCTGAACCAGGCTAGGGATTCGGAGGCTAGATGGCCCATAACCATATTGACGTTGGAGAGTGCCTTGTGGGTGCCCATGGCTGTGCTATGGATCTGTTTATAAACCTTCCCTTCAAATAAATCCACAGCACAGCCATAGGTATCCTATGCTGACTTGTTCATGGGCCATCTAGAGGAAACCTTTCTAACCTCCCAATACTCTCAATCCCTAGTCTAGTTCAGGTTTGTTGGTGATATCTTCATGATCTGACCTCAGGGCCAAGACACCCTTCACAAGCTCAACAACTTTTCTCCCATACACTTCACCCGGTCTTCCTGAACGTTGACCCCCATCTCTCTGAAGCCTCCATCCACATCTCTGTTCACATTAAACCCACCACCCACCAACAGTACCAGCATTTTGGCAGCCACCATCCCTTCCATACCAAAAAGATTGCTCCCATACAGCCTACCCACCCCACATGTGGATGACATGCCTCACTGATGAGAATTTCTTGCCCAGTACACTAAAGGCCTCAAAAATGCCTTCAAAGACAAGCAATCCCCCCCCCCCCTCCTCCCCAAACTAGTCCACAAACAGATTTCACATGTTGTATCCTCACACATCTCCATTTCTTCCCCAACCCCCAAGAATCAACTACAAAGGAGTTCCTCCTCATTACCAATTATCACCCTAGGCTGGAACAACTGAATCATTTCCTTTGCCATCTACATCTACATCTACATCTACATGGATACTCTACAAATCACATTTAAGTGCCTGGCAGAGGGTTCATCAAACCACCTTCACAATTCTCTGTTATTCCAATCTCGTATAGTGCGCGGAAAGAACGAACACCTTTATCTTTCCGTACGAGCTCCGATTTCCCTCATTTTATTGTGGTGATCATTTCTCTCTATGTAGGTCGGTGTCAACAAAATATTGTTGCATTCTGAGGAGAAAGTTGGTGATTGGAATTCTGTGAGAAGATTCCGTCGCAATGAAAAATGCCTTTCTTTTAATGATGTCCAGCCCAAATCCTGTATCATTCCTGTGACACTCTCTCCCATATTTCACGATAATACAAAATGTGCTGCCCTTCTTTGAACTTTTTTGATGTACTCCATCAGTCCTATCTGGTAAGGATCCCACACTGCGCAGCAGTATTCTAAAAGAGGACGGACAAGCATAGTGCAGGCAGTCTCCTGTTACATTTTCTAAGTGTCCTGCCAATAAACGCAGTCTTTGGTTAACCTTCCCCACAACATTTTCTATGTGTTCTTTCCTATTTAGGTTGTTTGTAATTGTAATACCTAGGTATTTAGTTGAATTTATGGCTTTTTGATTAGACTGATTTATTGTGTAACCAAAGTTTAACGAATTCCTTTTAGCATTCATATGGATGACCTCACACTTTTCATTATTTAGGGTCAACTGCCAATTTTCACACCATTCAGATATCTTTTCTAAATCATTTTGCAATTTGTTTTGATCTTCTGATGACTTTATTAGTCAATAAACAACAGCGTCCTCTGCAAACAAATGAAGACGGCTGCTCAGGTTGTCTCCCAAATCGTTTATATTGATAAGGAACAGCAAAGAGCCTATAACACTAACTTGGGGAACGCCAGAAATCACTTCTATTTTACTCGATGACTTTCCATCAATTACTACGAACTGTGACCCCTCTGACAGGAAAACACAAATCCAGTCACATAACTGAGACGGTATTCCATAAGCACGCAATTTCACTACAAGCCGCTTGTGTGGTACAGTGTCAAAAGCCTTCCAGAAATCCAGAAATATGGAATCGATCTGAAATCCCTTGTCAATAGCACTCAACACTTCATGAATAAAGAGCTAGTTGTGTTTCACAGGAATGATGTTTTCTGAACCCATGTTGACTGTGTGTCAATAGACAGTTTTCTTCTAGGTAATTCATAATGTTTGAACACAATATATGTTCCAAAATCCTGCTGCATATCAACGTGAACGATATGGACCTGTAATTTAGTGGATTACTTCTACTACCTTTCTTGAATATTGGTGTGACCGGTGCAACTTTCCAGTCTTTGGGTACGGATCATTCGTCAAGTGATCAGTTGTATATGATTTTTAAGTATGGAGCTAATGCATCAGCATACTCAGAAAGGAACCTAATTGGTTATACAGTCTGGACCAGAAGACTTGCTTTTATTAAGTGATTTAAGTTGCTTCACTACTCTGAGGATATTTACTTCTACGTTACTCAGGTTGGCAGCTGTCCTCGATTCGAATTCTGGAATATTTACTTCATCTTCTTTTGTGAAGGCATTTTGGAAGGCTGTGTTTAGTAACTCTGCTTTGGCAGCACTGTCTTCGATAGTATCTCCATTGCTATTGTGCAGAGAAGGCATTGATTCTTTCTTGCTGCTATCATACTTCACATACAACCAGAATCTTTTTGGATTTTCTGCCAGGTTTCGAGACAAAGTTTCATTGTGGAAACTGTTATAAGCATCACGCATTGAAGCCCGTGCTAAATTTTGGGCTTCTGTAAGAGATCGCCAATCTTGGGGATTTTGCATCTGTTTAAATTTGGCATGTTTGTTTCATTGTTTCTGCAACAGTGTTCCAACCCGTTTTGTGTACCAAGGAGGATCATCTCCATCATTTGTTAATTTATTTGGTATAAATCTCTCAATTGCTGCTGATACTATTTCTTTGAATTCAAGCCACATTTGGTCTACACTTATATTATTAATTTGGAATGAGTGGAGATTGTCTCTCTGGAAGGTGTCAAGTGAATTTTTATCTGCTTTTTTGAATAGGTATATTTTTTGCTTATTTTTGGAGGATTTAGGGATTACAGTATTCAATCTCACTATGACAATCCTGTATTCACTAATCCCTGTATTGGTTTTGATGCTCATTATTAACTCAGGATTATTTGTTGCTTAAGAGGTCAAGTGTGTTTTCACAACCGTTAACTACTGGTGTGGGCTCATGAACTAACTGCTCAAAATAATTTTCAGAGAATGCATTTAGCACAATTTCAGATGATATTTTATGCTTACCTCCAGAATTAAACATGTAGTTTCACCAACATATTGAGGGTATGTTAAAGTCACCACCAGCTATTATCATATGAGTCAGGTACGTGTTTGAAATCAAACTCAAGTTTTCTTTGAACCGCCGGCCGAAGTGGCCGTGCAGTTAAAGGCGCTGCAGCCTGGAACCGCAAGACCTCTACAGTCGCAGGTTCGAATCCTGCCTCGGGCATGGATGTTTGTGATGTCTTTAGGTTAGTTAGGTTTAACTAGTTCTAAGTTCTCGGGGACTAATGACCTCAGAAGTTGAGTCCCATAGCGCTCAGAGCCATTTGAACCATTTTTTTTTCTTTGAACCTTTCAGCAACTGTATCATCTGAATTGGGAGGTCAGTAAAAGGATCCTATTATTATTTTATTCCGGTTGCCAACAATGACCTCTGCCCATACTAACTCACAGGGAGAATCTACTTCAATTTTGCAACAAGTAAAACTACTTCTAACAGCAACAAACATGCCACCACCAACTGTGTTTAGGTTATCCTTTCGGAACACCATTAGGTTCTTCGCAAAAATTTCAGCTGTGCTTTCCGGCTTTAGCCAGCTTTCAGTGCCTATAACGATTTGAGCATCAGTGCTTTCTATTAGTGCTTGGAGCTCTGGTACTTTCCCAACACAGCTACGACAATTTACAACTGTTATACCAATGGTCCCTGTATCTACTTTCTTCCTGTGTTTGGCCAGCACCCTTTGTGACTGAAGCCCTTCTTGTGTTTCCCGAGACCCTCTAACCTAAAAAACCGCCCAGTCCATGCCACACAGTCCCTGCTACCAGTGTAGCTGCCTTCTGCATATAGTGGACACCTGACCTATTCAGCGGAACCCAAAACCCAACCGCCCTTTGGCGCAAGTCGAGGAATCTGCAGCCTACACACTCGCAGAACAGTCTGAGCCTCTGATTCAGACCCTCCACTTGGCTCTGTACCAGAGGTCTGCAATTGGTCCTGTAGACTATGCTGCAAATGGTCAGTTCTGCTTTCATCTTTCAAGCATGACTGGCAGCCTTTACCACTTCTGTTAGCCGCTCGAAACCAGAGAGAATCTCTTCTGACCCAAAGTGACACACATCATTGGTACTGACGTGAGCAATCACCTGCAGTTGGCTGCACCCTGTGCTCTTCATGGCATCCGGGAGGACCCTTTCCACATCTGGAATGACACCACCCAGTATGGTTTTATTTCCCTTCTTTTCAGCCAAGTCCCTAAGGGGTCCCATAACGTGCCTAATGTTGGAGCTCCCAACTACCAATAATCCCAACCCTCTGCCAGGGCTTTGCTTACCTCTCATCCAACCCAAGATCCTTCTCACCTCTTGTAAAGTGATGTTCTGTCACCCACCCAACCTACAAAGCATCCTAGTCCATCCCTATGCAACTCCCACTCTCAGCCCCTTGCCACAGGGATCATATCCCTGTGGCAGACCAGGGTTCAAGGCCTACCAAACCCATCCACCCAGCACTTCCTACTCCAGTCCTGTCTCAGGCTTATCCTATCCCATCAGAGGCTAGGCCATCTGTGAAAGCAGCCATCATACACCAACTTCGCTGCAAATACTGTGCAGCCTTTTATGTTGGTATGACTACCAGTCAGCTGTCTGCAAGGATGAATGGCCACCACCAAACAAAGCTAACCATCCTTTGACACAACATGCAGCTGAGCTCAACAAGCTCAGTTTCAATGGCTGCTTCACAACTCAAGCCATGTGGATGCTTCCCTTCCCTGCCAATTTCTCTGAACTATGCGAGAGGGAGTTAACCTCAATCTCAGGTAACTCACTGTTACCGCACCCTCCATCCAACACTTTCCCCATCCCTAGTCCTGTCAGTCCCTCCCAATTCACGTCTCAAAAACACTTTCACTATGTGCCACCTCCCGCAGGTAGCTACTGTCATGCCAACCCATATACCCGCCACCCTACCTGTTAAATTTACTAGCAAGTACTATGGTTTGTCTTTGATAATTTTCAAGATTTCTTTGATACTGTTCCTGGAATTTGCTACCTGTTTGTCATTTTTTTCCTTTCTTTGATTGTGGTATCACTTCTGTGAGTCTTCAAATATAGTGTTTAAAACAGTTAATAAAAACAAGATTTGTAGTTTGCTTTGAGTATTCATGTAATCTCCTTTTATCCTGGCACAATACTTTTATTCCTGCTGTGATCCACTTGTCTGAACAGTGTACACAGTGTATTACTGATGTTTGCTTGAGAAAAGATGTTTCAAAAAAATGTTTGTATGTCGCCATAAATTTATCAGACTTGTCATCTGTATTGTCCGAACTGTAAACAGCAGTCCAGTTTGCTCTTCTCAAGAGAATATGTTTCTACAAGAGTGACTTATCATTTGACACTGCCAACCTCCTCCCCTTTTTTAACTTGTACACTTTCAGTCATATAAGTTTTTGCTGCTAGTATATTGTGAGAAATGTTGTATACAAATCTTGCACTTAAGCACCTCTGGTTCCCACCTCAACTTGGAAACCAAAGTGGCTGCTTCTAATCGTGATATGCCCTGTATAGAAATCTCAAAACAAACAAACGTGGGCGCGCACACACACACACACACACACACACACACACACACACACACACCATATATATGTTAATTGGATATATTAATATAATAGATAAAAAATCTACTCACCAAGCAGTAGCAGAACACACACATAAAAGGTTATAATTAGGCAAGCTTTCAGAGTCAGTGGCTCCTCCTTTAGGCAGAGGGGTTGAAGGGGAAGGAAGAGGGGTGAAGAAAAAGGACTGGAGAGATCTAGGAGAAGGGGTACAATTTGGGGAAGTCACCCTGAACTATGGGTCAGGGGAGACTTAACAGACAGGATGAGAAGAAAAGACTGATTGTTGGGGACTGCATCAGATGAAATTTGAAAACCTGAGCAGTTATTACCCTGTCTTCCACCTTTAAGCTCTCAGGCTTTCAAATCATGTCCGATGCAGTTCTCAACAATCAGTCTTCCCTTGACCTGCAATTCTGGGTGACTTTCCCAAAATTTACTCCTTTCCCTAGACTTCTTACGGCCTTTTCCTTCACCCCTCTTCCTTCCCCTTCTACCTGAAGAAGGAGCCACTGGTTCTAAAAGCTTGCCTAATTATAATCTTCTTTTATGTGTGTGTTCTGCCGCCACTTGGCAAGTAAATTTTTTATGTACCCAGTTAATTTATTTTTAAAAAATTGATTGTTTTCATTGTGTGTGTGTGTGTGTGTGTGTGTGTGTGTGTGTGTGTGTGTGTGTGTGTGTGTGTGTGTGTTTTGGGGGGGGGGGGGGAGGGGGGGGGGCTACGTGCATGCGTTATTTGTATAAGAACTACGTAAGATAAGAATAATGGGGGAAAAAAAGATACAACAAATTCATGATGCAGACAGGTATGTGCTGTTTATCTAGAGAGATGAATCACATGACTTCTCTAATAATACACATCAGTTTTTAATTATATGGAACAATTTACAAACTAGACATGTACTGTGATGCTTACATACTCCATCCTCTTTGGCTGTTTTGTTATTGGTCAACCTGATTATGTTTTTGTAATAATTTTTGTTGCCTGATCTCACTGAGCAAAAACTATTTTTAGTGAATATACTTTAAGACATGTTTTAAATTTAAACAGATCCTTTATATTTTTTATCTCTTTTGGTTGTTCCTTATGTAGCTTGACACCTTGGTAAAACATACTTATTTGCATTTTAACTTTAGTCTTTCTGTCAAGGTACAAGTAAACACTCTATCTGGTTTGCTGATCAAGTATGGGGCTGTTTTGCTATACATTGCTCATCGTGTTTCCATATGAAAACTGTAATTTTAAAGATGTATTTACTTGTAACTATTAAAATACCTATGCCATAATTGATGATAGAATGCATTTTTGCAAAGTATGTTGTTATAGCCACGGAGCACTACACACTGTTGTTGATATTTGTAGGATATAGCAGACTGTGGTAATTCTTTTTCTAACTACTCCAATATGTTCATTCCATTTTAATTACTGATGAAAGTATGTAACTGAAATGTTTTACTAGCTACACACTCTATTGTCTCATTATGGCGTCACATTTTTGTTTACATAGAAGTTCATATTATTACCTTTTCCATATTATGAGTTACCTTATTGTGACTGCCATGATCATCGTGTCAGCTTTGATTCCTAATATTTGTGGAGTGCTGTTTGTAACCTCCTCCCATGAACCATGGACATTGCCATCAGTGTGTGTGTGTTGGGGGAGGGGGGGCACTTGCATAGCTCAGTAATACAGACAGCCGTACAGCAGGTGCAACCACAGTGGAGGCGAGACAAACGTATGTGTATGGCCCCTGATAAGGGGCAGTAGCCTTATCAATGGATTCAGGGGAAACAGCTGCTACTGAAGATGGCTGAAAGCAAGGGAAAACTACAGCCATAATTTTTCCCGAGGGCATGCAGCTCTACTATATGGTTAAATAGTGATGGAATCCTCCTGGGTAAACAATTCTGGTGGTAAAATAGTCACCCATTCAGATCTCCTTGGGCGGACTACGCAGGAGGATGTCATAATTAGGAGAAGCAAAACTGTCGTTCTACACATTGGAGGTGTGGAATGTTAGATCACTTAATCAGACAGGAAGGTTAGAAAATTTACAGACGGAAATGGATAGGCTACAGTTAGAAATTGTAGGAATTAGTGAAGTTTGGTGGCAGGTGGAACAGACCTTCTGGTCAGGTGAATACAGGGTTATAAATACAAAATCTAATAGGGGTAATGCTGGTGTAGGTTTAATAGTGATTAAGAAAATAGGAATGTGGGTACACTATTGTGAACAGCATAGTGAATGCGTTATTGTAGCCAAGATAGACATGAATACCACAGTAGTAAAAGTTTACAAGCCAACTATCCCCACTGACATTGAAGATATTGAAGAAATGTATGATGAAATAAAAGAAATCATTCACATAGTTAACGGAGATGAAAACTTATTAGTGATAGATGACTGAAATTCGATAGTAGGAAAAGGAAGAGAAGGAAAAATTGTAGGTGAATATGGACTGGGGGAAAGGAATGAAAGAGGCAACCACCTGGAAGAATTTTACTCAGAGCACAGTTTAATTATCGCTAACAACCTTGTTTAAAAATCATGAAAGGAGGCTGTACATGTGGAAGAGACCTGGAAACACTGGAAGGTTTCAGCCTGATTATATAATGGTTAGATATGGACTCTCTCCACAATTTATTGTTTATGAACTATAGATTATAACTGAAGAAATTGAAAAAGATAGGAAAGTGAGGAGATAGAACCTGCATAAGTTGAAAGAACCAGATGATGTTGAGAATTTCAGAGGGAGCATGAGGCAATGATTGACTAGAACAGGGAAAGGAATACAGCGGAAGACAAATGGGTAACTTTGAGAAATGAAATAGTGAAGACAGTTAAGGGTCAAATAGGTAGGACGACAAGGCAAAATAGAAATCCTTTGATGGCACTGGAGATATTAAAATTAATTGATGAAAGTGGAAAATATAAAAATGCAGTAAATGAAGCAGGCAAAAGCAAATACAAACATCTAAAAAATCTGACAGGAATTGCAAAATGGCTAAGCTGGAATGGCTAGAGGACAACTGTAAGGATTTAAAATCATATATCAATAGGGGAAAGATAGACACTACCTACTGGAGAATTAAAGAGGCCTTTGAAGAAAAGAGAAGCAGCTGTATGAACATCAAGAGCTCAGATGGAAAACATGTCCTAAGCAAAGAAGGAAAGGCTGACAGATGGAAGGAGTATATAGAGGATCTACACAAGGGAGATGAACTTACAGCAATATTATTGAAAGGGAAGACGATGTAGATGAAGATGAGGTGGGAGACATGATACGGCACAACGAATTTGATAGAACACTGAAAAATCAAAGTTGCAACAAGGCACTGGGAGTTGACAACATTATGTTATAACTACTGATAGCTGTGGGAGAAACAGCCATGACAAAACTCTTCCATCTGGTGTGCAAGACGTATGAGAGAGGTGAAATACCCACAGACTTCAAGAAGAATATAATAATTCTTATATGAAAAAAAGCAGGTGCTGATAGATGTGAATATTACTGAACGGTGGGATTAATAAATCATCACTGCAAAATGCTAACATGAATTCTTTACAGAAGAATGGAAAAACTGGTAGAAGCCAACCTCAGAAAAGAGCAGTTTGGGTTCTGTAGAAATGTAGGAACACATTAAGCAATACTATCCCTACGACTTCTCTTAGAAGGTAAGTTAAGGAAAGGCAAAACTACGTTTATGGGATTTGTAGACTTAGAGAAAGTTTTTGCAAGTATTGACTGGGATACACTTTCAGAAATTCTGAAGGTAGCAGGATAAAATACAGGAAGCAAAAGCATATTTACAACTTGTACAGAAACCAGATGGAAGTAATAATAGTCAAGGGGTATGAAAGAGAAGTGGTTGAGAAGACAGTGCGTCAGGGCTGTATGCTGTCTCAGATGTTGTTCAATCTGTACATTGTGCAAGCAATGAAGGAAGCTAAAGAAAAATCCAGGGAGAAGAAATAGAAACTTTGAGGTTTGATGATGATATGGTAATTCTGTCAGAGACAGCAAATGGCTTAGAAGAACAGTTGAACAGAATGGGTAGTGTCTTGAAAGGAGGATTTAAGTTGAATATCAACAAAAGCAAAACAAGGATAATGGAATGTAGTCTAATTAAATCAGGTGATGCTAAGGGAATTAGATTAGGAAATGTGACACTTAAAGTAACAGAAGAGTTTTGCTATTTGGGCAGCAAAACAATTTATGCCAGCTGAAGTAGAAGAGTACAAAATCTACACTGACAATGGCAAGAAAAGTGTTTCTGAATAATAGAAATTTGTTAACATTGAATGTAGATTTCAGTGTCAGGAAGTCTTTTCTCGATGTATTTGTATGGAGTGTAGCGATGTATGGAAGTGAAACATGGACAATGATACAGCCACCAGAAGAGAATGATTTATTGGGTGCATCATGGTGTTTTGTATGGAGAAGTATTGTATAAATACAGTGGATGGGGGGTGGGGGTGGGGGGGGGGGTGGAGGGGAGGGTGAGAGAATGATATCCATCAGTTTAGATAACTTTAGCACTAATGGGGTGAAGCTAACCAAAGGATTGTTGGTAGTGAGTTTAGACCTTATGGACAAAAATGATTTGGGCACATCACACATGGGCCATAATCATACACAAGGTGCCACTAGAACCACTTTATGTGAGAAGGCAGAGCATTTGATGGGAACAGAGAGAGTAGAGATGGAACAACTATTACTGGAATTCAAGGAACTATTTAATCCTCAGAGCCCACTGCCAGTGTAGCCCATGTATCGGCAACCATAATGTATGTCTTGGAATCTATAGCCAATAATGGAGGACTTAATTAATTGACAACTGAATGATGGCTTATTAGAGGAGAGCACTAGCCTTTGATAGGCAGCAGTTGTCATGACACTGAAAACACCAGTGGATGGACAAAACAATATATATTTAACTGTGATAATTGACATCTGACCATTGAAATAGTAACAGATGCATACCCAATAACTAACTATGGATACATTTGACAACTTGCAGTAGTGCCAGTGCTTCTCTACGATAAATTTGAGTAGCTAGTATCATCAATTGAGGTTCATCAATTGAAGCAGTTTCAGGGAGTGGACAAAAGCTTTGTTTTAGTCGACTTGGGCCATTACCAGTATCGATAAATACCATTTGGGTTGAAAAATGCATTGGCCATGTTTCAGTGGTTGATGGACAGATTATTGAGGGGTTTGGAACCACAGCAATATATGATGTACATTGATAATATAATTGTGTTTTCGAGGGATATGAATTAACAGATATGGCAGTTGAGGGAAGTGTGTAAGAAATTATATGCTGCATGCCATACATAAGTATGGAAAAGTGTCATTTTGCTCAGGAAGAAATGAGATATTTAGGACGTGTGATTAGTCACAAAGGGATAAAGACTGACCTGAAATTAGTACATGTGGTGCGGGATTTTCCATCTCACTGCACAACTAACAAATTACAGACATTTTTGGGCATAGTCAATTACTATAGAAAATTCGTGAAGGGCTTTGCAGACATTACACATTATGGGAATGGGATCAGTAATTGGCATATAGAAAACTTAATCCCCATATATGTCGTAGCTTGTATGTATTTACACTTGACACTGCGTCCATACAGAATGAAGTATAACAAAGAACTTTCTAAAGTAAAGTTAAGATGGAGGCTCAACAGAGTGCTTAGAGTTCACAGATATTAAGTTTCATGGTTGATATGAACTATCGACGCCACAACATCTACTTATGCAATTACTGTAAAATTGGGTAAAATTTCAATGGACAGCATAGTGTTGAACCTTGTTTGATAGGCTGAAAGAGGATGTGACATTGATCCAGTATTGATCTTTCCAGATTATGAGAAGGAGTTTGTACTGTCATGTGGCGCTTCCAACCAGGCATTGGGATATGTTTTGAATCAGGTAAAACATGGCGAAGAACATACTGTAGCTCATGCCTCATGACAACTGAATAATGCTGAGAGGAATTTCTGCACAGTAGAGAACACAATATTGAACCTGATGTATTGGGTTACATATCTTAGATGTTATCTGTATGGTAAACAATTCAAGGTGGTAACTAGTCACTGGCATTAAAGTGATTGTTAGGGTTGAAGGTTCCATCAAGCAGACTCACGAAGTGGGTGTTGAGACTAAGTGAGTTTGAGTTTGAAGTATTCCATAAACTAGGCAGGAAGCATGGAAATATAGATGGCTTGAGCAGGAATGCTACAGTAGAATGGTCACTAGGTCACAGTTTAGTAGAGTGACAGGCATCACAGGCTGCTGATGCAGACTGCAAGACGTTTATAACACAGCCACAGTTCATTGTGCATGATGGGTTGTTACGTAGGCCAGTGAGACTGGAACTGTGCACCATGCTACCTGCTAAGCTAAAGGAAGAGTACTGCAGAAAGCCTGGGGGACGTATGATGATGGGTCAAGAGTGGCAGAATGTTTCAGATGGAGGACAAGGAAAAGGGATGTAGACCAGTATGTGTAGAACTGAGTACCATATTCAAAGTGAGCGTATCAGAGCCATTAAGCCCCTATTACATGATACATCTAAACTGTGCACCTATGCACCAGCACCCCAGTCGTGCGAATCTGTAACTGGTTTCTGTTAACCTATTACACCATCCACGTGGGATATACCTGACACATATGCACAGTAGACAGTAGTAATGTGCAAAACACAAATAGAACAGTCTGATCTCTTGTAAAGTCATTCGTTCTACCACACGAAACACTAGGGGAACGTGTGATATATTGTAACGTCTTTTGTTCAAATTATTTATGTAAGCTCAAGGTTCCCATTTAATAAGAAGTTGTTTTTATCATTATTTATTAAGTAACTGTTATTCTCTTATGTAGGTTACTACTGTTCTGAATTACGGACTCGACAGTTAGTTTTATACTACGACACTTGGTTACAGGGGTATGTGTATATCTAAATTATATTTATACAGCGTTTTGCACATGGAGGACCCACTTGTTTTTGGAGCTATTGACCCAGTAGTGACAGTAAATCTTTGGATTAGGGCAGAACAATGACAAAAATGAAAAGCCAGATGCTGTTGGGTTCTAACCTGGCTGAAAAGAAAGGATGAGGGCAGGGGCATATATTCATCGATGATGAAAGAACTAAGGCCCAAAGATCAGCAAGGATTTCAGAATTTTGAGAGGATGTACAGGGCCTGTTTCAAGAAGCTGCTGTCTATGATAAAAGATTGAATTAGCAGGTGTGACATAGTCATGAGTGAAGCTTTCTTGCCTTCTCGAAAGTAAGAATTAAATCATATGTTTATATGTGTTGTGATCATACCAGCCTAGATCACTGATAAAATACTGGTAAACACCCTGTTATCCTGCAGGCTGGTTGTAATGTTACTTTTCCTGGTGACTGGGGAATCTTTTACAAGACTGGCTTTTAGCCACAGAATAGCACAGCCCACCATTTCAAAAGCTTTTGTGGATGTATGCATTGCAATTTTCAACACTTTAAATGACCAGTACTCATTACATGTGCTATTTTTCCGAGTTTGGAATATACAGGGGATAGGCAAAGTAATGTGAACAGTGGTATTAAGGGGATGGTTGTGTTTGATGGTCAACAATGCAGGTAAGGCACGTGTTGCACTGGACTGTGCGTGTTCAGTAGAGACTAGGCATCATTGCAGGTTGTTTATGAGTAGAGCACACTTCGTATTTGCATTCAGAGGCCAAGGTTGGCATGCAATGAAAGACCTAAACGAGTTACAAAGAGAGCAGATTGTGGGGGCCCAATAAGCTGGAGCATCAGTAACCAAGACAGTCAATTTACTGAATATTACAAAAGCAACTGTTTTGACAGTTGTGACAGCCTACACAAAGCATGGAAAGACATCATTATGTAAATGTAATAGTGAGTGCAAATCAAAACTAAATGACAGACATTGTTGTACACTAACACGAATTGTGTCAAAACAACACAAAACTATGGCAGCTAAAGTGACTTCAGAGCTCAATAGCTATCTTCAAGACCCCATATCTATCGACACTGTCCACTGAGAACTCCATAAAGCAAATATTCTTGGACAAGCTGCTATAATGAAACCATTAGTGATGACAACCAATGCAAAGCAGTGTAAAACATGGTGTCAGGAGCATAAATCCTTGATGACTGATCAGTGGAAACACATCATAGGTCCGACGAGTCAACGTTTTTGTTATTTCCAACATTGGGCTGGGCTTATGTCTGGAGAACGCCAAAAGAAGCCTACAATCCTGGCTGCCTTATTCCAACTGTGAAGCATGGAGATGAAAGTGTGATGGTGTGGGCAGCCATATCATGGTATTCTGCTGGTCTCATCATTACTCTCTATGGCCATGTTGCAGGCAATGATTATGTGAACTTTTTAGGGATCAGGTGCACCCTATGATCCAAATGTTGTTCCCCAACAATGATGCCACATTTCAGTACGATTATGCACACAGCCATGACAGTATAATCATGGTGTGAGGAGCATGCAACTGAACTGCAGAATCTTCCCTGGCCAGCACAGTCCCCGGACTTCAACATTATTGAACCCATGTGGGCGGTTTTGGCGTACAGACGTCGGAGCAGATTTCTCCTCCCTTGTCACTACAGGAGTTAGAAGGGGTTCTGTTCTAAGAGAGGCATAACATTCCACTGGAGACTATACAATCATTATATGCCAGTATTCCAAGAAAAATTGCAGCTGTATTATGGGTAAGTGGGGATCTAACTCCCTCATTAATAAACCATTCCCATGTGAGTACAGGTATTCACATTATTTTGGCTATCCCCTGTGTGTTTGTGTGTGTGTGTGTGTGTGTGTGTGTGTGTGTGTGTGTGTCACTCAGAGTTTTGCAGTCCTCATCTGTCACACTGGGAAAAACTGCACGGACTTTCTGGGGTATCACTGCCAGTTTCACTTTCCTGGCATGCTGAAATAAAGTAAGCAATGCAGTCAAATGAAACACGAACTTTTGCAGCAGGTTGTGCAAGTCATACACACACACACACACACACACACACACACACACACACACACACACACACACCTTTCCCGCTGTATGCCTGAATTAAGATGCTTGAC
Organism: Schistocerca serialis cubense; assembly: GCF_023864345.2. Taxonomy (NCBI): domain Eukaryota; kingdom Metazoa; phylum Arthropoda; class Insecta; order Orthoptera; family Acrididae; genus Schistocerca; species Schistocerca serialis. Next base: position 45,965,767 of record NC_064644.1, read on the forward strand.
ACCTCTTTGTTCCATCCCTTTTTTTATAGAATATGAAGCAATCAGTAGAAAAAATGCTTTCACAAACAGTTTCTATAACAGAAAGTCTACTGGCAAAAAATATTGCTTTTCTCACTACTTTTATGAAAATCTACTTACTGAAGAAATTCGGAAAATCCCCAACCCAAAAATCTGAAATTAGCCATTAGTCACCTAACAATAAGCAAATAACAAGCACAAAGCACTGTGGTACCCTCTTCTGTGCATGTACAGATTATTGCTGCCTAGTGCAGATTGACAGCAGTTTAGAACTGCTGTCTATTCTGGTGCATGGATAATGTGTGTGCTAATTTTCGTAGTTTCACACGTTCAAGCGCTAGATGGCTGTTGCGCTAGACCAATATTGTCCTCATGGATTATTGTGTAATACCCCCTTTAGGAAGCACTGCTACAGAGGTTACCAGAGGCAGCCAAGCCTTTTGAGACAATAGGGATGGATATTTTATGATCTTTTTTGCCAGACACAAGTGGGAAATTGTAACACTCTAACTGCTATTGATCATTTCTTATGATACACAGCTATGATTGACATTTCAAATCAACAAGCAACAACAGTGGCAGAGCCATGGTGAATAATTAGTTGTTGAAGTATGGTGTCCCTGAAATGGTAATCACAGACCGAGGTATTAAATTCATGCCACACTTGATGAAGCGATTATGTCATTTCCTGTGAGTTCAGAAACTAAGTAATGGCTCATTGCACTCACAAGCTAATGGTAGAATGGAATATGTGCACTGTACTATTCATAGGGTATTGGGTTACTATGTCAGCAACAACCTTAATGACTGGGATGTTTACTCACCACTTGTTGTTGCAACATATAATTCCAAAACGCACACTAGCACTAGGCTTTCTCCATTTGAGGCAGTGTATGGGGGAAGATGCCTTCACAATTCAACATAAACAAACCAAAAATCAGAAGGTACAGACTGTTTGGAATTTCATAAAGATATTAAGGGATGTATGGAAACATGTGTAGAGAGCAAAAGTCAGAGCCCTGGAATCTTAGGAAGAGGTGGGGAAACATACAGGAAAGTTAGCAAGTATAGAATAGGACAATGGGTGATGCTATCAAGTCCATATACCCCAAAGGGTAACATCAAGAAGTTTATTTCATGGTACCAGGGGCCATACCAAGTGGCTGAGGTTATGCACTAGTAAATATCTAGTTACATTTGCCAACTTGAATGTTTCCAGGCCTCCAGAATCATTGCCACAGGAGACGGTGCCAATAGCTAAGAAAGAGCAAGAAAACATAGGGAGAATGAAAACCAAAAGATCTTGCACCATCTACTAGTGTGATACTATAAGGGTTGATATCTCAGAAGTAAGAAAGAGAGATGTGGAGTGCCGTGAAATTTAGTTTAACGTAAGTAGTGAGTAAGATTATTTTGGGCTGAAACATTAATTAAGGTGCACTTATGGAAGAGTTGGGAAGGACAGCAAGTAATTGTTGCACAGCATGGTTCCTTTGTTAGAAAGACTATGGAGGAAATCAGTAAAAATTGTTGATTTGCATCAGGGGTTCCGGCCTTGCCCCCCCCCCCCCCCCTCCATGCAAGAAATGGTGTGGAGGATGTCAGGTCTTCTCAAGGGGGGGGGGGGGGGGATAAGAATGGCTTATTTTTCCCAGGTTGCTGAATGCTAGAGGTCGGATCTCATGGGCATCCTAATCCCAACAGTGCTACACCTTTTCACGGAGGGTGGAGTAGGAGCACTGCAAAACCAGCATTAGAAAGTGGAGTGCTGTTCACCAGGCAAAAGTATATCCTCTTATTATACTCACCAGTCACTGATGGGCTCTTAGGCTGATATACGGGAAATGAGGAATGAGGTGTAGAAGTTGGAGGAAATATTTTTGAAATTAGAATGGGAAGCAAAGATAAAGGAATATTTGGAGAAATATAGGGGGAATATAGCAGGGTGTGCATGTCCTATGAGTGGTTACAGAGGCAATTGCAGCAAGTAATACATGTAGTACCACAAAACTTGCAACGGTGCAAAACGAGATGTTTGGAAGCTGTTGAGAAAATGTTAAAAACAGTAATTGGGTGTGCAAACAACAATGATGTCGGAGTACTGAATGGCACCATGGTAAGAATAAGGGAAGTGGCATATAGTAACAAAGCGCTACTAGAATACATAACTGATTGGTCAATTCATACTGTATAACAGTGTTTACATACAACTTTAAACTATTAAAGTTTGTCAGTACCCCGACGGCAGCCATTTCACATGCTGTGATAACACACTGGACACCTCGTAGCTTTAGTTGTCTGATGCTATGTTTATGATTATGTTGGTGACCAATATACATAAGCTGTCAGCTTCCAGACTCAATATTTTCGTGGGTAACATTTATGAGGGGCATTGTCTGTTGCTTGACACAGTCTTGCAGGAACATATTTTAATCAGTAAACTGATGACAGTTCATGACTTTAACACAGACTGAACATTCATCATTGATGATGGTTTTTATCAATTGAAGAATGCTGAGAACTTTGCCTAGCCACATCAAGTGTTACTTTGTGGTGTTCTGTAACAACTCCCTCTACATATGACATGGCATTTATCCATGCCAGAACATGTAACTTATGAAGCTGGTTGTGTGGATCTTTTTTTTTTGCCTTAAATAAATATAGCTACAGTGGACTATTGCATTTTTCATTCAGTTTTATATTTCAATAGTTTTAACACTTATGTGTCAATAACTGTTATACTGTATGAACTGGTCAGTCAGTTATGTATAACTACTTTAACTGTGGGTGCCATAGTTTTAAAAATAGCAGTAATACTAGAAGGGCACATTATGCAACTGTTGAACTTGAAGCAGGTTGTGGTAAACAACACACACACTTTGTGAAAGCTGACCATAGAGCTAACGGAATATGTAAGACAACTGTAGATATGGTGAACAAGGATACTGGGGTTATACAAACATGATTTTATTTATATGGGGGTAATGGCTGCAACGTTTTCCAGTTACTAACTGACAGCATAAGGGCTGCTCATATGAAATTGATGAAATTATTGGAAGCCATACACCATGTCAAGCACAGACAGTTGACTCTGGTGCTACTGGCACTGGAAGAGTACCTGGCTAGCTTAAGAAAGGTTCAGAGGGCATTACTTCCAGAAATGGAGCTCTTCATCAAGACAAGCAAACAGTATCTACTGTATGCTACCATGTGGCAACAGTGGAAATCAGGACAGACCAAACACAGCTCTATGTGCTGGTTCAGTTCCTGGCAGCAGATGTCCACACATGGTATAAGTATTTTACCATCGACCCTTACTCGGTGAAGTGGAGAGCCCTAGTGAAGTATGTGCAATTAAAGACCAGGGAGGTAATGCTAATCTCAGGGTAGGGGAAGGCATGTTGTAATGTCAAAGGAAGAATTCTGAACTGACAGAAGGAACAAGTGGTCCCTTTGTTCCAGACTGGCAACAAAACATGCGAAAGTCAGTTATTCTTAGGCACGACAGTCAAATAGGGATGCAAATGGGATGTTCTGGAACTGCAATTCTATTTTCAGTGAGCAGGCTTGCACTGGATCTACTCCACGAACATGCCATAGTAGCAGTAGCATGAATTGTTATGAGCAAGGGAGACTTAAAGGGGTGATGCAATTGGATCTGCATGGCAGCAGGTCACTGAGCGATGAAACAGGACGGCTTGTGCCATAGTGGAGCTGATGTACCCACTCCTGGCCAGTTTTACAAGAACCATCAGGATGAACAAAAATCTGCCACTGTTGTACTGGCTGGATAAACTGTTACGGGTATTCCCAGCACAAAACCTGACCTGTAACTATAGTACTCTAGAACCTAAAATCATGCTCACACTGAACCAACTCATAGCAACCCAGGAGTGGCATAATTCTGCAGAACGAATGCCACAACACTTATAGCAATACTGTGTAACCAATATCATGTGGTTGTGTTCTCGAGCATCATGATATCTGGTACATTAATAGCTTTGACTCTGTGTTGTGCAGCCTTTATTTACTTTAGGCAAAGAGCCACACCCATGTACACCAGATACCAGTAGGTTGGACTAACTGACAAGTGCAAGATGCAATTAAGTGAGAAACACAAGAGATTGTTCAGAGGGAAAAACTTATTCCAGTGTTCTACTCATTTGTTCTATATTTATTGCCATACAATCATTTCATTTCAGTTTTTGTGATGAATGATAGGAATATTTGTATCCATGATTAAGGATATTTTACAGATGATTTTGGAGATTTTTTGACTGTTTTGTGTGATTGGATCTTGAGCTATAATGCACTAAGGAGACTGATGACATAATGCTTTAAGAATTTTTTATATTATGAGTAGTAAGAGATGTAAGCAGTTAATGACATGATGAAGAATTACCAGTGCTATGTGTATTAGAGGGAATTAGTGTAACTATTGTACTTTGTTTTGTGTAATTTTGCAAGGGATCTATTAAGCCGATTCTCTGTTAAACAGATATTAAGGGATATCCAATGGGGGAGAAGAATTTGTTAACATTACTCTGCTAGTTGATAAGTAATCACCTAAAGAAATTGCAGAACACATGTTAATAAAATGGCAGTGAGCTAGTGTAGTAGGCTTAATATACATTTGATGAACTTGTGAGTCAAACTGTCTACACTTAGGAAAATGTATAGTATACTATTATTAGTGTGGAAATGTATGTTGAGTCTTTGCAGAATGACTAAGAACAAGAGACTGGATTTACTGGGGTGAGGAGGGGGGGGGGGGGCAATTTATGTAGTGCTGCCACTATTTTTCAACACTGTGGTGTTAAATAGCAATGCTGCCACTGCTGTTGGAAATGGAGGATGGAAACAAGTGAGAGCAAAGCTGACCACAATACCATTACATAAGATGCAGCAATACCATCACCCTGTTAACACTTTGTGAGCCAGAGCCATCGGCCACAATACCAATGACATTTTAGAAAGGTAGGGTGACCATGGCAACAGCAGCAAAGTCACTTGCTACACCCTCTGGCTGCCACCTTGTTTTGGTGTACATGGTTGGATGCCATGCCTTGGCGCAACAAGTAGGTACAGAGCCTTTGTAAATACCCATCATTTTTAGCCAAAGGCATCTCATTCTGGCAGCACCATCTATGAAGGAAGAAATATGCCAGGCTATATGGTGACATGATTCTGGAAGCAGCCACTATGAGACACGGGCTCCATCACTGATGAGCCTACTACTAGTTCAAGTCAACTCCTATGGACCTGGTACCTTCCAGCTGGTGGGCCATCTGAGTGATCATCCATTAGCAGCCATCCTTCTGCCCATGAGGGCCACCATTTGTGACTGGGGCAGTGAGGACATTCCACCATTTGAACTTCTGCAGGCAAATTGATGCTGTACACCTTGCTCACAAGGGTGGACAACAGTGCTGGAGGCTGCAATCCTCTACAAGAATCATGGCAGGCTTCTGCATCTGCTGGTGTGCCCTTCCCTGAGCTGCAGAGTAGCACCAAGATGGTGCACTTGCTGCCATAGACATCATGCGTCAGCATTCCAGCCTAGCCACCAGCAGGGTGCTGGCTGCCTGCTGCACCAATACGCTGCTGTCAGCACAATCCAAGTGGATGTTGCCACTGCTGAACAATGCTACGAGTGCTGTAGCTTGCTTTCTAATTAAAAAAAAAAAAAATGACTTGCTTTCTAATTTTAAAAAAATGTGACTGTTAATGATGTTTTATTAGGCCATGATCAGTCAACTTCCTGTGGCCGACCCCGGTAGCTGAGTGGTCAGCGTGATAGACTGTCAATCCTAAGGTCCCGGGTTCGATTCCCGGCTGGGTCGGAGTTTTTCTCCACTCAGGGACTGGGTGTTGTGTTGTCCTAATCATCATCATTTCATCCCCATCAACACGCAGGTCACCGAAGTGGCGTCAACTCAAAAGACCTGCACCAGGCGAACGGTCTACCTGACGGGAGGCCCTAGCCACACGACATTTCAGTCAACATCCTCATGACAACCCACCATCTCAACTCATCCCAGACTTCTACAGTTAACACACTGGAGTTTTCTCTAGATTGAGGACATTTTACTCTTAAATTTATCTATTATACAAGTGGTGGACAGTAGCAGCACTGTATAAGGTGCATAGTTATCTATAGTGTATGTTGTGATTTGGGAAGCTTTTCTTACACTTTGATTGCTATATTACTAAAGTAATTGTTTACAAAGTTGACCAGGTCCTTAGGGTTACCTATTTAACTGTCTTTATTTCTGATTTTTATGTTTATCTTTTTTTGGTTTGTGTGACCAGTTAATTGTTTTACTATATTACAAATTGCTTTTCTTGTATTGTTTGAGTTCTGTAAGGTTAGGTCATTTTAGATTCTTTTTGCCTACTGCAGCAGTCTCTTACACACATGTTTGTACCTGAGAAAAAACTGTAAGATGGCTCAGTCACCCCCATGATCTTTGATAGAGTTGAGATATTTGAGCATTTCAGAGGATTTTCTGACACCTTTTGTTGCCAATTTCTTTGTATTAGATTCTCAAACAAAATATACTCTTTTAGGAAATGTCTCCCCAAATTTTAATTTGAATGTAGGCATGAATTTGTTAATTTTTTCATTTAAATGTTTCTGGATTTACTTCTGACCATATCTTGCTGGTCATCTGCACTGCAAGTTCACTGCTTTTTGATATGGAGTACACCTTTCTGTAGCTACACACATTTGTCTTTCATTTGCAGATATTTTAAGTTTTGCAATTCGAAAAAAATGGTCTGACAACACAAGGTTTTTAATGGCAACCTCACAGTATTTTTTGTTGATAACTATTAGGATGTGATCAATAACTGATAATGAGTGTTTGGTTATTCTTGTTGCACTTGTTACCCATTGTGAGATAGCTACCATAACTGTACAAGATATTCAAAAACCTGTTGGTGACTTAATCCACTTTAATCATATTGCATTTGAATTTGCACAAATAAGAATATTTTCTTTAGGAGTACATATCTCTAGCAAGTGCATTAACTTAGTGAAAAAATACTGACATTATCATTAGGATCCCCAAATAAGTTCAGTATAATCAGTTTTTAAGCGTATTTTGTTCTTTTAACTCTACTACTGATAGCTCAAAGCGTTTTCTTCACTCAAAGAAATCATGTCACTTCTAACTATAAATCGAAGTTCTCTCTTAACCTTTTTAGTGCTGAGTGTGCCACAACAGCACACACAGCTGTGTGCAGTTGGGACACACTGCATGGCAGTGAGGGATATGACTCACAACTTCCTTTAGTACTTCAGCTAATTAATTGGATAGAGGTTACTATTTTTGTTGCTACATACTCTTTAATTCATTAATAATAGGGTGTTCAAACAAATTTTTAGGCCTGTGGATGTGAAGCCAATGGTATACATTCTATAGGATTGATGAACATGTTCGTCCTCCAGACAACTGGTGATGTACCTCCCAGGGAGGGATCCTTGTGGCGGGGAGTGGGATGGATTTCTGTTGTGGAGGCCTGTTTTCTTTCTTTCTTTGATTCTAATATTGATAGTCTTTTCTTTCCTTTATTTCTTCTCCACTTGGAGTACCACATCTGTCATTCTTCTTGTCACATTCAACAATCACCATTGAGGAAATCCTTCTCTTATCCAAATATTAAAACTGTTTTCGCAGGATTGTCATAGATGTAGCAAATGTACAAGTAGCTTCCAGAAGACGTTAAACAAGATTAAGATAGTAACCAAAAAGGATACTTACTTGATGACTAATGAGCATGGTTAAGTGATGTCTTCTTACACTGATGTAACTGAAGAACTGGTGTATAAATTACAGGTTCAACTGATTTTTGCAGTTAGTCTACAGGTTAACATGAATGGAGACAAAGGTTTTAATTAAGTCACATTTGGCTCTGTCATGCTTAAAGACTTTTAAAGCTGAATTTTATGGGAGTTGGTATTCAGCACAAATGCTATGCATAAACAGATGTGAGTGCAAGAATTTTAAAAATGGATAAAATAAGAGAGACAAATTGTCATTATTTTAGTGGTTAATCCTAAAGTGTGTTCAGAACTACAAATATCTTTTACGTAGTTGTTTACTATGGTTGCAATGACATAAAGGTGGAGATATATGTTGTGATATAAAACTTTTTTGGTAAAGTGATTTGTTACCCAATGTTTACATGGCCAATGAATGATAATCACCACAGCGAAAGCATTTATTATTAGTTCATTTGCTTACAATTGTAAACTGTCTGGAAGTTGTGTTGTATTTTCATGTACACTGGCCCTGATGGATGCTATATGTCTCCAAGGCAGGGCTTAGCAGTTTTTCAGTGTGTTCTGGTACTTACTGGATGGAAAGTTATTCCATCTATGATGTCCCAGCTCAGAAAAGCAGGGCACACAATTGAGAAAACTGACATCACATGACAGATGTGTGTATGCCAGACAAGGAAAAGCAAAGAAAATTCATTATATTGTGAAGAATGTATAGAACTGTACTTCATGAACATTATAAGGGGTTAATGTCAGATCACTATGTGCTCACAAATTGTAAATGAAATGTTACCTTACTTATGATATTGTAACAGCAGATGCAATACAACTGTTTGAATGGAAGAGCTTTCTATTATTTTGATAGTGAAGATTGAGAATAGATTGGAGCTTCCAGATTCCAGCATGGGAACAGTTGCAATAGTCAAGAAATTTGTATCAGGAATAGCTACGCAGTTGTCTGAACAGTATTTCAGGAGGCTACAGTTCAGTTTTTAAGAATAACAGCACTCACTGTGTGAACATATGCACTATTTCAGACATACGGAACCCTTCAGAAACTTCAGTATACCTTTCACATCCATATTTAAATTTATTAGGTTTGGAGAAATCATCACTGAAATATCCAAATACACAATTATCTTTCTTGAAGGAGTTGAAATTTTCTACTAGTTCTTCCATATAACTATAAAAATTATTTTTAGATGTAGCAGAGGCACCTTCTGGATGATAGGTAAACTACAAGAACATCACGGTTCATATACAATTGAGGAGTGAGTTTGGGTTGGTTACACCAAACAACACCCATTTAGCAGTAGTTCATTTATTCACCTAAAAACATGCAAGGCTCACAAAGAACTGACATGGCGGAAAAAAACCCAAAGACAATGCTCAGAGTCCAAAGACGAATGCATATCGATGCTGGTGTCGATCTCATCGGTGTCACATAGCCCCCCCCCCCCCCCCCTCTTGAGAGGCCGGGGGGGGGGGGGGGGGGGTTCCGCGGGAGCCGGACCACGGTCAGCTCGACAGCATCATTGGGGAGCTGTGTGGGTAGTGTGGCTAGATGTCATGAAGGAAGGTTCGGCCACCGAACCTGGAAGTCGTTGAAGTGAGCTGGGCATCGTACTGGGCGTGCAGTGACAGGTAGGCTGGTGGTTTGTGGGTGGAACTGAGCAACGACGACGATGTCTCCGGTGGGCATGGCGAATACACAAAGCATGTCCATGTCAACTTCGGGCAGGAGGAGAACACATTTCACCAGGTGGCAGGGAATGGCGTAGGTTGTGTCACGAGCACTGGATGAAGAGAAACACATGACGAGCAGTGTATAATCACGCAGTATTATTGAGATGACGTGGACTTCGTTCGGGGGCACAGGCACAAACACCTCGAGCGAGGGCACGTTCAAGATGGGGGGGGGGGGGGGGGGGAGGGAGTGTGAGAAACCTCGACAAAGGGCCCGGCGGCGAGGGCATGATCATAGGTAAGCTCAACGTGGGAAGCGTGTGGTCACTCGACAGAGTGCAAGAGCTCGGTGTAGAGGGTGAGGTTGAAGGAGAGCTCTGCGATTGGAGCTGGAAGTCACTCGATCGAGTGTGTAAGTCCGACATGGAGGGAGTGGTCGGAGTGTCGTGAACCATGACAGTGAGTGGCATGGTCGTGGCCTGAAGGGGGGTAGAAGAAGGTTCGATGTGGGCAGGCTTAAGTCTGTTGAGAGAGACTGTAACAGCTGAATCTTTCATCTGAACGTCATAGGTGTTGGCTGAGTGCCGGAGAACTCGGTACGGGCTGGTATACGGAGGCTGGAGGGGAGCACGGACAGTGTCATCTCAGAGCATCACACACTTGCAATTGTCCAGAGATTTCAGGACGTGAACCTTAGGACAGGAATGGCTGGTGGGTGGGGGGATATGGAGGTTGATGAAGTGGCATGTGACGCGGTCCACGAAGGAAGGTAAGTCAGACTGAGGGAGAGAAGTGGAAGGGCTCACAAGTACGCCAGGGAGAACAATGTTCTGGCCATATACGAACTCGGCTATTGTGCCTTTGAGGTCTTCCTTATAGATTGCACGAATGCCGAGTAGCACAAGGGGAAGGGCCTCAGTCCATAGAGAGTCGTGGCATCCAAGAGCCGCCTTGAAAGTGCGGTGCCAGCGCTCGACTAGCCCATTACTTTGCGGGTGTTATGCTGTGGTATGGATGTGCCGGATGCCGCAAATGTTACAAATCCCATTGAACAGGGCCGACTCAAACTGACTGCCCTGGTCAGTCGTGATGATAGCTGGACATCCAAAATGCGATACCCATGACTCGACGAAAGCTCGAGCAACAGTTTCTGCTGTAATATTGGTGAGGGGGACAGCCTCGACCCAGCGAGTTGTTCGGTTGATAGACGAGAGAACATGACGAAAGCCATTAGAGGGGGAGAGAGGGCCGACAATGTCAATATGAATATGCTGGAAATGCCCAGGAAGGATCGAAAAGGTGCCAAGCAGGGAGTGAAGTGTACCTATGTACTTTGCAGCATTGGCACGCGACACAGGAGCGTGCCCATTGCTGGCAGTCCTTGTCGACATTTCTCCACACCAAGCACTCCGCTACGAGGCGGGCGGGCGGACGCACAAACGCTGGGTTGGGCTAAATTATGCAATGCGTTGAAGACAGTTCGACAGAGTGTGGTTGGGATGAGTGGGTGTAACGTGTCTTTACTGTCGTCGCACCAGATCTCACCAGAAATGCCAGATAAGGTTGTGTGGACGAAGTGTAGAGAAGAAGTAGCGTCTGAAATCAGGTTTTGTGTTTCCTAGTCGTCGGGTTGGAGGTTAGGCAGTTCAGAGAGGTCTAAAAGCGTTGACTCATGAAAAGAAGTCAGCAACTATATTGTCAGCACCCTTTATGTGTCTGACATCGGTGGTGAACTGAGATATGAAGTCCATGTATCTGAAGCGACGAGGAGGCGGGTCAGCTGGCAGGTTTGTAATGGCCGCAGCCAGAATTTGTGGTCCGTTAAAACATAGAAAGGGCATCCCTCAACGTCAGTCTTAAAATGCTTATTCACTTCGTAGACTGAAAGCAGCTCCCTGTCAAAAGCGGAATATTTCCGTTGTGCATTGGTGAGCTTGTGCGAGAAGAACTGCACAGGCGAAGTTTGGCCGTCGATTTTCTGGCTAAGGACAGCGCCGATGGCAGTATCGCTCGCGTCTGTGGTGATGAAAAGCTGCGCATTGGGATGAGGATGCGCGATGGTTCATGCCTCGGCAAGAAGATTTTTGAGGGCAGTGAAAGAGTTAGCCATAGCAGGGGTCCATGGAACCGGCCGAGATCCAGAAGTGTTGGTGCCTGCCAAGGCGTCCGTCAGTGGAGCCTGAATCTCTGCAGCCCGAGGTAGATGTCAGCGATAATAATTAACCGTCCCCAGAAAGCGCCAGAGCTCTTTGAATGACGAAGGTCTGGGTAGGTTTAGTATTGTTTGTACTTTCTCACGGGGCGGTGAAATGCCATCAGCAGAGACCCGAAAACCAAGAAAAGTGACTGCGGGTTGATGTAGCTGCAATTTGTCCTGGTTGGTTTCGGTGCCTACTGCTGCGAGAGTGTTCATAACAGTTTGCACATGTCGAATGTTGTCCTTGACGGAGGAGCTGAACACAAGAATGTCATCAAGGTATGCAAAGCAAAATTTTAGGTCGAATAGCATTTTGCTGATGAAGCGTTGCCAGGTCTGGGTTGCATTTTTCAGACCGAAGGGCATGAATTGAAACAGAAATAACCCGATCGGGGTGGTGATTGCTGTCTTCTCGATGTCTTTCGGTGCCATGGGGATCTGGTGGTAGGCCCGTCTGCAATCAATGATGGAGAACGTGGTCGCACCTGCGAGGGAACTGGTAAAGTCCACAATGTTGGGTATGGGGTAGGTGTCCATAATTGTTTGTACGTTTAGTTGACTGTAGTCTCCGCACATGCACCACGACCCGTCTTTCTTGGGTGTCATGTGTATGGGCAGAGACCAGCTACTGGCAGAGGGTTCAATGACACCTGAGCTTAGTAGTTCAGAAATCTGATTTTTAACGTCGGAGATGCGCTCGGGACAAAGTCGACGTGGTTTACTGGTGATCGGGGGACCTGGCATGAGGCGAAGCTTGTGAACCGTGCCGTTGGTGATGATGGAAATGTTGCCGGTGGCATGCGAGGCGGTTTGTTTACAATGTGTGGCTGGCGGGGCAGGCGAGGCATGGTCGTGGTGTTTGGAGCCACTAGGCGGATCCGACGGGAGCCGAGGTGGCGAAGTGTACCAGGAGTTAACGCGACAAGAAGCCGGCCCGAAGCAGTGGCATCGTGGTTGGGTGAGCTTGGTAGAGCTCGTGAGCCGTTAGTGAGTCCATTGTTCGAGGGTGCGGCCTGTGGCAGCACGGTCACGGGCAAAACACTTGGCGCGAGTGCACTGTTTGTGTTGTCAGTGGCAGTTGCACGGCGGCGCACAGGAGCCAAAGTTGCATAGTTTGAGGTGCTGTCCGCGAGGGGCGGGGTAGGTGCCGTCAGTCCAGGAATATGTGACACTCATCGTGCATGCGCACTTGTGTGTGTGTCAAACGCTGCCATGTTAGGAGGGTGTGGCCCTGCGGAACTGTCAGTACATGTTATGGCAGTCTTTACAGTCTTTATAGCACAGTCGTGAGGGGTAACGGGAGGTAAACACATGGAGGCTCGATTGCTGGGATTGCAACCAGATTTGGTGCACTGACTGACCTTGCTTTGTCCTTGCTGTAGTGTCTGTAATTCCTTTGCTGCGTTGGAGAGCTGGAGCTGTGTTTCATGGAGCTGGAGGGAGAGCTTGAAGTTTTCCTTGCGTAGGCGAGCGACATGTTCAAGCCCAACAAGGCAATTGTGCGTGGTTTCTTGTAACGTTGTCGACAGAGACGAGCATGTACGGATGAGATGATCCCGGACCAATGTGTCACAGGGGGGTTTGCTCGATGGAGCACAGGGGAAGTGAGTCTTGGACGGATGATGAAACACTGTGTTTCGCACTAGGTCCGGTGAAAGTTTGTGGTGTCGCAAGAAGTCAATGCCTATTATAGGTTCATCAATATCGCACACTAAAGAAGTCCACTCAAGTTTGCGGAGAGATAGGCGACGTGGGAAGTTGAACCCGAGCATTGTAGTTTAGTTGAATTCACGGCTTGCAGTGAAGTATGATGAGGGCGGATGTTCGACGACGCTAAGGAAGTAGGCAGCAGCGAAACATCGGCGCCTGTGTCCACTAGGAAATGGTATCCCAACAAAATGTCTTTAATGTAATGTTGTCTGCAATTATCCGGTCGTTTCCGGACAGAATGGAGCATTGGGGGGTTCCTGTCATGTTGTGCACAGGAGGCAGCACCTGGACCTACCTGCGATTGGCATTTGGGAAGTAGCAGGATGGTCTGCAGTTTGGTGCTGCCTCACCAAACCGTGTGTGGAAGTAACAGTACAGATAGTGCGGTTGCATTTCCTGTGGAAGGTTCGTTGCCAGTTGTAGTGGCCGAGGTTTGGTGGCCGCAGCAGGTTCAGTTGCAGGAAGGAGCGTGACCGTGGGTGGAGCCGGTGACATCCCAGTTGCTTGTTTACTGCTTCCCGGAGCAAGCAGAATGCTCGGCACAGTACGGCCCCGGCCACGTCCGGACACAGGGCGATGAGCCTGAACTGAGACTTGTCAGGTAGGCAGTGGCTGGCGAAATGGAGCAGTGATGCATCGTGCAGTTTGTCAGCAATTTCATTCGTTGCTCGAGAGGTTCAGGAAACCTTTGAGCCAGAGCAAAGCAGATGTAAGGAGATAGTTTATCTGACCAGATAGCGAGGAGAGCTGTGTCAGAGAGTACATCGACACTGACCAGGGCACGTAGCCGTCTCTAGAGCTGGTAAGGTTTGTTGTTGCCTAGTTTCTCGACATGGAGCACTTGCCGTATTGCTGCCTCAGTTGAGCGTGCAAGCCGATGTAGAACTGTCTTTTTGGCTAGAGTGTACTGGGTAGATGAGTCTGGGGTGACGACCAGGTCAGCAATCAAGTCCTCCTGGTCATGCAGGTGGGTGATGAGGCACAGAAACCTGGTTGACTCATCGAGTTTGTAATGGTCGAACACTTCGTCCACAATTTTGAACCAGGTTGTTGCTCTGTCAGGATTAAATGGCGGCAGCGTCGGTAAGCGTTGTAGAATGTTCGGAAGAACAGATTGAGTTGAGTTCGTCGGGGCACTGCCTGAATCGAGCTGTTGTTGCTGTAGTATTCCAGGAGAGTGTGCTTCCAGGAGATGTGGCAACGATGGCTGTTCGGGTGGCAGCGTGAAAGTGACACGTTGTGGTTGAGCGCGATCTGTCGTGACGCGGAAGGCCGACGTGGGTGAGACACCGTAATGTGTCGATTGTGGTTTCAGAAGCTCAACACATTGCGGATGTGTTCGGATTGATGCATCGCGGAAGACCGACGCAGGTGAGGCACCAATATGTGCTGAGAACCGTAGTGGAAGATCAACTGGAGCCGGTGCGGGGGCGACAGGTGAGAAAAAGTTCAAAGTTTGAGAACGCACGTTAGTCCGCGGAAAGCTCGACATATGATCAGAGCCATGGCCACCTGTGTCGCAGGGAGGCTCCGGAGGTGCCGGCTGTCCAGAAGCACAGTGTGGGAAATGATGTCGAACGTGGGACGGAATGTGTGAATGTTCACTGTTCATAGTCACTCCATTCAGAATGTTGTGCGGATAAGGTGAATGTCGTGGCACAAAACACTGAGGCGTAGCAGTGGGACGAAGGTGGAGGTCGGGCACAGATAACAAGTTATTGTTCCTGTTGCAGGCCGAGGTATCGAAGTAGGAAGGCATGTGCTGATGCTGAACCGAGGCAGGTGCGGGCGTGGTCGGATGCTGAGGAGGTTGACCTGTAAACGAAGCAGTTCTGGCCACGTGGCAGGTATGCGTGTGGTACTGCACAGATTTCGGTGCGGCAAGTCGTTGTCCTGGCGGTAGTAGGTTGTCCGACGAAGCAGGTGCAGAAATCGGCATTGGTCCCGCACTGCACGGAGATCCGTAAGAGGTAACTGCACTGTCGATGAGGGAGGGCACATGTGGCGGGAACAAAGGCGTGTGATAGCCAGAGCCATGCACACTCCTAACCTCACTTATTGTTGCAGGCTTGAAAACGTCCGGCGAAATCGGCGGAATCATCGAGTGAGAGGCATCGTGTTGCAATCCTGGCAGGTGTACATTGCCCACAACACGATGCATGTCGATCACAAAATCTGGCGTTAGGCGCTGGGCCGAAGTCATTGTTCGAATGCTGTGTCGATGTAATACACGCGAAAATAACCGACACGGAGGTCGCGGACACAGTAAAACAGCAAAAAAGCAAGATGTTACAACTCAGGTTCACCAGTGAGGAGTGAGTTCAGGTTGATTACACCAAACAACACCCATTTAGCAGTAGTTCATTTATTCACCTAAAAACATGCAAGGCTCACAAAGAACTGACATGGTGGAAAAATCCCAAAGACAATGCTCAGACCAAAGACGATGCTCAGAGTCCAAAGACGAATGCATATTGATGCTGGTGTCGACCTCATCGGCGCCACACAATTTTGTAACCATACCTTCATCACTGCCCACAAAGACCAGATGACCCTATATCAAAATGCACAGTGCTACGGCCACTATTTCATTTCAGCTTTGTGTGATTTTAAGGAAACATCCTGTATATTTCTATATATAGTCAAAGCCATAGTAATATATTACTGGCCAGAGGCATCAAGGGGCATTTTCAGCAACTTAGTTGGAAATTATTTGGCAAACTGAGGGGAGTTGCTTCTTATCCATATACAATGATCTTCCAGAACTTTATGACCACCAACTGCTATCAATATAAATTCATCCAGTTAGATAAATACATGGTGCATGTAGTATCAATGAGCATGAGCATGCTGTCCGTGTGTTGAATGGGGAAAATGTGGTGTCACCGCCAGACACCACACTTGCTAGGTGGTAGCCTTTAAATCGGCCGCGGTCCATTAGTATACGTCGGACCCGCGTGTCGCCACTGTCAGTGATAGCAGACCGAGCGCCACCACACGGCAGGTCTAGAGACACGTCCTGGCACTCGCCCCAGTTGTACAGCCGACTTAGCCAGAGATGGATCACTGACAACTACGCTCTCATTTGCCGAGATGATAGTTAGCATAGCCTTCAGCTACATCATTTGCTATGACCTAGCAAGGCGCCATAGCATTTGATATTATTTTATATTGTGCTTATAATCTGTACCGTCAAGAGAGATGTTCTACAATTATGGATTAAAGTTGAGTATTATATCAACTACGTACTTTATTTGCTACTATTAATTCCTTTAACTGTTCCAGACCTCACGCCAATCTGCGTGAGCTTAACACGTGTCTTTCGGCTTCCTCTCATTGTGACTTGGCTGTCTTGCCAAGTCACAACAGAAAGTATGCAATCAATCTGAGTTTGACCATGGGCAAATTGTGTTGCTCGGAGGTAGGGCATGAGCATTTCAGAAACTGCATGACTTGCAGGGCGTTCAAGGAGTTTTGTGGTGAGTGTCTTCATTATGTGGCGAAACCAAGGTGAAACCACATCCAGACATTGACAATTTGGGCTGCCACCCCTCATTACAGGTGTTGGACATCATAGGCTGGGCAGACCGATAAAACAGGACAGGCGGAACTAACATCAGACTTTAATGCTGGGCAGAGTACAAGTGTGTCTGAACACATAGTGCTCCGAACACTCCTAGCAATAGCTCTCCGCAGCCGATGACCCATGTATGTGGCAGTGGTAAAACCATGACATCGGCAACTACGACTGAAATGGGCACCTGACCATCGGCACTGGATTTTGGCGTAGTGTGCAAAGGACTGCACGGTCTGATGGATCTCAACACCTTCATCATCATGCCATTGGAAGGACATGAATCAATCATCTTCCTAGGGAACAGCTCCTTGAAGCCTGTACTGCAGGAAGGAGACAAACTGGTGGCTGCTCCATTATGCACTGGGAAATATTCACTTGAACATCTGTGTGTCCAGTGGAGCTCATGCAAGGCAAGGAGTATCATACACCCTTTCATGATGATTTTCCCCAACAGCAGTGTTACTTTCTACAAGATAGTGCACCATGTCACAAGGCCAGGAGTATGATGGAGTGGTTCAAAGAACACAGTGACAATTCCAGTTGATGTGCTGGCCCACCAACTCTCAAGATCTGAACCTGATCGAACACATCTGGGATCTGATAGAACATGCGCCAGACCTGATCGCCCCCTCCCCAGAATTTACAGGAATTCGGTAACTACACCGGCTATTACGTAGGAGGTCATCATATTTTGGCTGATCAGTGTATTCCGTATGTGTTTACAGCAGGTGGCTGAAATGAGTGCATGTGGAATTATAGTGTCGTGTTTGTTTTGGTACTCATTGTTTAACAGAAGGGAATCCTGCTGCTGGCACATAGCATACTTCTGTTGAACAGAAGTAATGGAGCCAATGAGCTCATCCCCTTCTGACAAATCACATAAACTCTCACTGTGAGAAATTGAACACAGTTGTAGGATTTAAACCAGGACATAATGTCTAGTGCCCAGGAACTTCACTTCTCAGCCTCACCTCCCTTGGCCAGCCATGTAGGCCTGCTGCAGAGGAAAACTGTTTCAACCTCTGTTTCTACCTCTGATTCCGAGAATTTACACAACAAATCACAATAAGAATTAGCAGCCGTCAGTGACAATTTTTATTAACACCACTATCACCAATTTATGTTTATTCCTGTTCTTTATCTCTTCAAATTTTAAAAAGGCAATTTGTTACAAGCAGTTGCACTAATATATTTTCAAGAAATCTTTTTTTCTCAACTCTAAATATGAATTTGCTGTGACGGAAAATATTTCTAGCATTTTCTACCCGAATTTTTAAAAAAGTAATGTTCAACCCAAATGGATAATAGTAATTTTTTTTATTTTTTACAAGTCACTTCCCCTTAGTTCAGTTACCTCACATATATTTACTTGAAACAGATGTTTTTTTAATTCTTTACCGAATACGTTACATTTTATCATTTTTTTCTTACTCTAATTTTTATTCGTGTCTCCGAATTTTTATGCCGTATTTAATCTAAGTTCTTTCCACAAAACCTAGTCTGTGCAAATCTGATTCTGGTTTCTTTAATAATTATTATTGCGCTACACACTAAACTCTTCGCGATGCGTTGCCAGATATAAAGCATAAAAGTAAAAAATTTATTTACACTTTTACAGTTTACACGTCCATATCAACCACTCTCCAGATTGTGTTTTGTTAAACGTAAGCAGCTAAAAGCACTAAGCAGAAACAAGTGACAGCTGCGGCTGTACATTTTTTTGGGAGAGACTGCAAGTATGGCTGCTGTTAATTTGAGGGGCGTGAAATGGAAAAACTAATAGAGAGAACGTTGCCGCGAAATGAAACGTCTTATTTCGCCAGTGCACTATGAATCACGATTTAGCCGTGCCTTGCTTTTATAAGGAAATCAAACTATCCGTGACATTCCTATTATGAAATGCTGTTTCCCTAAATGTTTTGGTTTCTTTGTGTAATACTGTCGCGTAAAAAAATGGTTTGAAACATCTAGATTTTATAAATGCAGCTTTTTAGAAATAGTTTCATAGTTAGAGTTTGGCGAGAGTGATAGTCCCCGAATCCTGCGATAAAGGGGCGCGTTAAAACAATGTTTTCGAGGGGACGAAAGCAGGGAAACGATACGATTGACGTTGCAAATAAGAGCTGTTTTATATACTTCGACACGTTAGCATGCGTTCGTACATGCCTTTTAGTGATATTTGCCATACTTACTTTGCTGTTGATACTCCTGAAACTTATAAAGTACCATGTACTCAGACATCCTCAAATTCACCACTTTGCAATATTCTATATATCAGCAGGAGAAATCGTATTATGGTGAGTTTTTACGCCGTATTTTTCTCTTCACTGCACTGGGAAGGTCTTTGCGTCAGTAATACCATGTTAATACAAATTATTTTCCATATAATTTACTGTACACTATGTAAACATGCATGTTTTCGCAGTATTGGGGGATCAGGATGCAGTGTCATTAATTTTAGTAAAGACAAATGTAATTGCTCGGTTTGTCTGCAGTGTAACATAGATGTAGATGTAGAAAGTAACAACCAGTGTGTTAAGCAGAGCAGGCTAACTATGTTACTTACGTAAGTTAAGAATAATTAGGCTATTTATTTATTCATTCATTCATACATACATACATAATATCCATCCATTGATCACTTCTTAGAGCTGTATTTCACCAAAATATATCTACAGTTACAGGGAAAAATACAATTTTAGCACTTCTAATATTTGACAAAACAACACAATAAATGAGAATAAAGAAAAAAAAACTTTATTATTAATTTAACTTACTAGAGATAGACACCCAATACCACTTTCTGCTGTTTATTAAACATAAAAAAATGGCATATATGCACTGCTCACTGACACAGCCATAACTTTTTTTCAAGTTTCAGTGTAGGCTAGTCTCGGAATATTCCTTATCACTGTAGGGACATGCTGTGTTCAAGTACTCTCTTGTTTTGAAGACTGGTAGTGTGTTTACTTTTTTTATAAAAAGACTGCGTTGTAGTCTGTTCTATGTTAACCAACCACCTTTAGTAGGATCTTTTACAGTGAGAAACTGTTGAGGCAATAACATCTCTAACTCTTGTGCTGTAATTGTGTAGTTCTCTGTTTAGTATTAGTGCACAGTTTATTTGAAATATGACCTGCCACAATTTTTGAATTTTACGTTGCAAGATAGTTTTTGTGGTAGTACTGCAGTACATCTGATGGCTTCCCTTTTTTAGCTTCACCAGTCCGCTTAGCTGTTCATTTGCTACCTTACATCATATTATTACACAGTATGTTAAATGTGGATGACTTCCGTCAATTGGGCTTAACATGTAGTCGCTTTTAACTTTTTTATATTAGTGTTCTAAGATCATGACGTGGACACTTATGACCTCAGACTACTGAGTATTATTTTGGTGATATTTCAATTCCTGAAACAGTCAGTTCTGAATTATTCATCATTATATAGTCTCATGGAAGTGTTAGCACCAATACATTTTTCAGTATACCTAATACAGGTTGAATCAATGCCTTGTTTTGCATAGATTGTTAGTATAGATTTTGTTAAAATTGAGACAAAGGGTTTCTCCAAATCTACAAGGGATGGTCATAAACTTTTAATTATCATCTTATAAACTAAAGTTACATACTAATTTGTTTATTTGAAAGTACAACCTGCAGTCCATGTGTACATTGAAATACCCATGCAGCAGTAGTGTAACACACAGCTAGAGGAGCCAAAACAGTATGCTGCAACTTATTGATAAAATGGAGTGTCATGTGATAATTTGTGTTAAGCAGCAGCAGAAATGTTGCAGCTATGTCAGGCCAACTTGTTCATCATTGAAGTCAACTAGATTGGTCTGACACATCTGTAATATTTCTGCTGCTGCTGAAAACAAATTATGCCACAATACTCAGGTCAACAGGACTGTCAACACCAGTTGTAAGATTCACCCTGAAATTTAGTGATGATGTGACATGTGACTTCATACATGCACAAACAGAAAGAGAACGGAATCTTGACAGAAGTTGTGGTGACAGACTGATCAGCAGGATAGCTCGAGGTCTAGTTAGGTTTGTGAGCTACTGTATTTACTGAATGTGAATGCAAAATCTTTGTTGTGGTGGCACACTGATCTATAGTGCAGCTCGAAGTCTAAGTTAGATTGAGATTTGACTGTTTTATTGTGGGTTATTAACCTGATCTCGAGTGCTTTGGGTGATCCACATACTCCATTTTATTATATGATCTGCAACTTTTGGTTTTGGCTCCTCTAGTTGTGTGCAGTAGTACTGTGGCATGGTGTTGTCCTTCACCCAGCCTTTTCATATTTGAGCTTGTTCTCTGTCTGCGAAGACTTGGTTAGTGCAGTGTTAAAAATTGATTTTCCTTCCTTCCTTCCTTCCTTCCTTCCATGTAGCTGATGCCATGTTATAGGCTTGTATTTCAGATTTCTTTAATTGTAACTGTCCTGGTAGGTGACTGTGATGAGAGTGTATGGAGTATAATTGTTCGTTTGTGTTCTTGATGAGGGAGAGCAGCACGTGATCTATACAGTTGTGAAATATCATCAAACAGCCAAGCTTAACATCCACCCCTAACAGATAGAGAATTATCAATATTGTAACTTACCTTCACTCAGTCAGAAACTACAGAGAGGTTTAGAAATTAATACAAGATATTGATGCAAACATAGAATTTCATCTCCTTAGTCTGCCCACCATCAGTTTGTCTCACTGTATTAGTTTTGTAACATTCAGTATTACTTCCTCAATTCCTGTCTTTTCTTTTATTTAGTTATTTGTCTTACTGCCCCCTCTTGTCATTCCTTAAGTGCTGTTTTCAATTTTTATTTGTCAACCCTTATTTTTTATATCTTGCACCTTTAATGTCTTTGGTTTTCACTTCCATAAGTTAGTACTGGCAGCATAAAGGTTTTCCCTTTTAAGAAACGTAGGGAATTTAATTCTAAATTCAGCTTTCTGTTTCCCACATGAACTCCAATGCATTTTTACACCACTGTTTCTTTCTTTAAGTGTCCAAAGGCTTGTTGTTTTTATTTATCATAAGTATACAAATTTGTTAATTTTGATAATTTAATCATTAATTTTTGGCATATAATTATCAGAATATTGACTGTACATTACACTATCTTATCAAAGCATCTGGATACATATTAGTGGACATTAGTATTGCAGTTGTCCACCCTTTGATGGCTTGAACTTTGCTGGGGACACATTCAATGAGTTGTCTGAATTATCTGCTGTAGAATGGCAGCCCATTCTTCCTCAAGAGCCGAAACTAGTGAACATTGGATGTAGCGGTCTGGGGCAGAGTCAAGTTACTAACTTATCCTAAAGATGTTCCACTGGATTCAGACATGGACTCTGGGTAGGTCAGTCAATTATGGAAATGATATTGTCCACAAACCATTGCCTCACAATTGCTGCATTGTGACATGATGTATTGTGTTGCTATGCAGTCAGTCATCATCTCTGAAATGGTCTCTACTGTACCTAGTACACAGTGCTGTAAAATGTCTTCATATTCTTCTGTATTTAGCATTTTCTTAAGCACCATAAAGAGACTACACCCTAACTATGAGAAACATCTCAATACTGAACATGACCTCCTCTGTCCTTAACTGTTGTCACCAGCCAAGTTCAATCCTTTCCATCAGATTGCCACAGGTATAGCACAATTCATCACTTTAAATCAATCCTTTCCAATCATCCACTTTCCACATCACTCTTTACTCCACATTAAGCATCACTTAGCATTGACTACAGAAATGTGTGGCTTATGAGGAGCTGCTTGATAATTATATCCCATTCTTTCTAACTCTCTATACACAGTTATGTGCTAGTTGGACTGCTGGTATTGCTTAGGAACTCACAAGTGATTCCACTGATTTAATGAGATTTTTTACAACCCCTTTCACATTGCTCAACAGTCCCCGCCTGTCAGTACATGAGGTCTGCCTGACTTTGATTTAGCTGTAGTTGTTCCTTCAGTTTCCAGTTCACAACCACATCACCAACCGTCCCTGATGGATTTGTTACTCTGATGGCATCCAATGACTGGTTCATGTTTGATGTTACTGAGCTCCCCTGACTGACTCATTCTGCTGTTTCTGCTTGCAAATCCATATTCAGTATTCTTGTCTGTCTCCCTCATAATATTCTCTCACCACACATGACTCCTGAGAAATCCTTGTCTGATTCTGACCTGCAGACCCACCCAAACCATATACTTTTACCTCTCATTCAATAACTTCTCATCTCTGGCATCAATATAGCTTTCAGTGTCCTGAGTTTACTGCTCCTACATTACAATTTGATCAAATTTCTGGATGATGTTACTAACTCCAGATGGACTATCCCTTGAATGAGGGACTGATGACATCACTATTTAGCATAATGGGTGTGAGACTGGTCTGAGTGGTGTATAGGTATTAATAAGAACAGTCAGGTGCACTGACACAATCTACAGGCACATGAAGAGGCGTTCTCTTCATATCAAAGTAATAGACTTTCCCCTGATCAATGTAAGAATTTTGTATTCTGTGTGTAGGCCATCATGTCTTGTATGAGCTATTCCTGTTTCCCCTTGCCAAAGCTCCTTTCGTGGTCTTGAAAGATTTTTTTTTCTGTTGGCAGTGAAGCTTCTTCTCCCATATTTTTAATCTAGTTCATCCAGAAGATTTGTGCCAAACAATGGAAAATCCAGGATGGAATGTAACAACATTATGAAAAGGATAGTTGCTACTCACCATATAGTGGAGATTCTGAGTGGCAGGTAGCCACTACAAAAAGACTGTTGGAAAGTGAGCTTTGGCCAATGTGATCTTTGTTGAAAATAGGTAAAGTGCTGCTAGTGGGAGCATGCAGGGACAAGGTGGAGAGAGGGTAGAGCAGTTGGGTGTAGTTGGGAGATTAGATAGAGGGTGGGAGGGGAGAGAGGGTGGGGTAGCGGAAAAGGAGAGAAGTAAAAAGACCGGGTGTGTTGGTGGAATAGAGGACTTGAGTAATGCTGGAATGGGAACAGGGAAGGGGGTAGATGGGTAAGAACAGTGACTAACGAAGGTTGAGGCCAGAAGGGTTACGGGAACATAGGGTATATTGCAGGGAGAGTTCCCACGTGCACAATTCAGAAAATCTGGGTTTGACGGGAAGGATCCAGATGGCACAGGTTTGAACCAGTCATTGAAATGAATAACTTCGTATTGGGTGGCGTGCTCAGCAACAGGGTGCTCCAGTAGTCTCTTGGCCACAATTTGTTGGTGGCCATTCTTGCAGACAGACAGCTTGTTGGTTGTCATGCTTACATAAAATGCAGCACAGTGGTTGCAGCTTAGTTTGTAGATCATATGACTGGTTTCACAAGTACACCTACCTTTGATGGGATAAGTGATGGTTGTGACTGGACTGGGGTAGGTGGTGGTGTGAGGATGTATAGAACAGGTCTTGCATCTACATCTATTAAAGGGATATGAGCAGTGAGGCTTGTGTAGGGACTGGTGAGGACATTGTGTAGGTTTGGTGGGCAGGGGAATACCACGGTGGGAGGGATGGAAAGAATAGTGGGTAGGACATTTCTCATCTCAGGACACAATGAGAGGTAGTTGAAAACCTGGCAGAGAATGTAGTTCAGTTCCTCCAGTCCTGGGTGGTATTGAGTCATGAGGGGAATGCTCTCTGTGGCCAAATGGTGGGAGTTTGGGAAGTGGTGGGTGACTCGAAAGATAAGACACAGGAGATCTGTTATTTTACAAGGTAGGGAGGGTAATTACAGTCTGTGAAGGCCTCAGTGAGACGCTCGGTATATTTCAAGAGGGACTACTCATCACTGCAGATATTAAAGCTACGGATGGCTTGGCTATGTGGGAGTGACTTCTTGGTATGGAATGGGTGGCAGCTGTCTTGGAGAAATTGCTGGTGGTTGGTAGGTTTGATGTGGACAGAAGTACTGATGTAGCCAGTATTCATGACCTACTGTTATCCTTTGTGAGCTGGTCAAAGAGGATAATTCCTTTTGCATTACAGAAAACATTGGCCATGTTTTCTGTATGATAAATAGACTTTGTGTGATTTATCATGTGTTTGTAAACTTCCACCACTGTTTTGGTGGTTGTTTAATTTATGATGTAAAGTAGTGGATCCGTATCTCTTGAGACACTGACCAATAGGCACACATAATCAATTGCATTATTCTTAAAAGTAGTGTAGAAATTTGCTTTTATATTTTGTCAACATTTTGTAAATATGGAATCCGTTTTGCACAAAGCTTTCTTATACTTCACTCACCTGGTGTTTGGTTACGCATGCTGCCATCTCTTACATCTCATTAGTGAAGCTTTTCATTCTACCCAAACCCCAGCTTGCAGTCCTCAGGCTTCCAAGGCTCCTTGTACATTTTTACTACATTTCAATCAAGGGTGTCTTCTTTTTATCGCCAGGGGATGTCAATTCTATTTTTCTCTTGGGCTACAGTTAATCCTTCACGTATTGTTCTGTTCCTTCCGACACATCTGCAGTGTTCGCTTGTAATTGCTGATTGTCAGATATTGTACATTCTGACTGTTTTTTATTTGTGGTTCCAGCTTTGTGATGTCTTTCATAAGTCTACTACAAGAGAAGTATGGTCTCATTGATTTCAGTTTTCTCATTTTTAACTGTTGAAAATGAAGCCGCAGTGTAGCTGTAAACCATCACATATTTAGAAGTGTTTCTTTTGATAATAAATTGTCCTAAACAGAGAATTATGTCACATGATTGTATTTCAGATTAACATTTTTAAGAAATATGCATTGGATTACGATTTTTAAAAGTCGCATATCCCTATTTTTCAGATCAGGTTGTAGCACAACTTGTACCATGACACAGAATAATTTGTGGGAATGAGTTAGCCAATCAGTGTCCTGTGCCTATGTGTGCCTTTATATCATGGCTGAGATGGTCCACAACATGTCTTGGGGGGGGGGGGGGGGGGCTGTCCATGATGGAAAATAAATTGTATCAGTAAAGTGGACTATAAGAGTGTGTGCGTCTCCTTCCACCAATTAGAAGTATGAAATCTGCTTATCCTGTCTTTGAATAGGACACAGCCTCCTAAAACATGGCTTCCTTTTCAGACATGAAGAACCACACATTTGTGATGCTTATCATGGAATAGATTGGGGTGGGGTTTGTGTTGGTTGAGGTGAAGTAGAGAGAGAAAGAGGTGGCAACAGGAGGAGAGATGGAGACAGGTAGCTAGTGTCTCGAAGGGGAGGGTGGCAGGTGCACAGGTTGAGCTTGTGACACTTGGGTACCATATCCAGTTAGGTGCAGCATACCATGAATGCAACATGGAGGTGTGGATTGGGAGGTGTGACAGACAGAGAAAGGGGAAACTGTTGTTTAGAGGGTGTGAGGACAGTGAGTGAGTGGAGATTGAGGCCAGGAGAATTATGCGAGTGAAGGGTGTGTTGCAAGAATAACTCCAATCTACATAGGTCAGAAAAGCCAATGCTGGAGGGAAGGATCCAGAGAGTACAGTTTGTGAAGCAGCCACTAAACTTGAGCAAACTGTGTTCAGCAGTGTGTTGTGCCACTGGGTGTCAAGCCCACATGGGGCTCGCTGCTTTCTGGTGGGTTCGTGCTTGGCTACCACAAGGCCCCAGCCTTTGTGGCATCTTTTCCCTTCCGTGCTCTTGCTATTACTTTTCCCCTCCCTTGGGGAACATGTCTGGGCTGTTTTTGGGAATGTGTTCCGCATTTTCCATAGCTGGCATTAGAACAGTCTCACCACTGTTTTTCCCACCTTTTTTCTTTCTTCGTTCACCTCCTTCTACCCTTACTCTGCTTCGGAGTTTGAGTTTCCTCTTTTTCTCCTTCCTCCCTGTGCACTCCTGAAGGCCAGCCCATGCATCTGACACATAACAGGTGACTGGGTAATGCCTAACTAACAGCCCCAGGTCAACAGCCAGGGTTCGCATGTACCCGCTGGTACAGGCCAAGCCCAGGGAGGGGTGATTGCCTGAGCTGCTACCTTTCCAAATTGCTGATTATTCCCCGTCAGATGTTCAGGAGGTGTGACCTAAGGCAGGTGCGCTCCCTTTTGAAGGGGATCACCAGTTGGAAGGAGCACGCCGTTGGAGATGCTGGCAATCATGGGGATTTTCTCGCAATGCGCCAGTCATCATCTTCATAATCAATGTCTACCAAACATAAATGGAATGAAGCTCCCAATTCAAACACCCTCCCAGCTGCACCACAGTTCCTCATGGCTTCACATACTGAAGACGGTCAGTCTTTTGCAATGGTAAATCTGTTTCTTATTCAGAAAGGTGTTGATGCAATGGCAGCCCTTGTGAAATCCTGCTGTCATTTACACAATGCCACTTTGCTTTCAGAAACTACTTCTGATTCTTAAACACAACAACAGCTTGCAACTTCGCTTCTCCATGGCTATTCTGTTTGTGTTGAGGTCCATAGAACTCTGAATTCTT